>NC_057711.1:72951469-72960881 GCF_004010195.1 Chiloscyllium plagiosum
TATCACCCTCACCTTAACCTCCTTCCACCTATCGCATTTCCAACGCCCCTCCCCCAAGTCCCTCCTCCCTACCTTTTATCTTAGCCTGCTTGGCACACTTTCCTCATTCCTGAAGAAGGGCTCATGCCCGAAACGTCGATTCTCCTGCTCCTTGGATGCTGCCTGATCTGCTGCGCTTTTCCAGCAACACATTTTCAGATCTGATCTCCAGCACTTTCTCCTAGAAGATTTTTCCACCTTTACTCATTTTAAGACATCCAACACTTCCTCCTCTGTAATCTGGACATTTTGCAAGATGTCACCATCTATTTCCCTACAGTCTATATCTTCAATATCCTTTTCCACAGTAAATACTGATATAAGTTTGTAGATGATGAGCCCTGAATTGAAGGTGTGTGTAGGATTGAGTTGTTCACTAGCTAATTGGTTTGCAGGGACAAATCAATCTTGCTATAAAATGTACCCACTTGCTAGGTTGAGTAATCTGATATAAAACAAAGTACAGACAATGTTGAAGGTCTGAAACAAACAAAAACAGAAATTGCAAAAGAAGCTCAACAGATCTAGCAGTATCTGTGGAGAAATGCTGACCCTTGAATAATTCTTGTCACATTTTATAAATTTCTACTTTGGAAATAGGACCTGTCTGACTCAAGATCGGAAACACATACAGACTTTGATCTCTCACCTTTTTCATGCATTGTCTGAGCTGAGATGCCACCTTTTTTAAATAAAACCTTAAGTTATCGTGGGAATGTGACTTGAAACAAGTTCTGTGATTTACATATTAATGAATGGAAACCTGCAGCCCATTCTAAAAGATGAAAGAAGTAACAGTAACCTAGGTTTGTTCAATGTATTGCAAACGTGTCTGACACTAGATATTTTGCTATAAATTCTGTGTCCTATGATCCAACTCCACTAGCTACCTGACGAAGGAGCAGAGCTCCTAAAGCTTGTACTTTCAAATAATCCTGTTAGACTGTAACTTAGTGTTGTGATTTTTAATTTTGACCCTTGAAAGGTCACAGGACTCACCCTCAACCTGTTTCTCTCTCTCCTTCTCCACAAACGCTGCCAAACCTGTTGAGTTTCTCCAACAATTTCTGCTTTTGAATGACATGATTATTTGATTAAACGCTACATGGCAGCTTTTTACGTGTACGAGTATTTCCATAACAGCTAGTTAAATGACTAGGGCAGTGAGGAGGGGAGGGGGGGATGGTTGTGGAAAGAGGAGAGTAATGAGGAAACTCTGTGGGCTCTCTGTCTGAATGGATCGGATTTCTCTTCTTACTCCCCTCCTCCATGAGGCAATGGTGTTAAGGATTGAATCGCTCATTGTTTAAGTCAAAAGCAATGGGAAGTTATTGAGCTTTAGACTAAGTAGATTGGTTAAAATTATTCTAACTTTGATCAGTTTAAATGGTGTGGCGTTTTTAGAAAAGGTCTCTGACATTTGAAATGTTTTCTAGGCATCTCTGACTGTAGCCGGGCTGTTGCCTCTTTCCGAGCAGCCTGAGACTTGCAGCCACTTGCTGCTCACAGGGGGACAAACTGGTTTCGGGGGCGAAACCTTTCACCAGATCTCAATGTTAGCCGACTGACTGTATCCTTCAGAGCGCAGTGGACCGTTTCTATAACCTCCCCGAAGCCAGGATGTGTGTCAAATGATATCAAGTTACAGGCTTGGTCTGATGCAACAGTGTCGAGCATGTAGCAGGAAGTGAAGTGAAATTTTAAACTTGGAGCGGACTGCCTTTTTAAAGTCCCTTGGATCCACGAAGCTTCAATGATCGCGGGGAGGTGGGAGTTGTCTTTATTTCCGCTGCCAACACTTGCTGACCGGGGAAGTGTGCAGGATAAGTTTTGGCACAAATCGGCATTTGCTGGCGTTTGTGTGGGTTTAAGGCCTGGAGGCAGAGAGCTGACTCGGCGGAAATATCTCCCAACAATACACCGATATCGGCCGTCTCTTCGGAACAGCTACAAATCCAGCAAGACATCATCGGAGCCTTTACTTGTGTTTAATACTTAAATCTTTTGTGCTTTCTTTTTTTTTTAGAAAAGTCATTTGGTAATGCAATGCTTGAAGTTGAATGCCCAAGTGAACTCACTCCTTCATGGAGCCCCGTTTAATGCTCAGGCACATATTCTCTGTCATTCTTAGTCTGTTCTTAAGCATTTGGGTTGACGCAGCCTGATCCTTTTAAAACACTTTTTTTTGTTTTAATGTTGAACTTTTTCCAGAAGCTAAGGGGTTATAATTCTATCAAGGTTTTCAAGTTAAGCTTTGCCCTTGTACCTTTTTTGATTTCTCCTCACCCCCTCACTGGTTATGTTGGTACATTTCCTCTGGGCACGAGTGGAGCAAATCCTGGGAAACCAGAATTGCCCTTTATGACTGCAGTTTGAAATGCAGTGGCAGTCGATGTGTTGATTATCATACAGATTTAATTATTAATGTTCTTTTTGTCTTCATTTGTCAGCTGCTTACAATGCAAGTGAAGGGTGTGTTTGTGTGAAAGGGAGGAGAGAAAACAGGAACAGGATAGACACACATGACAGGAGCAGCTTTGGGTTTTTTTTTCCACCTGCCTGTTACTGATTTGAAAAATTTGTTGAGATGAAACCGATTGAAGTCGGTCAAAATTTGACAAGTTCAGATGTCCTTACTTAAATGAGCCTCCGGTGAGTGCTTTTAGATAGTGGCAAATATCCTTTGGTTAATTTTCTGTGTGCAGTGGTTGCCATTTTCAGAAATCAAATTGGCTTGCATTCTATTGTTACATTCCAAAAGGATCTATTCATCATTAAATTATTTTTTCCTAACATATTGATTTGCACTTTTAAAAACCAGTGCAGTTTACTTTTTGATTTATTAGAGACTCTAGGGCAGTGCATTGAAATAGCATTGGGTTGTCTAAAATCTTTGTGCTACCATCTTCTTTTGTCATTAATGGTAGAAATACATAGCTTTGCATTTATTTCAATGGACATCCTGAATACGGTGTTTGAGGGTTTAAATGCTCTTTGTCCACAATTAGAATAGCAAGAAAATTGGAGGGAATTCATTTGTCAGATTTACAGTCAGTACAGCTTGTTACAGTAAATAGTTATGTTATTCAAGTACCATTCCTCTTAAATGTAATTATTAGTCCATCCTTTCTCTCTTTGCCAACATAGTACACAGAAAATATAGACTGGTGTTCACAAGCATGATGAAAATCAATGCAACTTCAAGGGAAATCAATAGTCAATTTCAGTTTGCATCTGGTAATATGCTTAATAGCATGAGTAAATGGATGACTTTTTTTAAAAGGTATCGAGCAAAACCATACAATAGCGGCATTTACAAGGAGCGCATTTATGCTTTTTGATTATTTTGTGCAGCCTTTTCTAATAGGAAGCTCCTTCTTCATGGCTGACCAAACCTATCTTAACTTTTGTAAAGTTTGAGTCTTATAAGCTTTTATGGGCTGAAAATGTGTTGCTGAAACAGCGCAGCAGGTCAGGCAGCATCCAGGGAACAGGAGAATCGACGTTTCGGGCATAAGCCCTTCTTCAGCATCTGCAGACCTCACTTTCTCCTCAAAGATTTTAACCTACTGCGAATTCTCTTACAAGGATGCCTTCCTTGACAAAGCTCTCTTCCTCCCTCTACAAAGTCCCTGGATGCTGCCTGACCTGCTGCGCTGTTCCAGCAACACATTTTCAGCTCTGATCTCCAGCATCTGCAGACCTCACTTTCTCCTCTAAGCTTTTATGGAAACTGTAAAGATTATAGTAAAAACGTATCCTCACTTTAAACTTCCATTTTGTAATTTTTAAAAGAAAAAATACATGGGAAACTTTTCATGGGCTAAAATCACTTCAAACAGGAAAGACTTTGATTTGAGATGGCCACAATGATAAGTTAACCACTCCTGAAACCATCAATAGATGACATATAAACTAGGAACTGGAGTAGGCCATTTGGCTTTTTGAGCCTGCTGTGTCATACAATATGATCGTGACCAGGCATCCAACTTGTTATTCTATTCCCATGTTCAACCCATACCTTGTGATACCTTTTAGCCCTAAGAATTACATCCATTTCCTACTTTTAAAGCATTAAGATTTTTGGCTTCAAACACTTTGTGGCGGAGAATCATACGGGCTGTCTGTTGGAAGAAATTTCTCCAGGATTTGAAATTAACATGCAAAGTGCCTGAAATCAATCACTCCAATCCCTATGTCCTGTTTGATTTACACCTTACATTCCAAAGTGAAATTTCCAGTAAGTCACATGCATATTAACCAACTTAGAAATACAAACTTGGAATAAAAGCCAAAAACATACACTAGTATCTATTTCTGAAAGACTATAAAGAACGTAGGAGCAAAAGTAAGCCATTCATTTCAGGCAACATCTTTGGGCAGTGAAGAAAATGGATTCATAACAGCAGAACTGGAAGGCTTCCTCTTGAGAAACAGTACCAGATGATAAAGTAAATTAGGCAATCGTTCATCACTGAGAACTCAAACATAACATTGCTCTGTTGAAGAAGATTTAAAATGGATTTTAAAATCAATCAACTCCTGGTTAGATTAACCCCACAGGCTCTAAGGACATGCTAAATTACATGTCCTTGGTTGTGTTTTTCTCCCCTTTAAACTTTGATACCTGTTTGTATGTTTCTCCTTTATTTCACTCCATACTTTGTAATTGGCTTCTCAGTTTTGAGCCAGTGAAGTAGTTTTAATTGAAATATAATAGTTGCGTCATTTAAAAATACAGTTTGTGGACAATCAAGGGGACGAAAGTAAGTTGACTCACCTCTTCACCTGTTGATAACAAAGTATGAACAGAAAGTTGTCAATTCTTTGCATTAATTACACATTCAAATTTTTTTCTTTTTCATTATTTGCACCTTTCCCGCTCCCCAAACCCATTTGGTCACTGACTTGCCATGATGTGGTTTCCACACCACAGTAGCTCACCAACCTCTCTCTGAAGTTTCCAACTTTGGTGAATCTTGCTATCAGAACTTCCTGGTTTGATCACCGATGACTGTGAAATCTGACATTTGCAGAGGTTCAATTTACAGTCAGTAATTAACAGACAGAAGTCAGTGTCCCTCCAATTCTGGCCCAGTTTGGAGTAATTCCTACAACAGTTGTCTCTACAAGGCAACAGTTCAAGTTTGAACCTATGTCATGATCTTTTGGTCTCTGTGGCTTGGTTGTATAGTTTACCCATTGGCCAGCTATGTTGTTTCAATGAGTGAATGGATCAGTGAACTGTTAAAAGCTATACTTTTATATTTATTTAACTGGCAGTTTGAGTATTTGTTGTCTTATCAAACTGATGGGAATTATGTCAGCATGGCAGGTGAAGGGGTGAGTTGCAACTTTGGCCTTTTGACTTCAGCAAAAGAAAACAAAGTTGGGTGTCACTTGTGCCCTCCCCCATAACACATTTGGGGTAGGCAAAGGGAATTTTGGAAGGAATTCCAAAAATTCCATTTCTGATCATTATCCAACAACCATTGCTAAAAATGTTTCCAAATGTTAGATGCAAATCTGGAATACAGCGGGATATAAAATATCCACATAGCAAAGCTTGTAATTTTAGATTTGTGTCTTGGATAACATAAATTCAATTTTAACCTGACTCTGACAGGAGGAATCCACATTAATTGACATAAATGTCAGCAACTGGCTCACAGATGCTAGCTTCTCAGATTGAAATTAAAATTGAGCTAATGAGCAAATTTAATGTATAATAAAATAGAGATCATCACTCTTCATTAAATCAATGAAAGCCAGTACATTACAGGCTAGTGTAAGCTGTTTGTTTAGTGAACCTTCCTAGAATGCACCAACACTGTAAGAACATTGCCACTGTAGCTTGCTTAAAACTGGATTTTCTTCATAGAATGCTTGTTTTCTTTTCTGCTGAATGGTCTGCAATCTAATGAATTTGTTTGCAGCTCAGAGCCAGAAAATGCAGGAGCGGAAGATAAACCAAAGAAAGCTGGGAAATTGCTTAATCAACAATTACAGTCTCTGAATCTGGATGCAGAAATATTTGAAACCAAGAAGAGAAATTATCTAACCAGGTAAGAGATCCACTGTTGCACTATACCCACCACTGACTGACAAACCACCAAATGTGTAGACTGGATACATTGGACTATTCTGTATGTTGATTTTCTGTAATGGTGCCAAGGTTGTTAAATTTGTGGAACACTACAATATTCTTGTATCCTAATGAATCTAAATATTTCCTTCAGCTAAGTGTTTTAATTTTATTGGGGGAGAGGCTTTTATACTATTGTACTGCCAGTTTAAAATTGAAACTGAATATGTACCTGTTTTAAGACTTAGTTAATTGCCAATATAAATTTTGAATGCTAGTTGAAACATTTGGTTTTTAAATATGGTTCACAGAAATTTGAGCACAGTTGGTTTGGAGATTGTCAAGTGTATATACCACATCTAGATTTTCCTTTGCTTCGAAGTAATTTTACTATTCGTTAATACAAGTGCTAATATTTGAATAAAGAGCCAACCACACAGTGTGAGTTACAGAACCTGCGGAGTTAATAAACTTAAAGTGATGTTGTATGTAAAGTTGAAATAAGCAAATTGTGGGCCTAATTTTAATTACATTGATGAATATGGTAACTTTGACTTTTTAATGTAGATTTCATTGGGAAATCTTTTAATGGGAATTTCCATACTTCATTTTTCTCATTAGATAATCAAAAACGTAACTTAGTCATGCAGTGCAATTTATAATATTTAAATCTGATTTAAAAGATAATCCACATTTTGTTTTCCAAATTTATAGGAGTGGTATTTGTTTTAGTTCCCTTTCTTAATTAATACATCTTGGTATCTAGAATTTGCTCTGCATCAAAAGGCAGAGTATTGTTTAAATGGGAAGAGAAACTCCTGAGAAAAATGTGTAACACGGGGATTTGGTTGTTCTTGTGCATGAAACACAAAATGTTAACATGCAAGTGCGACAAGTAATTAAGAAGGCAAATCGAATTTTGGCATTTTATTGCCATTTGGTTAGAATGTAAAAATAGGCAAATATTTTTCAACCGTTGTGTGTTGGTGCGGCTGCACATTGAGTACTGTGTATTGTTGTGATCCCCATGTTACTGGCATTGGATGCCGTTCAAAAGAGACTCGCTATAGGGTGGTACCTGGGATGAAGGAGCTGACTTATCAAGAACAGTTTAGGCCTTTATTCAATAGCTTTTAGAAGAATAAGGGATGATCTTGTTGAAATGTACAAGATTCTGAGGGGCTTGATGGTGTAGATGTTAAGCTGTTTCCATTATTGGGCGAGTCGTAAGCTAAGGGACATGGTTACAGAAAAAGAGACATTCATTTAAAATGGAGAAATGAAGGAATTTCTTCTGAGGGTTGTGAATATTTGGAATTCTCTACTGTAGGGACTGTGGAGCTAGATTACTGAAATTATGTAAAGAGGAGGTAGATACATTATTGAAATATTGAGGAGTTTAGGTTATGATGGGGTAAAGACAGAGGAATTGAGGCCTTTGGCAGATCAGCCATGATATTATAATATGATGAAGGAGGCTTTCTTAGGTTAAAGATTATGCAGCTGACATGTGTAAAAGAGTCAGCATAGTGAATTGAGCTGCTTTTAATACCTACCCTTGCAAATTCTTCTAATTGGCTTAACATTTTGAAAAAAATTAGGATTAGTATGATTGCCTTTTGGTACTCAGCACAGAACTGGCTTTGATTACTTGACTCAACAATCTATGAATATTTATGTATGATATACTTTTAAGAATCTTAAGGGCTGCTAGGCAGCTGAGAAATAAGTTGTTCAATCCGAAGCTTCACCAGCATAATATCATTTGAACCAAAATGCGGCAAGTATCGTTTGTTTATTTCGATGAAAAAATGTTGTACTTTTTCAGAAGAATGAGCCATGTTGTGTTGAAGTAAATGTTAATAAAATGAAGTGTCAGCTTGTAACTTCCTTATAGCATTTTATTCTTGTTCTGCATTGAAGTTTAAATGTTTTGTGTTGACACTTTACTGTAAAATCAAAGGTCTGTGATGCCTTTTCTCCCCTTTTGATATTCCTTTTTCAGGGTTGATTCTGAATTTTCCAACTATTGTTTACCGTGTGATCATTGGTTCAGTACCAAGTGTGTCTTTAACCTTGAAATATGAAAGTGATGGAATTAGTTCTGTTGCGCACTTGCTTTGAAATTTGCAAACCAAGGTCATTTTCAACTTCTTCTAAACGAGTGAGAAAGTGGGGAACCTTCTGGGGAACTAAAGCCCTGTTTGAAATGGCTCCGACAGCACAGCAGGTGCCTCTAATTAAGAACAGGTGGTCATGTAGACTTAAGAAGTTTATAAGATGTCTGAAGTCACGGAACCATACTGGAGAGCTGGGGTTTGGCTAATGATTGTTTCTGTGACCTTCCCTGCTCTCCCTGAAAATAATATAAGATGTAAACTGGAGGTGGGAGCAGCCATCTCCAGTGCATACATGATGGGCTGATTGGCCTCCTTCTGACCTGTAACAGTTGTGTGAAAGTTGTATTACATCTGTCCATCACTTACTGGCATTTGGTTTTCTTAAATGATATCACATTTTCTATGTGGAAATAAATTTTCGGTTTGTTTTTTACATCATGAGTGACTTCCTGTAAAGATCCTAAAATTGCAGTCTTCTATATAGAAGTGACCCTCTTTTATCTCTTTCCCTGTCACCCCACCCCACCAATTCCCATGATTTAATATTAATTGGTATGACCTTTCTTAAACTCATCTAATTGCTCTTAAACAAACCGTTATGTTGATCTCCAATAGTGCTACCTCCTCAGTGTTCATTGACTCCATTGCCGATCGTCGCTGACTATTTATGTTCATATCTTGTCCTGCTACTGTAGTATTGGGCAAACATTTTACTGTTACACTTGTGATGCAGTGTTTAAGTGAAATTTAGACATCTCTGATGACATTGCTAATGTGTTTCTGTATGCTGCTGTTCTGTTCATCCCCATGAACCCCTTCATCCTTTCTCTTTATGGGATTTATAGAAGTAATCTTTCTTTGGCACTATAATTTATTTCATCTAATTCAGATCGTGCCTCTTTAATCTGTTTTAGTTATGTACTAGACTTGCATATCCATCATTATTCCTTTCATGTGTTCGACTGAAATGCTGATAAAATTTCTTCTAAGATCCATCTGTTCTCTTTTTTTTCTTTGGTCTTCACAGTTTTATATACCTCACTGTCAAGAGCATTGTCCATGTTCACGTTAAAATTGCATGTTCTCTGGAGGTACTACAACTTCTGTTTCCTGTATATTGATGAAATATTTACAAATATGTTGCCAGTACGTGTATTGCCTCTTGCAA
>NC_057711.1:72961381-73002655 GCF_004010195.1 Chiloscyllium plagiosum
AGAAGGAGTTAAATATAGTTCTTGGGGCTGAAGGAATCAAAGGGTATGACTAAAAAGCATGAACAGGGTATTGAGTTGGATGATCAGCCATGATGATTTTGAATGAAGGGTTGAAAGGACTATTGTTTTCCTATTTTCCTGTTTCTATATTTATATGTTGCAAAGTGATTGATACCATCTGACAGTCTTACTTTTAAGGTCTACTAAGCCAGAGGCAGCAGTGGGGTTTTTATTCCTGGGGGAGAAAGGCTTAAGTGATCGGAATGTGATCACTTAATGGTGTGTCTAACTGCCAGACTGGAGAGAACAGACAGTCCCACTGGGGTGGGAGTTGGGGAGGGAAGACATGGTGGCAGAGAATGTAATAAGTAAAACTAAAAGAAAAGAAAGGAATGCAATTGGGTTCACAATCTGAAGCTGTTGAACTCCATATCAATTCCATCAGGTTGTAAAGTGCCCAGACTAATGATGTTGTTCCTCTAGTTTGTGCTGTTATTGGCTGGAGCATTGATGGGCAAGTGAGATTTTTTTTTGATCATTTAACTTTAAGGTTAGGAAAATACCATTGAAATTAGAATATAAAGTATGGGGATTCTTTTCAGCTGTATGAAACAATGCTAGGGCCGTAATTCAGTTACCTTTCAAAACATGTTCTGAAATGCAAAACACAAATGGCATGGTGCTCATGTGCTCTAGTATTATGTATGCCAGATCCCCTTGCAGACACAGCAGAGCCAGCAGGTCTTCTAATCTGACTTGTGTGTATTGTATTGCAATCCTGTTGGAGATCAAGAAAAGTTCAAATATCCAAACTTTATATGTCAACAGAAATTAAACAAGTGTCATAAACTTAAATAGCTGATAAAGATTTATACTGTAAGCCTAGTTGTACTTATTCTGCCCAAGAGTTTCCCTTCTTACATATCACAAGAATCTTAGAGGTTTTAATTTGCTTTACTATTCCTGGGACTAATCCAAAGTTATGCTGCAGGCCTCTGGACATTCATTCCAATTCTCCTCTGTATTCCAGCTTTCCCCAAGACACATGATGTTTTGTATGTTTCCTATGGGTTTTAACTAAGTGACTCTTCATTTTTCTTTTCCTTTTATAAAAACACATGATTGTAAACTTAATAGCAACTAGTTTATTGACAGAAAGTCAACTGCCTAATTGCATCCCTCCAAGCTAATTCTGGTATTAAAAACCGTGATATAGAAATTCAACAGGTCTGAAGGCAGCTGTAGAGAAAAATGTTTGGGGTCCAATGTAACTTCTTCAAAATTAACAAGTATGGGAAATGTGATTTTCTTTTTTTACTTTACTAAATGGTGGGGAAGAGCATGAGAAAGGGACCATGGGAGAAGGATTATGGAGAGGGAACCTTGCCATGCAATTGAAGAGGTGTAATATTTGCTCTTTTGCCTTCACCCTCCTTACTCTCCAAGGCCCCAAGCGCGCACTCAAAGTGAAGCAACTTGTACCTCCTTCAATCCTCTCTATCTTTTTATTCTGTGCTCACAAACATTGTGGCGATGGAATGCAAACTGGGAGACCAGTTGGCAGAACATCTCTGTCCACAGGCATGTTTACAGCTTTTGGGTTCTATTTTTAGTTGCACCATCTTGCTCTTTACCTCGCAATTCTGTTTTAGGTCTGCAGCAAATTCCAGTAAAACCCAGCGCAAGGTGGTTGAACAGCAGTTCATTTTGATTTAGACACTTTTTGCTATCTTCTGTACTCAACATTTGGTTTCGCAACTTCACACCATGAACTCTGCCCTCCATGTGTGGCAGGCTTTGGGATATTCTCAAACAGAAATAGAAACTAATTCTTTTGTCTTCATTGCAACTGTTTGATTTCATACCTGTTGTGATTAATTTATATTGTTAATGGATGTAATTGTCCTGTTCCCTAACTTTGTCTATCAAGCTGCTTTCACTTTCCTTTTTATATCTGGGAAATATACTTGCAATACAAATCTTTTGTTGAAGTTAAGACTAGATCACCTGACTACATTTAAGCTCAGACACCCTATTTTCACACTCTTATCAAATGGGTTTATAAGATAAACAAAGGTTGGCTTTTAACCGTATTTAACTCCAGAATTGTTTGAATTGCATTCACCTGAAAATGCGTGCCAATTTATTTCCATTTATCTTTATCCTCCATTCCAAAAGCTGGAAATTCTATTCTAAGCTCACGAATCGTGAACTACAATTGTGTACAGCCTCCCAGGATCTGAACTACTGAGAACTGATACAGAATACCTACCATTGCCAATTGGCTTAAGATCTGGTAACTGAAAGCAGAGGTCAAGTTTCACTAAGTTGCATGCTTTCACTAAATCATATGATATCAAAATACAGTGGGTGTTGGAGAACTGAAATTAGAACAGAAAATGTTGGAAAAGCTCAAAAGCCAGGTGGCATCAATGGAGAAAGGGGAGAAAGGAACAGTTGATATTTTGTGTCAATAGCCTTTCGTGAGAATTGAAACCATTTAGAGATGTGAAAGAGAGCAAATGAACAACAGTGTCTGCAATATGATACCAAGCTGGCAAAAATTTGATGCAAGATTAAAGGAAGTGGCAGTGGTAACTAAATCACTACAGAAAATAATGGGAACCAGTAAAATCTGCCATTCCCTTTAGTTATACAATAGAAATAAAACAGGAAAGCAGTGGAAATTATTATAACCAATTCTTCTTTACTTTTAAATATCCCTCTTTAACGTGGAGGGATGGAGAAAGATAAGTAAGTGATCATTTTTACTTTTCTTTTTTTTTCATTAGCTTTCCAAGACTAACGCAACCTATCACAAGCTCTTTAAACACGTTGAAAAGGATGAAATATTAAAACAAAGTAAGTGGACAAGTCACTTGTGTCTTATGATTGATCAGTTCCATGTCATAAATGCCTAACTTCTGTCTGTGATGTAGTCACGGTTCAGCACATATATACACCCTCTCATTGCAAGGTGAGATCAGTCCCTCCCTTCATGCTAACAAAAGACCAAATTGACAATTTTCATGTTTCTGTGTTGTCTTTTGGCTGTGTTGTCTTGTTATGCAGGCGTTGCACATTTTCTGATATCGTTTCTTAACTGTCCATTGTGAGCCTACACTGAGTTAATGCTTTTTAATGGCCTAGTCAAATACTATGGGATCACAGATAAATGTAACCCTCAGAGCTGAATTTGCTCAGCTGATGTCATTGGATAAGGCTTTGTATTGGCCTTCTTCCAACTCTCACTCCAAATTCAGTGGCACAATTTTAGTTCTCTCTTGTTACTCTAAGTTGGAACTATCTTGGAAGAAGCAGGAACTGAATAGGGGAATATTTCTGTGGATAAGCTCAGCCTGTCAGTGCAAAGCCTCATCAACTGGGTGTCAGTGCTTTGGAAGTATTTGCACGTTTTAACAAAAATGGCCTCACTAGCTGTATCAAATTAAAATATTTTGGTGACTTAAGAATGGAAGCCTGAAAAGTAACTTTCTTTGCTGAAATTTTCACAGTTAAGATACTAGCACTATTTTTTTTTTAGGTTTTACATGTGCTCTACAAAAAGACATACTGTATCAAGGGAAACTGTATGTGTCTGAAAACTGGATTTGCTTTAATTCCAAAGTCTTTGGAAGAGATATTAAGGTTTGTACATTTCACTGGTTACTTGGTGGCAAAGGGATGGCTTTGTTGAAACGGACCATTATGATATTTTTAATTGGAAATTTACACCTTTTTATCTTGAGTGGGAAATCTAGTGGTTTATTTCTGTTTCTGTAAAGGTGACCAAGCATTTAAGGATGGTTAAACCTTTAAGTTTATAAAACTGCTGAAACTGTTGCATTATCTCATATTTTAACGTGTTAAATTATAAACTGTCCATTAAAACTAGTTTACTACAACAACATTTGCTTCCTAGTTTTTGGTATTACCTTAGCTATCTGTCTTGACAATAATAATGATTTCATCTCCGGTGATAAAAGGGATAACTTTGATCTGTTCCCAGTCTGGTGTTTTGGTGGGATGGATAGACAGATGGAAGCTTGTAAACTTAACCTGTGTTTTACAGTTTTAAAATTTAACAATGTACTTCCAAATTATCTTTTCCAATTAAGCACTTTTTTTTACAATTTTAGATTGCAATACCTGCCTTTTCCGTGACTCAAATTAAGAAACATAAAACTGCTTTACTCGTACCAAATGCTCTATGCATATCAACAGAACTTGAGAAAGTGAGTACCTAGTTATGCAATGAATCCAGTTACTCTGGAGAATTTGATGTACAAGGTAGTTCACAGCATGGATAATTCGCCACCCAATGTAGCTGAAATTTACTAATGCTATTTTAAACTCTGTTTTGTTGCAGTTTATGTTTGTTTCATTGCTCTCCAGGGATGCGACCTATAAGCTGCTTAAATCTGTTTGCGTACATCTGGAGGTGAGTCCTAGTAATTAAAGTGAAGGTTAGTATCCAGATGATTTTTGGATTGAGTGTTTTTAAGAAGGTCAATCAGCCTGTATTGCACGGAATTATTTAACCTTTTTAATTCAGCTATTCTTGTGGTAAGTAAAGGAGAAAACCACCTTCTTTTGTCCCCAGGAATCCTAGTATTTGGGCAGCTTGCAAGTGTTGGACAGGCTGGAGTGGAGTAAAACCATTTTACTGCAGAACCTGTCAGCCTACAAGGCTTAGTTAATTGTTTGAAATGTGTGAAAATCTTCCACTTTTTTTGAATAACTGATTTTGATTGTGCAATAGGTTTGCAACATGTTGCTCCATGAGCTTTATGAATTATAGTACACTTTCCAGTTGGGTGACAGGCACATCACAGACTATCTCTGACAACACTAGAATTTCTACCAAATTTCCACCTTGCTGAACTCTGCCTGGAGTTCTGTTCACCAAGCCCCTGCCCCCACAGCCAGATTATCCAAACAGATGGCAGTCTGTTGGCTCCACATTTCCTACTTGCAGGACATGCTTGTGCATATCTGCAGTCAGCAAAAGTTGGTCGAAGTGCTAGACAGCATGCAAGTCCTGACGTCTCGGAGGAGACAATGCTGACCGTTGTTGAGATGATGGTTACTGAGATTGTAGCTGGTTGAGAAGGTGAAATGAGCTCGATGACGGCACCTTTGTAGCTACTTGCAAACTTCCTGCTCTTCCCCTGAAATTATTCCTGCCTCCATTGCACATTTCTTTCTAATTTATGAGCATGCAGATGGTTTAAGCGCACACCTTTTTGTTTTTCCTCCTCAAGGCAGTGAAAACTTCCCTATCTGCCCTCCTCTTTAGATACCTACAGAGTGCAACTTTGTCTAATAGTGGGCAGGCAGTAAGAAGACCACGATGAAGAAGTTACTGACTCCAATGACTACAATCACTCACTTTGACACACTTGGCCACCAACTCAGATACTTGTATTGCAATTGGCATGCAACTTAAGGGATAGCATAGGGGCAGCCCTCATGGGTTGCTGACGTTGAGCACAAATGCTCTTCAGTCAGGACATGGCAATGGTTTTGCAAGAATCTGAGCTCAAATTTGGAAGCAAAAGACTATGTATGACAGTCGACAGAGGAATGCTGATGGGTATGCAGAATGGAATGCTGGTGCACTGGGAAGCCTGCTGGAAAGTATTCTATCCTGACAACGTGAAGCAGTCCAGCACTAATTTGGACTATGCTTTACATCAAGCTCAAAAACCTCCTTTCCAAAAATGGAAGTGTTTGGCCAATTTTGTGGATCCAACCATAATCGGAAAGATGTTCCACCAGAAGTCTGAGCACTACTGTGGAAGCTCAGGTTGATATCATGAAGACCAGTTTAGTGCCCTGCAATGTTAGACTGCTGTCACCACGGCTATGGATTCCAATATTCAGAGCACATTGCAAACTGTCATAATAGTCCTGCAATTTGGCTTGTGACAGATTATTAGTTTCTGTGAGGCACTGGCGTAAGAGTGTGGCAGTGTCTCGACGGAGCATGAATTTGTTGTCCTCTCTCGGGGTGTTGGCGTTCAATTCTCCCATGTTTGCCAGTGTCTCTTGGCCAACTAACAGAGCGTGCTTCACCTACACTAAGATGAAGTCCACTCATAGCTATTCTAGGTGCATGGATATTTAAGACCATCCTTTAAAGTCATTTGCAGTTTCCTCCGCTGAAAAGTCAGCAGCCATACTATAGTTACTGGATTGTGTAGGAATGTTAGGACACACAAGAACAGGGTAAAGGAATACACAGGCTGATCATTGTATGCAATATGGATTAATTTCATTCATACATTGGATTTGAAATATTTTATGTTTAGTGTTTTTTTAAAATTTCCACATTGTGACCAACTAGATGTCTTGTTAATGCATTAAAAGAGGGCGAGGAAGACATTATGTCTGTTGCTGAATTGAGTCACAGTTTATTTGTGTCATGTCTCTGAAGAACGATTTCAAACAACTCAGCTGGAAAGGGGTTATAAGGAATGACTTGCCTCTCACTCCTCTTCCTTCTCTATCTTCCGAGTTGCTCTTCAAATGGTGGAAGCATGGGTTGTTCCTGCATGATGCCAAAGTTGTACAGCAGGCAACAGACCACATCAAAACTCGACCCCCATTCTCCTGCAAACTGCAGGACTCCTTTAATGTGCTTTACATGTTGGAAGCTTTGTTTCAGTATAAAACAAGACCTAAGAGTTACCTGACTTAGCATATTTTTAATGGAGTGGCACAGCTTTCATGTATTTATGCTATGCAAGAGAGTGTGGGTTATATGACAGTTATCAACCACACAGTCGGTAGATAACTTGTCTAGTGGCCAATCTTTGCATGCTGATGTTATCATGTGCTTGTTTTGCATACTTCGAGCAGTCATTCACACAGCACACCAAGCTCCCAAAATGACGTCCAGTCTGCCCCACCCCAAAAGTCTCCATGGGTCTTGGGTGCCATTTTGATTCCCTCGCATCTCTCAAACCACCACAGCACTGGCCGCTGTTCATCAAACCTTTACACTGGCAGTCTAAACCAGGAACTGTTTGTTTTATGTTTTAACATAATTGGAATATTTAATTCAATATAAAGGCCAATGTCTTCTTAAAAAGATTGAAATACCTCAGTAAGTTACTAGAAGGAACACACAAGTTATCAAGTTTTAAGAGCATTATTGTAACAAACATTTGATTAACATTATATCAGTCACTAACTTGCATACTAAAGTTTTTTTTAAAAAAGTCCTCATTTAACTTTTTAAAGTAACCAACAATCCTGCTTCACCGTTATACTTTACTCTCCTCTTTAAGTGGACAGCACATTCTCAGGAACCCATCCAAAACTGTTACCATCGTCCAGTAGATGACTTGCTTCATCTCTTTTTTTTCCAGTTGGATAACACAGCCACCTAACTGACTGAGAGACACCCAGAAGTTTCCACCCTATAGCTAAAGCCAAGCAAATCTTCCAGCTTCACTTACATCCTCACAAATGTGTTTTCTTCAATATGTACGAGGGCTCCCAGCTGCATTCAGTACAATCCATCAGAGGTTGACTGCCTCGATCGCCCTCAATCAATGCTCACACGTGTTGCAGACTTCTCTGCTTAGAAGTTCAGGAAATCTTAAAAAAAACTTGATATCACAATGGTTTTTTATTGTTTTATCTTTTTGTAAAGGCCTTCCCAATGATAATATGAATTACATGAGCCCCTGTGTCAAAGTAGAAATGCTGATTTGCTATTCTTTCAGTCCTCAACTCCGTGCTATCTTGCAATTATCTCAGCCATTTATAGTATAGCTGCTTAGGAAACCTGGCATTGCTAACCAGACTTGTACTAACCGTATACTCAGTTGTCACAGATGACCTTATTTACAACCTGCACCACCTCAGAGTCCTAGAGATGTACAGCATGGAAACAGACTCTTCGGTCCAATTCAATCATAGAATCCCTACAGTGCCGATACAACTAATCTAGTCCCATTTCCCAGCACTTGACCTGTATCCCTCTAAACCATTCCTATTCATATAGCCATCCAGATGCCTTTTTAAATGTTGTGATTTTACCAGCCTCCACAACCTCCTCTGGCAGCTAATTCCATATTTGTACCATCCTCTGTGTGAGAAAGTTGCCCCTTAGGTCCCTTTTTAAATATATCCCCTTCCACTCTAAACCTAAGCCCTCTAGTTTTGGACCAACTCTCACCCCCCACCACTACCACCACCACCACCACCACCACCACCAATCCAAGGGAAAAGACCTTGTCTATTTACCCTATCCATGTCTCTCATGATTTTATAAACCTCTATAAGGTTCCCCCACAGCCTTCAATGCTCCAGGGCAACCCGTATCCTCTCACCATTTAAGGTTTGACAGCCACTCCACCCAAGCTTATCGGCAGAGTCCAGAATGAGTCACCTGACTTCTTCAGTCTTCCAAATTATTTCAAGAAAGAGATCGTCCCAAAACACAATCTTTTAAACTTTCTATTTCTGAAGAACAGTTGAGAAAGAAAAGTGAACGTGTTCTTTGTTTGATGGAGATCAAATAAAATCAAAACTAAATTCTCAAGCAGTTAAACTCTGGCTCTGAAAGTTTAAATTTTACTATATGGTTTGGGAGCATTGGCTTACAAATGTAATTAAAATCTTGTAAGTGAATGCACAAGCCCTAACTTAGTTTCTTTGATGTACTGAAGGGGTAACTGCATTATCACACTCTTCAGAATGCCAAGTCTCTTTGCAACTTACTGGCAAAACAAAGATTAATGGAGGAACAGTAGGAGCGGGCAGTTCAAGTGTAACTAACTTTATAAACTGATGGCCTCTGTTATCTCCATTTCTAATAATAACATTTTAGATAACTTGCATTTTCCTCTATGAAATTGCAATAGACTTGCACCATGAAGAGTAAGGGTATGGCACTTCCATTATTTTGGCACAACTGAAATAAATCAGCATTCAGCAACGTGGTTTTCTATCTCGCTTCATCTGTACATAGCTAATCTTGGAAGAGTGTTGAAAAGTTCTACAGTGAATCCCAAATTCTGACCTTCTGTATTGCATTGTTCAACACTTTTTTTTTTAAACAGGACAGAACTGATGATATCAGTCCAAATCCATCCTCTCTTGAAAATAGTTTCAGAGCTGAACGTCCAACATCTTTACCTCTGGTAAGTAGAGACTGATTACCACCTTTTGGTTTCTAAAAGACCTTTTTCTATTCTTTAGTATTATCATAAAATATATAATGAAGTTTAATTTTGCTCTTATAATGGACTGGTCACTCATTTATATAGATACTTTTCAATCTTGTCATTGTTATACATGTCTTAAATTCTCAGTGTATCCTTTTTAATGTGTTAATTTATTTTCACAATCTTTCCAGTAGGGTAGCTACCAGTTCAGGCAAGCATTTCCAAAGTAGGTGTCAGAATTCTGTGTGAAGTCCCAAACTAAAATTTTGGGGTCATGAGCTCCAAGTTAGCAATGGCCAATGACCATGAAAGGTTCATTTCCTAAAAGTGGAGTGCTTCACTGTTACTCCACAGAGAAGTACAGCACAGAAGCAAATCCTTTGGTCCAGTTCGTCCATGCACACCAGGTGTCCTAAGTTAATCTAGTCCAGTTTATTAATATTTGGGCACATAGCTCCTAAACCCATGCAGATGTCTTTCAAATGCTGTAGTTGTACCAACTTCCACCACTTTCTCTGGCAGCTCAATCCACATATGCCGCACCCTCTGTGAAAAAGTTTCCCCTTAGATCCCTTTTTATTTCTTCTCCCCTCTCATCTTAAACCTATGCCATCTAATTCTATACTCCCTTACCCTTTGGAAAAAGACCTTGACTATCTGCCCTATCCATGCTTCTCATGGTTTTACAAACATCTATAAGGTCAGGCCTCTGCCTCCATTGCCCCAGGGAAAATAGTCCCAGCTTATTCTGCCTTTTCCCCATAGTTCAAACAGTCCAACCCCAGCATAATCTTTTCTGCACCCTTTCAAGTTAAATAAAATCTTTCCTACAGAGACCTGAATTGAATGCAATATTCCAAAAGTGGCCGAAACACTGTCCTGTACAGCCACAACATGACATCCCAACTCTAGTAAAATGTGACTGCCTGGAATCCATTGTTAGGCAAGGAAGTTGTTCAAAACCATTTCCATTTGACTTCCTGTGGTAAGTTCTCAAAATATTGAAGCATGGACAGATAATGCCAGGAATATTGGGTTTGTCATCTCCTGTGGCTTGATAACTGTCCCTAATAAACTGCAGTCAAAGCAAAATGTTTGGCTCCATTTGCCATCAGGAGAAAGAAAATCACTATTGTGTTATAACTTCACACCGAGCTCAGGACTAATGACGTTGGTTGCAATGTTTACAGTCCTGTATCACATCTGATCAAAATGATTGCAGGAATATCCAGTAGCTAGAAAGAAATACACACTTGTGGTGCCTTATTAAATCAGAGGTCCTTATTTTGCTGGCAAAAACTGTGTCTTCATAGTTAAATTTACCATGAGTGGGGGAAGGTTAAAGCAAACATCTAAAACCATAAATAGTGGGTTAACAGTCCTGTAAGAAGTGATGGTTACTTGATGCACATGAAGATATGGATTCTTTTTTTAACCTTGGAATGTTCCTTTATAAAGTGCACCCTTTGACCTTAAGTGCAATAACATGGGTCTAATTCCATTGTACTGCATAGCGGGATCAGAAAAGGTTTTTTTTCTCTCCAGTCTTTCTTCATTCAAGCATAGTCCTTTTTGTCAGTGTCAGCCTGTTTATTTGTTTATGCGATATAACTTTCGGGTGCATTCGAGTTAATCTATACAGAATTGAAATGAGCTTTTTTCCTTTATGGTAATGTTAATGGATATAAAAGTCCTTTTTGAGCAAGAGATGAAGCAACAGCCTAGTGGTATTATCGCTGGACAGTTAATCTGGAGACCCAGGTAATGTTCAAATTCCAGTGGTGGAATTTGAATTCACTTTTTAAAAAATTTGGAATTCTGATGATGGTCATTGTTGGAAAAATCCATCTGGTTCACTAATGTCCATTAGGGAAAGAAATTGCCATCCTTACCTGCTCTGGCCGACATGTGACTCCAGGTCCACGGCAATGTGGTTGAGTCTTAACTACTGTCTGGACAGTTCAGGTTGAGTAATAAATGCTGGGCTAGGGAGTGATGCCTACATCCTGTGAATGAATTTTTTAAAAGGTGAAAAATAGTAAAACAAAATACTGCTGGAAATTATGTGTGGGAGGCAACTAACCAGCTCTGTTATTTTTTTCAAAAATGCAGTGACATTCATTGATAGAAGATATCTTTGGCAGATACGGCATCTGTTGCTGTGGAAAATATAATCAGCACAGATAGAAAGCATTTAATACCATTGGAATAACTTAGATAAGGAAAATCCTAGCTTAAACTCCTATCTATTGTGTGGTACAGTCTACTAACAATTTCTTCATGATTCTCTTGTTTTTAGAAGGATTCATCCAGTTCTTTAAGATGGCAAAACTGAATAGGGTGCTTTTTGTTTTAAGGAAAAACAAATTCAGATCATTTAAAATAAGAGCTAACGATGGTGGTGATGTTTGCGCTGATTACAACAAATTCTTAGAAGCCTGAGTTTTGAGCAGCACTTTGATCAATCATGGGTGTGTAACACCATAAATACATCTCAGATAATTGCAGCTACTGAGTGAAAGCCAAGCACGTCCCATTAATTAAAACATGGAAGTGAATACAAAGTCTGTAGTTTCTTCCATCAGCACTGCTAACTTGAAGCTTGAAAGCTGAGATGTAGGATGACTGATAATTGATAAATAAAAACTGATTCACATGACACTTTGTTTTCCTAGGAAACCAGAAAATGGGGGGGGCATCTGCACTGTCAACACAGTACAAGTGAGCAGAGCATCTACATATATGCAGACTTTATACATTATCCTGTCTGCTGGGAATAACAATGAAAACGTACTGAAAATCTCAGATTGTACTAAGCACTAATATGTTATGACCAAATGGTGAACTATGAATCAGTTCGCCTCTTTTCAGCCCACTCACAGCAAAGACTTGTGTATAGCTGCATGCTAAGACCATTTCTCCAATTAAAATGGTATTGAGTTGTTTGAAGTGTAAAAAATAAGGAGTTGATTTAAAGGTTAGCTTGAACTAATTCTGAAGGGAAAAAATAATGAGGACATGGCATTAAGTGTGTAGATTTGCACACTGTCAAGCACAAACTGAAGATAAAAGAATATATAGTTTAGTCGTTGGAGTATTCTTGAGGTGTAAAGATGGTTGATTGATGTTTGGAACTGTCAGCAGCTGAGAAAATTGTAGTTAGCTTTTTAAGTTCTTGCTTTCCTGGAGTTTCATTCCAGTCAGTGTTATGCCTGGCTTTTTATCTTGAAAGGCAGAGAGAGAAAGTGAGAGAGACCAAGCTTTCTGCAGTCAAAAATGTATTCTGTCTGCTTCGGCCATGGCGAGAACTTCTTCCTGCAATAGCAGTTTATTTTGTATAATGTATCTGTAGGTGATGTTTCAATGCCAACATGTGAAGATGCTTGAAATGATGGAAGTCAGGTAGAAGATGAGGACTTGTGTTTTCATTCCTCCCAGGGTGTGATTCCTGGTTTTAGTAGCTCTGGATTATCTGTTAATTTCAGAACAGTTTTTATTTTTACCTCTGATTTTGGCACTCTTGGCAATCCTGTGTTGATCAAGTGATGCCTGTGGTCATTTCAAGTTGGTGTTTTCGGTTCTTTTTTAGTACTAATTTCAGTGATAGAATTCAAGGTCAGAGGTCCATATTTAATATTGTGATGTATTATTTGGCCTTGAGGCAAAATAAAATATGATTACTGAATGACAATTTGTGTAAATGGGCAGAGAGGAGTTGAGAAAAAGGTGAATACCATTCAGAAAAGTCTTTTGTCCAAACGTGTTAAAGTGATCTTTATGCAGAACAAATAATTGTGCTATCCAATGGAGAGAATTCCTTGTGCTAATATGTAGATGTTATTTTGCTCTGAGGATATATTAGAGCATGGTGTACAAGCTAAAACTGCAGTTAAATTGGAAGCTAGTGTTTCTTCAAAGTACCATGAATAGCATACACCAGGGGTGAAAGATTTAATGTTTGACCAGGCAGGTATGTCTGATTAAATTCTAACTGACTCTGTGCGTACTTAAACCAGAAAGTCCTCTTCCAGTAACTTTGGATTGATGGTCAAAAACTTTCATTCTCACTTAATAAATAAATGTTAAGAATGTGGTTAATTCGCTAGTCTCTAGCGCGTGGTGTTGGAAAAGCAGGTCAGGCAACATCCGAGGAGCAGGAGAATTGACATTTTGGGTATAAGCCCTTCATCAGGAATGAATCTTGTTCCTGCTGAAGGTCTTATACCCGAAACGTCGATTCTTCTGCTCCTTGAATGCTGCCTGACGTGCTATACTTTTCCAGGAGAAAGTGAGGACTGCAGATGCTGGAGATCAGAGCTGAAAATGTGTTGCTGGAAAAGCGCAGCAGGTCAGGCAGCATCCAAGGAGCAGGAGAATCGACGTTTCGGGCATGAGCCCTTCTTCAGGACCACACTTTTCCAGTACCACACTCAACTCTGATATCCAGCATCTGCATTCCTCACTTACTAATTTTCTAGTCTATAAGATGAGACTGAAAATGTGTTGCTGGAAAAGCGCAGCAGGTCAGGCAGCATCCAGGGAACAGGAGAGTCGACGTTTTGGGCATAAGCCCTTCTTCAGGAAGATGATAAGATGAGACTGGCAACTTAAGTGTGCCAGTAAACTATTACAATTCCAAACCCAGACTGGCTAGATTTCACTGGACATGTATTTGTTTGTAATAATATTTAATGTATCTGGTCTATTCCTAACCTATTTCCTGTGAATTAATTTTAAACTAGTACAGTGTCCCTTGCTCCAGCCCGTCCATAAATGCTTCCAACTGTTTTTCATTGCAGTTGTGCATGACCAGTGATTCCAAGGTGGAGTAGAAATTAAATGATATATAGCTGTAGGATTAATTTAGCATTGATCCAGCAAAAGGCAGCTCTCAAATGTGTTGCTTTCTCCCAGGTTAACATCTTTGCCACATTCTTTTTCTTTCTGCCTTGTATTCTTGTTTCACAAAATTATGTAATCTGTGGGAACTACTTTGAACCTAAAGAGTCATGTTTAAAATTGTATAAAAACTAATGACCCTGCTCCTAGGCTCCATGGCAAATGCAGGGCTGGATATTGGTGTAAATGGAATTCCACAGTTTGATATATTTCCGCAGCTTCCCCCCAAATCTCAGTTGCAACTTCCTTTGATTGCAAGAATGTTTATTTCAAAATGTCTATTGACACTATTTGGAATTGGGAAGGACTTTGGTCATAATCACAGCAAAGAGTCTATTTTGCACAATCTATTTTGAGAGAGTCCATTGAAAATCAGAGTGGAAGTTTCTGGAGCCAAGTGAAGAGCAGGCTATATTAGACATGATATTCTAAACCAAGATAGGATTGGTTAATAATCGTTTTGAAGACAACCATAATGTGTTTGAGTTTTGCATTCAGTTTGACAAAGAAGAATATATCCTAGACTAGTATCTAGGACAATTATAAAGAACAATTATAAAGTTATGAATGTTGAGCTATCTAAGGAAACCTGAAAAATTAAGTTGATGGTAGGCCAATAGTGATATAGTAGACACTTTAAGGGATGACAAAAAAAATTGGAAGGTTAGTGAACAATGCCCACTGTTCAGGTGGGCAGAGCATTGGCAAATAAAATTCAACCCAATTAAGTGCAAGGTAGTGCACTTGGAGGGCTGGGGATTACACTGTAAATGGCAGAATACTATAATGTTCTGAAGATCCAAGGAATCTTGGTTTGCATGTTCATACATCACTGCTACCTTCAAGGGAGGTAGATAAGGTGCTCAAGAAAGCATGTGGGATACTTGCCTCTACAAACTGAGGCATAGAATACGTAATCAAAGAAGTTTTGCTTGAACAGTATAAAATGCTGGTTAGGTCACAACTGGAATATGGCAAATAGCCTGACCACAATTATGATTGAGAGGGTACATGTAGGAGAATGAGTAATTGTCTATACAGGCAGGAAGAATTTTTAAGAAACAAACTATATGGAGAGAGTTAAGAGATGATCCACATCTGGATATCTTGGTGCATAAATTACAAAAAGTTAGTTTGATGGTACAGCAATTCATTAGGAATGCTGATGGAATATTATTGTTCATTGCTGGGAATATTGAATTCAAAATCCTATACTGCAGGGCTACTAAGTAGAGTGTCGGAGTCCTTATTTAAGGAGGATATAATGCATTGGAAGCAGTTAAGTGAAGAATTATTGGACTAACTCCTGGAATGGAGTGGGTTTCTCTTATAAGGAAGGTTTGGACAAGCTAGGCTTATACCCACTGGAGTTTAGAAAGTAAGAGGTGACATAATTGAAACATGATCTTGACAGGATGAACATGCAAAGGATTTTTACACTTGTGGGAGAACGTAGAACACTGTTTAAAAATGAGGGATTACCCATTTGTCAGAAATGAGGGCAAATATTTTGATTGAGGGTTGGTGGTCTTTGGTAGAAACAGGGATTTTGAATTCTTTTAAGGCAACGTAGATGAATCCTTAATAAGCAAGAGGAGGTGAAAAGATATCTGGGTGGGGGGAGAGGGCGGAATGAAGTGAGAGTCAAATGAACTGTAATTGTATTGAATGGTGGAACAGACTGAAGGAGCTGAATGGCTTACTCATTGTCCTAATGGTATTTTTGTAAGTAAAAGTAGAGTTATTGCACCAGAAAGTTAGTGTGTGGAGGATAGTTGTATCTGAGTTTTGCATAATCCATCCCAGTCGCTTGTAACAGTAGGATCTTGAGAAGGGATTGACAGAAGATTTACCAAGCCATCCCATATCTGGTTGGGAATAGTCATGTCCCTAATGTGCAATTAGGTTCTAAGTACTCAAAATGATGAAAATTGAGAAGCTAGTCACTAGTTTGAAAATGGAAAGTAGTTATTCTAAGCATGTTCCTTGCGTTGCACCTTTTTTTAAAAAAACAGATTTATGTAAATGTGTGTGTATATGGTTATCAAGCAAGCTATAATTTTGTCTTTTTCTTTTAAACAAAACAATAGGATTTCAATATTGAAGATTTGACTGACCTTGCAGTGTGTCGACGACGAGAGTTGGAGCAATCTAGTAGCTCTGGATCTCAAACTCCAGAGTCTGAAAATTCTCAAGGTTGGTTTGTCTTATTAATTTTGAATTGAATTTATTGTCACGTACTGAGGCACAGTGAAAACCTTTTGTCTTTTCTAATTTATAGAAGTAGTGTTATTTTGATCATTTAGTGGTCAATTCACATTTTCAAATATATCTGCATTTAATTTTAGCAAGATCATTTGTGACCTTGAGTGACGTATTGGCTTTCTAGACTCCAAAATATGTCTTTTATTTTTAAAAATCAGGTAGATTTTGTTGATACATAAATAAAGTCAACCTGTTTGACTTGAAAGGGTTTAGAAAAGATTTACAAGGATGTTGCCAGGATTGGAGGATTCGAGCTATGGGGAGAGGCTGAACAGGGGGGGCTGTTTTCCCTGGAGCATTGGAAACTGAGGGTTTACCTTATAGAGGTTTACAAAATTATAAGAGGAATGGATAGGATAAATAGACAAAGTCTTTTCTCTGGGGTCGGGGAGTCCAGAACTAGAGGGCATAGGTTTAGGGTGAGAGGGGAAAGATATAAAAGAGACCTACTAGGTAATTGTTTCACACACAGGGTGGTACGTGTATGGAATGAGCTGCCAGAGGAAGTGGTGGAAGCTGGCACAATTGCAATATTTAAGAGACATTTGGATGGGTATATGAATAGGAAGGGTTTGGAGGGATATGGGCCAGGTGCTGGCAGGTGGGACTAGATTGGGTTGGGATATCTGGTCGGCATGGATGTGTTGGACTGAAGGGTCTGTTTCCATGCTGTACATCTCTATGACTCTATGGTTATTCAAAATGTATATTAGAATCTCTAATTAGCCACATGATATGGTGAAATTGCGTTTAATAGTTTTTAAATTTAATGATGAATCAAAATGCCATGAATGATAATATTGTCCCTTTTTAAGAGGTTATTTTGTCTTGGTTCTTGGTTTTGTTTTTGAAGAGTGGTTGCAGAGGTACTGAGCTGTCTCCAAGAAAGTAAACCATTTAAAAGACCTTGGGTTTTTTTGGAAGTTGAAACAATTTAAGCAGCCTGGGTGTGGCCAGCTCTCTCAGACCAGACTATCTTGTTTTGTTTTTAGTTTACGGTTTTGTTTTAGTCTCAAGAGTTGAAAGCTTCAGTGAATGTCTCCATTCACTGCTACTACTATCTCTGAATAGCTGCTACTATCTCTGAATTTTATCTTAATGTTTTCTTCCTCCTGGATTGGAGAACTGCATGAGAGAATCTGTATTTGAATTTATCTTTTTACTTAGGAGTGTGTTTCTGTGATATTATATTGGAACAGGTAAATAGTAATTGGTACTGTATCTATTATTTGGTTAAGTTTTCCAATAGTTAAGTTATTCTAAATTCCTCTTTCGTTTGTATTTTAACTATAGTGTTTAAATAAATTGTGTTTTAATGTCTTGTAGCATAATGACCAGTAGCATGGAATGCGGTACTTCACATCTATCTTTTAAAACCAGAAAAGTTAGGGTCTCGGCTACCTTACAATATACTGAGGGAGCCTGATCTACTCCATAACATGTGAAACAACATACTGAGCACTAGACTGATGTCAGGGCATGTGCATTATTTTAAAAACATACAAAGAGATGGAAAATATGAATGTTGTGTTTTATAATACCTATTACAATTAAAGAGTTCATAATTGGGTAAATGTCAGTTACTTGGAATTGGATGATATATAATATTTACAAAAACATTGTGAAAGTGCATAATGTTAATTAACTTGGCCAGTAACACCTTGAATTAACGATCTGAGTGTGTTAACCAAATGCTTCATTGCTACACTGTCAGTCTTGTTAAAAATGTCACTCTGAACTGTGAAGTTGAGCATTTGGCTTAGTGACATTCTAGTTCAAATATGTTGAAATAATTAACTTTGTCATTAACAGAGTTTAGTACAACCCAAACGTTATTGAATATTGCAAAGAATGATGATATTCCAGTGCTTTCTGATGTTCACATAAAAGAAGTACCAGAGATAAAGAGAAGGACCTGTCACGATGATAGTAAGTAACAGCTCTTGCAATATACAAATTGGTAGCCAGAAATAATGCAAAAAGGCTGCAATAATTCAGAGTTCTTGAATAATGTAAAATTGTTTCTCTCGTGCTTTGGAGGTTTTATTTAGCAGCCAAGAGCAAAGCCGAGTGAGAGAGTATTTATAATTTTTCCATTGCTCCTTCATAACTTGCTTTTGATTCAAAGAAACCACAAGCTGTCTCAACATTTTGGGAGTGAGGGATAAAAAGCTGCTTTTTGTTACTTTGACTGTAACTACTTTAACGGAAGGAAAATGATCAGTAATTACTTTCTTTCTCTGATCTGCTTGCCTCTGCAATTTTTTTTTTTGGAAAAAAAATTGATCTGATACTTTACACTTGCAGGACATTCCTTGGTTTGGGGATTATTACACAGAGTGAAATCTAATGGTGTCCAATATCTTTCTGTGAATACATTACTGGTGCTCTATCTGATTATGTAAGTACTTAAAGACTAAAATTTCAGAGCTGCTCATTGATATAGTTTGCACATGTTGTTAATGATTCCAGTACCTTTATTCCCAAGAAGGTAAACCTACCTAGTTGAATTTAATATTGGCCTAAAACCATAACTGAGAGAAATTCTGAGAAGGAACTTAGCATTACTAGCAATCAGACAAGGTTCTGCAATGAATACACTCCCTGCTAGGAATTTTCAGACAATTGAAGTAATCTATTATAACGACACAGAGCTGAAAAATCTTGTCTAAGTTAACCAATATCAGCTCACAGAATCCAAAAACAAATTAAGTTATTAACTGTGGTTTCTTGAGAAATTAGGTATGAGACTATGGCATTAATGTTATACGTGCTGTCATAGAGTACATGGTCAATCAAAGATGATTATGCAATGACAATTCTAATATGTAAAGAAGATTTGCTCTCAGTCCAGTATAATTTCTTAAGATGAGATGGTTTTGTCTCAAGATGGAGTTGTTGTCTTCAAAAATATTTCCTCTGTGTGCAGTCAAACATGACCTGATTTGCCCTACTGGCCATCAGATTCTCTCTTCAAGAAATTTACCATAGTTCTAGAAAACAACTTACTGTTCATTGCACGTTATGCAAGATAGAATTCTTGATGCATCATAATAATCCCTTTTCAAAAAGATGTATTGTGCAGTAAACAACCTAACGGGTACAAGGTGATTTGTACCTTCCAAACTGTCTGCATGCTCTTGAAGAGCTTGATCCTGGCAAAATTTTTGTTTCTTTCATACCCTTAATTGTGCTTGGTACACCTGAATTGCTGGGTTTTGTGACTTTCTATACAATCCGATCCCTCTTGGGATTGGATGCCCTATTTGATGACCCCTTTAACTCTTGCACCTGGATTTCACTTCAACCTCCACTGATAAATATTTTTGTCTTTTTACTGCCCGCAAGGGAGCTGTTGTATCTGTCCATTTCATCTAGTTGAGCTATCCATTAACTAATGATCCTACTCTGAAAGGTCAGGAAGGTGACGAGTGCAAATATTGGTAATTTTGCACGGGTATAGTAGTAAATAAATTTCTTAAACTGAGGTTAAAGTTCAGTTAAGGAAATTAGTCAATGCTGTCAGGTCTCTGTCAGCTTACTATTATTGCTGACAGTGTGGTCAGGATTTTATGTGGAAGTTCTGAGGAAGTAGCTATTTTCCTTAGTCATCTTTAAGAGGACCAAGAATGGACATAACACGACCACTTGTTCTGTTGCAGTTGAATTTTCAATGTTTGCTTTATACTAAAGGAAGGGTAATTTTCAATAATGGAAGTAACGTTTGAATCATAATAGTGAAGTGTAGTCTATAAACAAAACATTGGCATAGTTTAAAAAATATGGAGGAAAGTGTAAAATATTTTTCAGATGTAAAATGTAATTAGACATTGCATCTAATATTTGAAAACTTGTTTATGTAATTGTACTGAATTTATTACACTTTGAAAATTGTAGCCACGGTTTTTGTGGAAATTATCTTGTAGCAAGGAAAAGAAATTGTTTCCTAAAGAACTGTTTATTTTCCAGCGTCATTGTGCTAGTTCTGTCATCCTTCTACATGGGCTTAAAAATAATTGCCTTGGAGCAGCGCCTAGCCTCACTGGGAGCATTGCCAGAATACCATGCACATCACAAAGAGTAAGTCATCACATTCGGTTGGCTAAGCAGTTTATTTGCTGTGATTTTTGTAATTGAGCTTTTAAATGGTTAAGCTGCAGTGACTTTAAGCATGATTATTAAAGACTGGTGAGCTGTTTCTGACCTCTCTTCACTGCCCAGAGTTTAATTGTAAGCCTCACTGCTTAATGTAGGAATTGGTGCTAGAGGTTATTTTCAGCACCTTGTTTTCAGCATCTTAATTACTGTAGACCTCAAGGTGACCAATCCATGAGTGCAACAGATTGGAGAATTTTTCTGTTAGGATCCATTTTGAAATGGTGCATTCTTAAAAATTCAAGCTAAACCATTGAGTTATTTCAGACTCTTGCCATCAGGTCTAAATTGAAATATTGTATTACTTTCTGTCAAGTATGCCACCTGGTGTTGACCTTTACAATCATTAACTACCAGTGCTGAGTTGGTCAATCTCTGCAAGATTACTGCACGACCTTGTAATTGTGTTGTGGGAAATGTAGCAGGTTATTTGTCCCTCAGTGGAGAAATTTGCAGCTTGTAACTACTCTTCAGCTTCCATATGTGTACATATGGTTGGCTTTAAGTAACATTTCCTTTCTCTATTTTCCTTGTGCACTTTCCATACCCAATACCAAATGTAGTTGAATGTAGATTTGTATGGAATGGTCTACTTAGCAAGGTACTAGTGTGAGACTACTGATGCCTGTGCAATCATGAGGAGTTTTTATCTTGGGAAAGAAAACTAACCCAAGAAACATTACACAACTGACTTCAATAAAACCATTTATTTAAATATCTAGCAAATGTGCTCTGACCATATACCTGTCACAGATGAAAATTTGTCTCACACCAAAACTCATTTGACAATTATAACCTCGTGTGCTGACCTTTAAATCTATAATTAGCCTCCTAATCTCTACCTACTTGCAGCTGTTTAACCTCCTGTGCTTTCTGTTCGTGAACACAGCCCTTAATTCCCCCCTAAATTCCGATTCTCCCAGATCTCTGTGATTTGTTATCTAGATCCCATTCTCTGAAATTCCCTCTTTCTACACCCTTGCACAATTCCAGAAATCCCCTTCTCTTTTTAAGACTGTCCTCTTATAATCCATCTCATTGACTAAATTTTGGTCATTCCTAGATAGCTTGGAGCGTTTTCCATATGTATGGAAATCACTCTGAATAGTGTAGGGGATTCTAGGAATATCCCAAGCCGCAGGTGGGTATCAGTAAATGGTGAAGAACATAGTGGAACGAGGATCCCAGATGGGTCTGAAAAAGGGTCAAGTACAACGAGTTTCCTTTTATCCCCTTTCTTGCTCTTTCCTACATTCCACATGAATAGGAGACCCTACTCCTCCACAAATCTGTTACATCCTAACTCTTTTGTGACCACGCTCCTCTTTCGCTGTCCTCCAAAAGAAGTCTGCTGTCTTCTCAACACCACTCCAGATGTTATTACCTATTCCAGTTTAACATTCACCCTCTGTTCCCAGAGTCTGAGATTGCATTTCCAATTTTCTGACCATTTTGTTCTGCAGTATTTTCAGATCCCTCCCTACCTAATACCATTTTTTTCAAATTTGGATGTGTCTCAATTTCTGGATCTTTGAATGTCTCTCCTGCTAGTAAATTTGGAGTCTTTTTTTAACCTGCTCCATTGGCTTGTCTGCTTGACATTCTTTTGAGTCTTTTTTCTTGTCTCACAATCTTGAACACCACCTCTTTATATAAAATACCTGTTGTGATAAAATCTGACCCAGGCAAAGAATGCCACAGGAGTTCTGTTTACATATTTTATTAAGTCTTGAACTATCTCTGTGGGATGGAAATAAAGACAAAACAAAGCAACTTGCTGTATGGCAAGTTTGAAAATGCAGAGTTTGTTTAAATTTTCTAATCTATCTTTTTAATGATGAGAGTTATGACACACTTTCATTTTTTGGGTTAACTTGAAATGGCCTTATTTTGTATAATTTTATTAGCTTATCATTGGTGTATTTTCTCATTCTCAGTGTTGACTTGATCTAAAACACTTATGGTATATGTGACTTATTGGATGCATGTCTTATTAAGATGCAGAGAATTATCTTAACTGATATGAAACGCTTCCATCAAACCATGTTGACATAAAATTTCATTAAAATTGGATTTCATCATGAGCAACAATTTCTGTTTCAGTAACCAGATGAATCCATTACATTGGCTGCATGTTATTTCTTTGCTGAATGAACTTGAGGGATGAGTAGGCGTGGGTTATTCTGATACTCAAGCCTGTTCCATCATCAGATTGATCAGATTGTGATCTTCCTCATCTACCCACTATAAAATTTGACTTCCTTCATTAGTCAAGAATCTATTTAACGCAGCCTTTAAAATATCCTCCCTTCCCTTCTCACTGCAGAAGAGAATTCCACAGACAGCTAACCTTCTAAGAGGAAAACCAAAATCTCCTTGTCTTCATCTTAAATAAGAATAGTCTTACTTTCCAATTGGATATGCATAATAGCTTTGTGATTTCGTGGATTGGAATGTCTGGCACACCTCTCAAGTCTCTTAGGTTAAATCATATGATGCTTTTCTAGTTTGACAAAGTACACAAGTTCATATTTTGCCACATTATAATCCATCTGCCCATGCACATTCCTGTCTATCTCTCTCCGCAGAATCCTTTTATCCTCTTCACCTAAGTTCCTTAATTTTATGATCAGCAAATTTTAGCATTCATATATTCAGTCCCTTTATCCAAATTGTTGGTATTAATATAGATATTAAAAAGTTAAGGCTCCCATATAGCACCGGTTCGATTGGCAAAATTTAAGGCAGGAGTATCTCCAATGTGTCCCAAATGTAAAATAGAGGTGGGCACTCTTGTACATTGCCTATGGACCTGTCATAAGATCCGTAGATATTGGACTAAAGTAGCAAGTGCTCTGACAGAAATCTTAGGAACGGAAATTAGAGTGGACCCTGTATCTCTCCTATTGGGATTTTCGAACTTGCCCTCCCTGGATTGTGCACGGGAAGAGATTATTTTCTATTCTCTCTCTCTCTGTGCAAGAAAAAATATTTTGGTAAACTGGGTGGCTGAGGGCCCCCCTGGACTTACAAATTGGGACAGAGTAATCATGGAATGTATTCCCCTTGACTTCCTTACAAATATGGTGCACCAAAAGACCGAATTATTCCATAAAATATGGCAGCCCTTCTTGAATTATATAAATACAGATATTTCGGCTATCCTAACAAGGGCTTTTATTTAATTGAGATGGCGAACCTGGCTGGTCCGGGGCCCCTTGGGAGAGGAATCCCGCACGAATACGGGTTTTGTTACATTTGATGTTAACACATTCCGAGTATGTACCTCACTACCCAATTTCTGTGTTATCCGCTGTTTTTTTTTCTTTCTCTTATTTGAATAATGTAAGAGACTTAAATATACACTCTGGTTAGTTGTAGGTTAGATTAGTAGTTAGTTGAGTTTTTTTCTCTGTATTTTTCTTTTGTTAAATTTTGGTTATTATTTATTTAAGATTTAATTGTATATCAGTGTCTATACTTGGGATTTTTTTTATTTTTGTAAACTTGTAAAAATGTTAAATTTTCAATAAAAAATCTAAAAAAAAGTTAAGGCTCAGCACTGATCCCTGTGGCATCTTGTCAAATGTTTTCTGGAAACTCTATGATCACCACCACATTTATCGGTTCACCTTTATCAACGTGGTTACTTCCCCAAAGGAGTTTTAACATGCTCCCCTTTTACAAACCATGTTGCTGCTACCTGACCTCATTAAGAGTTTGTAATATCCTGCTGTAAACTTCGTAATAGCATCTAGCATTTTCCCAGGACTGTTGTTAGGTTAAGTGGCCTGTAGTTTCCTGCTTTATTTTCCCCTCTGCTTTCAGGTTATTTTGATATCTGTAGTTAATGGAATGAATACAAAGTTCTTTCAGATTTTGTGCTTTTGACCTTCAGTTCTGTTTGCTTTGTTAATTCAACAATTAATTTCTTCTGGTTTTCTGCAGTTCTTTTGCTCATCGTGGCATGGGATTACAGTTCCACGTGAATACAGATCTGATCTACGATGAATTGTCAGAAAATCTTGCAAAATTGGAAAAGGTGATTTGAAATTTATTCAAATACCTATAGATAATGCCATACAGTAACAAAATGTACACTGAGAATTCTCACTAGAATTGGTGCCTTTAACCTCTCAACAATAAGTCTGAGAGTGTTAGGATTTTGGGAAAAATAATATCTTGGCTGGTCAAATAGTCAGATTCAGTGCAAGAGATGATATATCTGTGTTCAACCTGAACAGCAGTAAAAGATGTGAAAATCTGATGTTCCCACAATGCATGTCGTTGAATAAATTTGGTTATGGTTCCAATTTCTGGTAAATAGATATTGGACACAATAGAGAATAGAATTGGACCTTATTGTAAATACAGTACTGACATTGACTAAATGAAATTTTTAATTAGAGACCATTACTTTAATGTCCCAACTCAGTACCTATGTCAGGAATGCCTTTTGGAGAGGAAGATAAAAATCCTATTGTAGGTGAAAACATTTATACATCAATGAACTGTAAATGAGTTATTTATTTGCCTACTCAGAATATTCATTTGTCTATTTTGTTTCAAATTATCTGTTGAAGAGTTTGGCTTTGACTTTCATAAAAACTGATCTAATTTTGGTAATGAACTGTATTTGTCCAATACTTATTGGAAGTGCCTTGTACAATCTGCAGCTCATTATAGACCAATGTGTACCTCTAGGAAATCATACTCACTGAGAAAAGAGTAGAAGTGAATTGTCTGCAAATGTACTTATTAACCTGACACCAGTTGTATGGAAATTCTGCAGCCTTTCATTAGGGATGTGCTGTTGCTTTAATTGCAGCTCACAAACAGCAAATTGCGCAAAAAAGACCATGACCACATTTGTTGAATGTGCAGAGCTTTTACTTAAAAAGATAAATTTTAACAAATTGGAGTGTATATTACAAATGCCTATATGGCCATCACCCACTGAACAAGTGTAGATGGCCAACTGCACATGTCCAGATGGCACTGGTGACTCTTGGCATTCACAACTTTTGCCTAGGCTGTGAGACAGCAACAAGGTTATGGCAAGTTGCAGTAATCACATGGGGATGTCCCTGGCTGTTTGCAAAGCTAGCATGTTTCTCTGACAGAGAGCTGAACCTACTAGGAAATAATTTTGTGTTTTGCCCTAGGCTCATTTTCAATCAAAATCACTTCACATTAATACAGTTAAGCCAAATGCTGTAGATGCTGTTGGTTAATACTTGTTAAATCCTCATGCTATCTGTCAAACCAAAGGTATGTGGTAGATATTTCACTTGACATCTTTGCGCATATGTGCAATTTGTGCCACCTAGTGGTGGCATTAAACAATTCCCCAGCCTCGATAAATCTCTGCATGTGAAGAAAAACTTGCCACAGTCATAGGTTAAGTTGAAATGGCCATATCTGCACATTTTATTTGGCTTATCCTGAGGAAAAGGCATATAGAAAAGTATGATACAAGGTGGCAGGGAAATGTTTGCCAAATCTGGGTTTTTGAGGATATAACTAACAGGGTAGGTAACAGAAGTGAATATTGTACACTTGTATTTTCAAGAAATATTCACAAACTTGCCACACAAGGTTGCTGCACAGGATTAGCAATCATGTGATTGGGGTAATACATTAGTTGCGTTTATTTTGAGAATTAGTTGTTCTTTCTGTAGGAAATATGTGCTACTGACAAGGGGGCTTGTTTGTTGGCCAGTCACTGTCCTTGAGGATGGTGATAGACCCCCTTCTTAAACAATTCAATCCATGTCGGGTAGGTGCACCCGCAGAGCTATTAAGAAGGGAATTCTAAGACTGTGACCTAGTGACTCTGATATTTGCAAGTTAGGACAGTGTTTGTCTTCAAGGGGTACTTGAAGATGATAGTGTTCCCATCAATCTACCTTTGCTCTTCTAGGTAGCAAAAATTGCAGGTGTGAAGGTGCCTTGGTGGAGTTGCATGGCTGTCTTGTAGATGGAAAATATTGAGATTGTGGAGGGAGTGAATTTGGGTGTTAGATGGGACACCAATCTGTAGACTCCTTCGTTCTGAATGATGCAAAGCATCTTGAATATTGTTGGAGGTATACTCATCGAGGAAATGGAAAATGTTTCATCACACTCCTGCCTTGTTCCTTGGTCAGGCTTTGGGTGTCAGGAGGTGCATAACTTACCTCTGACCTGCTGTTGTGGCCATAGTATTTATATGGCTCGGACAGTTCAGTTCATATCTGTCCACGGTTAATCAGTAAAGAAATGAGATTTTCCAAGTTGGTGAAAATTGTCCGATTTTCTCCCCAAGCATTTAACAGCAAGTTGAAGTCTCGCTAGTGAGCAACAACCTGTCTATTTGCCTCTCATAGTTAGTCAATCTCACCACCTCCTCTATGGAGTTTGCTGTCTTTGTATATGAATGAGAGAAACCTGATATCTGAAATGAAAGTGAGTTCAGGTACCTGGCACTGCTTGCTCCTCCAGGTCCCTATCCTGGCCTGAGATGCTGGGCACAGCTCATGGAGCATGGCCAGCAGTGCCCACCTATACACTCATCCACTGAAGTTGGCATCGAACATGCTTCAGCCTCATCACATCACATCATCAAGGCACATTTCTGACTGACTATGGTATGATTCATCACTTTAATACATTTCAGAGCTTGTTAAGACCGTTTGGTTTTTTTTTTCATTGTAATACTGCTCCCAGGCTGCTTGGTGTACAGGGACCAGCAGCCACTTCTATCATTGGAGAAAGATGTGTATTGGGCCTCTTCACTTTTAGCACTCACTCATTTCGTGCCTACTTGGTCACAGCACCACCATCTTGCCTTTTCGATTTTTAGAACTTCCGTCTTGTTTTGGCGCTTTAGCACAGACAAAAGGCCAGGCAGCCTGTCATGTCTGCCAACAGGGATCAGCCAAGGGCATGTGACTGACTGACTGTATGGCACCATGCTGTATTCATCTCACACCCTGGGTCAGTAGCTTACATGGTAGACATGCTCCATGTACTTCAGCCAAATGCCATGTCTCAAATTCTTAAGGGAAAGGTCCTTAGTCAATTGTAAGAGGATTGTGTTAGTCAATCAGGGAGCACTGGCACATCGTTGATCTCCATCCAGGTGTTTGGATGTGGTTGGTTGGCTGCTTCTACAGTATTTTCTCCTGTGTTTGGCTTCTGCTACATGTGTTGGAATAAGATCTACACATGGATCTTTGACATAGTAGGAATTCCATAAGTCACCTTGCTAGATTCCATGTCCCACTTTATGGAGGACTGTAGAAAACCTACCATTTATGTGGGAGGTGAATGCTGACTATTCCCCTTTTACTGAGGACGTGTTCAGTTTTTGAGATCTCTGATGTCAACCTTGTTGGAACTGTGTCCAGTAGATGCAGCTACAGCAGTGATTATTGTCACTAGACAACAAAGGCGTGGAGGAGGAAGAAGTATGGCAACAAACCTGGAACCAGCAACAACCTCAGCAGCTCCCAAACAGCCTCCACGTTGGGAAGTATCAACAGAAAGTTCTTCTTGGGATGCAGGGGAGATACAGGAGACCCAAAGTCTACTGTCCTCAATGCCTTTGCCTTTTCTTTCCGATGTGCAAGACACTGTGCACACTGTCTCAGGATACCAGAACAGTCATCAACTGAAACAACTTATGACTTGCCAGAGTTGTAGCCATCCTGTTGCAGCAACCTTTAATGGCCAGTTCCCCCAGATTCAAGGAGAAAGTGAGGTCTGCAGATGCTGGAGATCAAAGTTGAAACTTTATTGCTGGAACAGCACAGCAGGTCAGGCAGCATCCAGGGAACAGGAGATTCGACGTTTCGGGCACAGGCCCTTCTTCAGGAATGAGCAGAGAGTGTTCAGCTGGAGAAGATAAAAGGTAAGGAGGAGGGACTTGGAGGAGGGGCGTTGGAAATGTGGTAGGTGGAAAGAGGTCAATCCAACGCCCCTCCTCCAAGTCCCTCCTCCCTACCTTTTATCTTCTCCTGCTGAACACTCTCTGCTCATTCCTGAAGAAGGGCCTGTGCCCGAAACGTCGAATCTCCTGTTCCCTGGATGCTGCCTGACCTGCTGTGCTGTTCCAGCAATAAAGTTTCAACTTTGATATCCAAATGAATCCAACAAGAACTGGACCAAGCATATGTGGTACTCATAATCTTCTTCATCCTAAGTATACGCATGATTTTACTACAACTGCTAAGTATTTCATCAGTAATATTTTCAGCAACATAACACAAAACATCGCAGATAAGAAAAACTGCAGCATATTAACATGCCAAATTTCCCCTAAAGTAAATGCATTAAAATTCCATCAAATTTGACAATATTGTTATGTATTTGGCTTTAAGGGGTTAACACGTAGGGGGTTCTTGGTGCTGGGGTCTGTTTGGAGGTGACGGAAGTGACGGCGGATGATGCGCTGTACATGGAGATTGGTGGGGTGGTAGGTGAGGACCAGTGGGGTTCTGTCCTGGTGGCGGTTGGAGGGGCGGGGCTCAAGGGCGGAGGAGCGGGAAGTGGAGGAGATGCGGTGGAGGGCACCGTCGACCACGTCGGGGGGGAAATTGCGGTCCTTGAAGAAGGAGGCCATCTGTGTTGTACGTATTTTCAAGCCAATATAGACTATAACATGTTGTGTTGAGAGCACCATATCCTAGCGTGGCTGGCTTCTTTATTGAAAAGGGGCTCCATTCTGTCAATATTCATGTGATTTGTGGTCATTGGTACCACATCTTGGAAGTCTGTACTGCACCCTAGAAGCTGCCATGATACGTATATCCTTAAGGACACTTTATTTTTCCTGATTCATTTCAAGGGGCTAGATACACAGGAGTGGCTTCTAGGACTAGCCTCTGCAAAACAGTGACTTGATTACTTTAACACTAACCCCCTCCTGCTGTTCTGTGGAGCAGGTGACTATCATCTCTGAAAAGGGGAGTTAGAGTGATTATGCAGTACTATCTGGGGCGGGGGGAAGAGGTGTCACATAATCCTTGCATGCTGTACCATGTACAGTTAGAGCAGATAAAGAAGGGATATGATGGAGAATGGAGAGCAGGCAGAGCAGCAGCAGTCTTCCCAGAAGAAAGATGATCAGAAGGAACCATCACTCTCCATGTGATCTACTCTACTCAGCAAGCCATTAGAGTACTACATTATTGACATATAGTTCCAGTAGATTAGTGAGGTATGTAGAAACTGGAGCTCTTTTTTTTTCTCCCTGTATTTTCCATTGTGGACTGAAATGGGAAACTGGAAAGGATTGTTCTGCTTTTACAGTTTAAGTAACTTGCTTTTTCAGTTATGTTTTAGTTCAAGCAGTGGAGGAAGGTGTTTGTGCCATCAGGGGGTGAGTGTTTTGGCCAGCAACAATAACTGGTTAGTTTATTTGTGACCAGTTGTGCATAATAACGGCTTTTAGCCTGACCAACCACCTGATTTGGTTTCTGGGAAGCTGAACAGCTTGCGGGTGTGATTGATGCTGGCAGGAGCCTTTGGACAGCAGCAAGGGCAGATGGTGCGTCTTTCTGTCCAGTAAGATCCCCAAAGCCAGTTGATTTTACCTCACCAGTTGCTAGAAGCTGCGGCCGTTAACCAGTAACCGGATGACTTTGCCGTTAATGAACCAATCACCTGTGCCTCCTGCAAAGAGGTGAAAAAGGATCTTGAAAAGCGAGACAGAATCTCAGCAAATCCTGGCAAGTGGCTTGGGGCTATTAAATTGCTTTCCCAATATATTTTTTCCTTTCATCTGTAACTTCTGTTGTTTTACTTATAAGCCTGTATCAGAGTTTTATAAGGGTCTTTAGAGTTTTAACTGGTATTGTTGTATGGTAACTGTGTAGTTGCGTACCTGTCATGAGCATCCATTTATTTGTAATAAATCATAATTCTTGTCAATTAGAGAAACTTAGGCTGACAGCAAACATAGACTATCAGACAGGCAAATGGAGAATTTTGTGTACTTAGAGACATAGAGATGTACAGCATGGAAACTGACCCTTCAGTCCAACTTGTCCATGCCGACCAGATTTCACAACCCAATCTAGTCTCACCTGCCAGCACCCGGCCCATATTCCTCCAAGCCCTTCCTATTCCTAAAGCCATCCAGATGCTTTTTTAGAGGTTGCAATTGTACCAGCCTCCACCACTTCCTCTGGCAGCTCATTCCATACACGTACCACCCTCTGCGTGAAAAAGTTGCACCTTAGGTCTCTTTTATATATTTCCCCTTTCACCCTAAATGCATGCCTGTAGTTCTGGACTCACCCACCCCATGGAAAAGACTTTGTCCCTCATGATTTTAGAAACCTCTACAAGGTCACCCCTCAGGCTCTGACGCTCCAGGGAAAACAGCCCTAGCCCATCCAACCTCTCCCTATAACTCAAATTCTCCAACCCTGGCAACATCCTTGTCAATCTTTTCTGAACCCTTTCAAGTTTCACAACGTCTTTCCGATAGGAAGGAGACCACCAATGTCCTGTACAGCTGCAACATGACCTCCCAACTCCTGTACTCAATACTCTGACCAGTAAAGGAAAGCATACCAAACGCCTCTTTCACTATCCTATCTACCTGCAACACCACTTTCCAGGAACTATGAATCTGCGCTTTGTTCAGCAACATTCCCTAGGACCTTACCATTAAGTGTATAAGTCCTGCTAAGATTTGCTTTCCCAAAATGCAGCACTTCATTTATCTAAATTAAGCTCCATCTGCCACCTCAGCCCATTGGCCCATCTGGTCAAGATCCTGAGATAGCCTTCTTTGCTGTCCACTACACCTCCAATTTGGTGTCATGTGCAAACTTACTAGCTATACCTCTTATACCCACATCCAAATATTTTATATAAATGACGAAAAATAGTGGACCCAGCACCGATCCTTGTGACACTCCACTGGTCACAGGCCTCCAGTCTGAAAAACAACCCTCCACCACCACCCTCTGTCTTCTACCTTTTGAACCAGTTCTGTATCCAAATGGCTAGTTCTCCCTTTATTCCATGAGATCTAACCTTGCTAACCTGTCTCCCATGGGAAACCTTGTCAAATGCCTTACTGAAGTCCATGTAGATCACTTCAACTGCTCTACCTTCATCAATCCTCTATTGCTTCTTCAAAAAACAAGTTTGTGAGACATGATTTCCCACACACAAAGCCATGTTGACTATCCCTAATCAGTCCTTGCCTTTCCAAATACATGTAAATCCTGTCCCTCAGGATTCCCTCCAACAACTTGCCCACCACCAACGTCCGGCTCACTGGTCTGTAGTTCCCTGGCTTGTTCTTACCACCCTTAAAACAGTGGCACCACGTTAGCCAACCTCCAGTCTTCCGGCACCTCCCCGTGACTATCGTTGATTTCCCTAGCTTCCCACCTGATCAGGTCCTGGGGATTTATCCACTTTTATGCATTTCAAGACATCCAGCACTTCCTCCTCTGTAATATGGACATTTTTCAAGATGTCACCATCTATTTCTCTACATTCTATATCTTCCATGTCCTTTTCCACTGGTAAAATCTTTTAACTTTATGGCAACTTTCTTGGGGGAATAGCTTAATTTTTAGCATTCTACCCCACTGAGGCCTGACTGGTGAAGTGATCATTCATTGGTGAATTTGTTGTTTGTCAAAAGGCAAGCAGCCCCAGTTCAGTCCAAGAAGCTTTTTTTCATTTGGTTTTTCGTTGCTTTTTCAGTTGTTTATTAAAAGTTAACCCTCTAAAGTGTTTCCAGACTTTCCAACATATGATGCTGAATATTCAACATTGACAAGATGTCATGCTACATTGGGGATGAGAGGAAGAATGGCATTCCTTCAGATGGAGTTCTAACATAGTGTGACATGTAAGAACAGGTAGTCTCTATAGCTTATTCTTGCAGCTAGTTACAGTGACAGCTGATCAGACAGGTGAGGATGCAAAGTGATGATACATTTACGAATGTGAGATTCTATTTCCCATGAAGTGTCACCTGAGCAACCAGTGTTCCCTCTGAAGCTTTTATTTTCTGCTTCACTCCCACTAGGTGTACCATGTAGGGCTATTTATCGCTGAATTGAATTAAGTTTATTGTCACATGCTCACAGTGAAAAGTTTACAAGTCGCCACTTATGGTGCCATCTTGGATACAAAGATATCTTTTGTTTTTATTTGTTCAGGGGATGAGGGTGTCACCAGCTAGGCAGCATTTATTGCCTCCTCTAATTGCCCAGATGGCTGTTAAGAGACAACCACATTGTAGTAGGTCTGGAGTCACATGTAGGCCAGAACAGGTAAGGATGGCAGGCGTCTTCCATTAAGGGCATTAGGGAACCAAATGGGTTTTAGATTCTTAATTTCAGATAATTATTGAATTCAGATTTCATCATCTGCCATGGTGGGATTCAAACCCGGGTCCTCTGATCATTATCTGGGTTTCTGGATTAACAATCCAGCGATAATACCACTATGCCATCAGCTCTATAACCTATATATCCCCTCTATACCTATACCTAGGTACAGAAGCTTAGTTATAAAGCAGGAAAATAAGGAAAAAAAGTTAAATATTACAGCCCTTCTTACTAAAGAGTAGAAAACCAAAGAAACAAGGTTAGCTGTTCAACACCACAGTCCAGAAGCGCGTGGCCATGCTGGGCTCAGGCTCCTCACAAGGACTCGACTTCTCCCTTGCCGACTGCTCTTGCCATCTGGTCCTGTTACCACCGCTGCCATGGGAACCCTGATCCTGCTCCCGCTCTCGATGCCAGAAAGGAAAGGACGAATGTGAAAGAGAGAAAGAAGAATGTGGTGTGCCTGGTTCTGGGGAGCAGTGGGCTCAGGAGCTTACCCTGCTGCAGCCATTTTAAATAACTGGCATTGTTTTAACCTGGTGCACAGCTGGGCTTTAAATATGGTGCTAGCAGCAGAAATTCCAGAAGGTAACCACAGTAGCAAATACGTTCAGCACCGGTGCGCACACAGTAGTACAACATCAGCCCCCTAAGGGCACAGTGCAAACATAATGAGGTGATTGTTGGAGAATTATGTGAAAGAAACTGCGGGAGTTCACAGAGAAATCCTCCACCAAACCTCTTGAAATTGACTGAGCTTTTTTTATTTCTAAAAATCAGCCAATTGTTTCATAACAATATCGCACTTTTCAATGCAGCAAATTTAGAACTATCAAGAGGGAATTGAGACCTGGAGTGAAAGTTGTCGAAAGCTTGAGGGGATGAGGAAGGTTTTTTTTTTAGAATACGGTCAGTGGACTGCAGTCTCTGCCACAAGACATGGAGCAGGGAAGAAGATATTGCACCTTCAGAGTCTGTCGATTTAATAGATCGTATCGAAGGTTGAAGAGGCAGAATAGGTTTTGGGCTTCGGTAGGAATTTGCAGATGTGAAAGGGGATTTCAAATTCATAGTGGCTTTTTGTGTGGTCAGTTGGTAAATTGCAGATATCATCTGTTGACCATTATATTGATAGAGAAACAAAGTATGAGTAATGGGACTGCTGATTTTCATGAAAATATTGTACCTCTGCAAAATATATAAAACTTAAAGGAAAATTGATAAACAAAAAAGAATCCCTTCTGTCTTCGGGCCTCAACTTGAATACTTGCTAAGGTTTGTTGTTTGTAAAGACAGTTTTTGAGCTGTAATTATTTTAAATCTGCTAGAATTTTCCTCTGCACATGCTTTTCTCAAAATCTTTACATTGAATTTCAGATACAGAAGAATCTACAAAAGCTTCTAGAAGGAAATGAATGAGATGCGCTACTTTTTATCATCAGTATGTTTTGTTCTCACCAAGGTCATACATCTCTGGAATGTAACGTGAACTCTGCAGGACAGGGTGTGGGATTGTTTAAGTTTTAATCTTGTGTTTCTCAGAATTCTGCGCAGCCTTCTTTCTAAGGAAATATGCAAATAATCTTCAAGTATCTGTGCAATAATGACCAAAAAATATCCTTTATCTAAAAATTAATTTTACACTTTTGAAAAATAATGAGATTTGTAGTGTTATGTATAAGAAATTGATTTTCTAAAAGTAGTCTAACCATTTGATTCTAAAAGCACTCCATTCTCTAAAGGTTATTAGAATACTTGGTGTAAAACATGTGTTGACCATGTGTATGATCTCCTTGCTCAATAGTCTGATATGACAAAATTGTTAGACTCCAGAATGTGGGGTAGGTTTTTATCTTTGGTGTCTTAGCACAGTCATAGGCTAAATCAGGCAAAGATGATCATGCAAATTCCAGATTTCCCTTCGAGGCAAGAAAATTAGACGAATAGAGCGATACAATTTTTCATAGCAAATTTCCATCTTTGTACCATGGCTAGATATTGCTTTACCCAGAGGCTAAGGATAACAATTTACCCTATTGTGTCTGATCAACAAGGGGATTGCATTCATGACTCTAGACGTACTCTATGTTCGTGTGAGTGAATTTATAACCGCATTGTGATCTGATACTATTTATATAAAATGCAATTGTGTTCTTTTAAACCCATTTCTATGAAATGATTTCTCACGAAATTCTGTAAATAAATTTTGCGCACACTAAAAGAATTTATGCTGTTTCTGGAGGTAACCTGGCAGACACGGTTTAATGTGGATCGTATTTAAACAGTTACTGGTTCTGTTTGGCAGTTTTACTAAAAAGGTGCTAAATATTGAAACATGATTGTTTTTTATATATCACCTATTTGTGGGATCTGAAATGAAACTTTTGTGCTGTTCACTTGTAGCAAAACATCTTAATTTTGTATATAACTGCTAGTTTTCTCAATGTAGAAGTGAGAATGAAAAAACCCTTCACAATAAAATGTTTGAACGCTGATCTACTTCTGTTGTTTCAATGAGAAACTACCTCCAGGAACTTGCACTACTTTGAATGCAGGCTGTTCCCATGGATACTCGCAGCATCATCAGCACCAGGAGAACTATCAATGCTTTTGGCCTGCCTGAGACTTTTATGGATCTCCCAGTGTATGGAGTTGTTCTGTATGAAATGTTGCGGATTGGCACATTCCTTAGTCCAGGGCTGCATTCCAAGAGAACTCGAGGCAGCCATTGCAGAGGTGCAAGGTCGCTCTCGAAGGTCTTTTGATCACTGTTTACTGAAGGGCTGGAAACTGTAATACCCCTCATACTGTCTGCCTCTCAAAGTATGTATACTGTAAGTCAAAAGTATCAAAGGCATTGAGGCACTTCAGTGATCATGTGCAGGAAAATCTCTTGATTGCAATTTCCCATTTGAATTATTTTGGTTGCATACATGATATGGAATGTATTTGCTAAGTACAAAGACTGTTAAGTGCTAAATTTGCAACTCTAATATTCAAATTTAATTTTTTTGTTTATCCACAAAATTTGTAAAACTTGCTTTCTTTTTTTCTTCAAACAAAAAAAGAATCTACTAGAGGAGCAAGGAGGTAAGAACTCAGACAGGCAGAGGAGCAGGTTAGAAAAGTTTCTGAAGACAGGCAGTGAGAGACAGCTAAATTCATTGGAGCTGTTTGGAGTTAGATCTTGTTTCACTACAAAGAAAGGAGCTCACTGTCCATTGAGTCTCTGGAATGCTATTATTGTCTTTTCTATTCTTAAATTTTAACCTAACATTACCACCAATTTGCACATTAATAAATTTATAAAAGCAACATAAGTGCGTAGGTACAATTTAAACAATGAACCGCCATGATTGCAAGACAGGTGATGTCCAAATCTGCAGTATGTGGGAGCTCCAATATCCCCCAATGTGATCCACGTTTGCAGTATTTGAAGATGAATAGCTTCAGCTCAAGAGTTTGAGTTGGAGGCTGAACTACAGACAGTGTAATAACGGGGAGAGGGAAACTTGCTTGTATCCTTTATACGAGGAGGCAGTCAGCCTACTTCAGATAGGGTCATCTTATCTGGTCAGTAGTTAGGGACAGGAGGGTGCAACTGTGAGTGAGGCAGTTAAGGGCACCCAGAGCACAGGGCTATCAGTCTCTGCAATTGTCCAACATGTTTGAGGTTTGCTCAGCTTGTTTGGATGTGTGCACAGGCTATGGGAGTTTGAGCTAGCTGACCATGGTACTGTGTTACAGGAAGCCGTTCAAGTAGGGGGGTATCAAGCAATGTGATAGGTGATAATTTTTTGAAAGGAATTTACACAGTGTAACAAAGAGCAAGATTCTGATTGACAGTGTTGCCAACCAGTGTCAGCATTTACTTCATCTCCTCAGGGAGAGAAAGGAACTTGTAGTGATACAGGCAGGATTCGGTGGTCCATGTAGTAATCAGTGGCACTAGGAAAGAGGTTCTGCGTAGAAAGTAAGAGCAGCTAGGCACCAAATTCAAAAGTAAAATCATTTTTTTTCTCTTTCCTTTTTATTTCTTTTTTTCTTAACCCTACACTACCACCTAACTGCGGTAGTGTTTATTTTCCCCAGCACCCATGTCGTGTGTATGCAGGTGTGGGACACAGTGAAAGACAAAAGGCCCACAAATCTATCTTCAATTTCCACCACCAGGAAGGAAGGAAACACCCGAGTGGTCAGTGACAAGCAGTGCCCTTCACATCAAAGGGCAATGCTGTGTGAAGGGGAGGGCAGGGATTAAATCAAAATAGAGTTGGACGGGGAAATAATACACTCCACTCCCTGCAGCGCCCACCTCTCCCTGAACAACTCCAGGGTGTTGGTGGACACCGCGTGCTCCTTCTCCAGGGACACCCGGACTCTAACGTAACCGCAGAAGAGGGGCAGGCAGTCTGTCCTAATGGCCCCCTCCACAGCCTGCTGCCTGGACCCTGTTTATGGCCAGTTTGGCCAGGCCCAGGAGCAGACCCACAAAGAGGTCTTCAGACTTGCCCTCCCCACTCCCTACCGGGTGCCTGAACATCAGGAGCGTGGGACTGAAGTGCAACCAAAAGCAGAGAAGGATTTTAAGAAAATCAAAAGGGGAGTGCAAGTGCCCACACCCAATGTATACATGGTCCATGGACTCCACAGCACAAGTAATTGGGCTGGGAGTCCATGAACCACTCTAATCTGCAGTTGCAGGGGACCACTGCGTGCAGCACCCTCCACCCCAGATCCCCGAAAGGGGGAGGACCCCTGCGTAGAGAGCCCTCACCGCCCAGTGAGAATCGATTTATTACCTGAGCCGTGTGCAAATTAGCATAGAGACCTGAAAATTAGAGATGAAAATGTATCAGTCTTTGAGCTATGAGAGAAGTGTATTCTGTTTTGTGGGTCACTGGCACTGGTATTAAAATAAATGGAGGCAGTACCATCAGAATGGGCTATGCCTGAACCACGGTGGGCCAGTGTCCTTGGGAACTGCGCAACTAATCACGTGGAGAGGAATTTAAATTAAACACTGGCAGGAGATCAATGTGGATCACCATGGTATGTCAAAGAATAGATAGAAGGTAAGAAACAAAAACAATAATATGGAAAATGAGGTTCAGAGAAGGCACAGTGGAAAAACAAGAAGCAGGAATCCACCAAGTATCAAAATGAAATCGTAAACTTAAAAAGAATAATCTGAAGGCTCTGTATCTGAATGCTCATGGTGTTTGTAAAGTAAAGATTGATAGGGTGTATTGAAATACAGTCTGATGGCCATTACAGTGACATAGCTGAGACATGACAAGTACAGGGTCCTGAATATTGAGCTGTGTATGATACTGAAAAAGATTAGGAAGCTAGGTAAAGGTAGAAAGGTAATTAATAGTAAATAATAATGAAAAACAACTCCGTTATTTAATGTGTCTTCTCTATACAAAATACAAAATAAATATCCAGTAATAGCTGTTTGTCAGGAGGTGAAAGGAGGAGAGAACTTGGAATTTCCAGTCATAGTGGAGTACTAAGCAAGCAGTGAAGTTGTGGGCTGACAGCTCACCACGTCCAGATGGATTTCGTCTTCTTGAAAGAGGTGGCTCATAACGTAGCAGACGTATTTGGTTAGAATTTTCCAAAATTCCCTCAATTCAGGAAAGGTTCCATTAAACTGGAAAATAGGGAATGAAAGGGGAAGATCACAAAATGGGAAGCAGACCCAGTGTATCCAGTACCTTATTAGTCACCTCTTTTCAGACCTTTAAAGATAAAGTCAATCAAGATCCAAAACTCATTAGTTCACAGTTCTCTCAGCTTGCTCAGAACTACTTCCCTGGTGATTGTGACTTCACCAAATCTGCCCTCTTCTCCCTTTGCCCCCCCCCCTCCCAAACCTCCCCTGATGTGAACAACCTTTATAGCATTCTCATGAATGAGCAGGTCAAGCTTGTTTCTGACTTTCTCCCAGGCAACAGAGCAGCTCATGGTTTGTTTTACTTTGTATTCCGCAACAGTGTTTGACTGAAGAATGCTTGTTGAGGAAGTACGAAACTTTCATGAATTACTATTGACAGAAATCCTACAATGAAAAAAATCTATTGATGCACATACTTGTGGAAGAAGCATTTGGCTCTAATGTAGATGTGTGCTATCAAACACCTGTTAATACCATCTGTTTTTCTTTTTTGAAATCTCTGCTTCCAGGTGTATTTGTTGACAAAAAGACCCTTATTAAATGTCTAGTTCAAATTTGTAAACTAATTATTAAATTAAAAATACCCAAGTGGAATCATTGTTATTTTGTCTGATCATTCTTCATGCCCATTTTTGTTTTAAAGAGGATGAATGTTGGGAAATGTAATTCAGCAATTGATCCAAGTTTTAGATTACTGCTAATTAATAGAATTTTTTAAAAAAAATTATAGTACAGAGGAAGTCATCCAGCCTATGGTACTTAAACCAAGTGCATCTATCCATTCAAATCTAACTTTCAAGGTGAGTGTACGTTACTTGAAGGGCATATCCAGTTTTTTTTAATGTGCTTAAGTCTTTGCGCCATACTTTCAGGCTGCAATTTCAAACCACCACCATCCTCCTGGCTGCAACACAGACCCAGATTTGCAGATGGCCCAAGTGGTCATTCCTGCTGCAGTCAAGTCACAATGGAAGAGCTCAGACAATTCAATATACCATCCAACTCCTGAGTAAGTTTTTTTTTAAAATTGAACATCCAACTTACCCCACACACCCCCTGAACTACAATTCAGATGGCCCAAGTGGTCATTCCTGCTGCAGTCAAGTCACAATGGAAGAGCTCAGACAATTCAATATACCATCCAACTCCTGAGTATGTTTTTTTTTAAATTGAACATCCAAGTTACCCCACACACCCCCTGAACTACAATTTCTTCAGACCTTGACCCAAACACCACTTAACTGCTACCAATCCCATATGTCCTACCCCACCCCACCAATCCTTGCCACTTTGAACCCTGTCACCCTATTTAGATGGCACTTGTTCCCTACTGACATGGCACCATACAAACTACCCACCTGGCATCTAACCCTCCCAGCACTGTTATTTCATACTTTGTCCTTTCATAGGCGTTGTCAAAGACACTGTCTATGATGCTGGACCTTTACAGCACAGATTATTGCAACTGACTGCTGTTAGAGAAGAGAATAGGGCTTGCTGCCTTCCAGTTGTTCTGCCTTACAAGGGAAGTGTCAGTGAATTATACGGCTTTGTATTTCTGAAAAAGCCCTGATAGGAGATGCCAATCAGAAATGTAGGGTCCTTTCTTTGTGCAAACAAGGAGTAGAGAGGCAATCTACATATGATTGGGCTTTCTGAAGAATGGCAATCTTTGTTTCACCTCCATTTCTGTCCTGATCCTTGTCTTATTGACTGCTTGCCAAATAAAGTGGGCTTAGCTCATCTACTCTGTGTAGACCCACCTCAATTCAATCTGTCCTGCATTTCCTTTCGATAGGATGGCATTGTTTTTATTGGAACTAATCTTTCCTTGTAGTTACAAATTTGCCAGACCTGACTGCATGCTTTTGTAAATTTCCTTGTACCCTCTAATGTAATCACAAGCTCACTGTCATGTGACTAGAACTGCACAGTATTCTAGTTTTCTTTAACTGGTGTTTTATACAGAACTAGCTTAATAACACAAACGTATTCCGTGCATTGGGTGATAAAGAAAAGTATCTCATCTGCCTACTAGACTATCTTATCTACCTACATAGGGATCTGGTACACCTAATGCCAAAGTTCTCTAATCTACCATACTTAGGATACTAACGTTTATTGTATATTCCTTTACCTTTGCCCTGCCTCTGCATTCCCTTTCATTACTCCAGATTGCATTCTATTTGTTAACTCTTCTTCCCACTTGACCATCCATTGGTATCTTTCTGTAGACCACAGCTCTTCCTCACCTTCAACCACACAACCAAATGTATATCATCTGCAAATTTAATTCTGATCCCTACTTTTAATCCTAATCCATTGATACTTACCATGAAAAGCAAGGAACCCAGAATAGAACACTGTAGAACTTGATTAGATATAGCCTTCCTGTCACTGAAGCACTCATTGCTTAAATGTTTGCTTTATGCCACTGACCCAAGTTTGGATCCAAAGTGTCACTTTTCTTTGTACTCTATGGGCTCTTAATTTCTGACCAGTCTGTGATGTAGATCTTGCTAAAATCCATGTAGTGCTTCTGTCATGAGTGACTGAATTTTTTGAGGCAGTCCAGTTAGACAACACCTCCCCTTGACAAATTTGTTCTAATGGTTCTTGACTAATTCATTGATACCTTTCTAAAATATAATACTGTCATTCAAACTTAACTTAACCAATAATTTACACACCGTTGAGGTGAAGCTGACAGCCTGTAATAACTCAGTCTATTCCCCCACAACAA
>NC_057711.1:73002670-73036197 GCF_004010195.1 Chiloscyllium plagiosum
CAATCATATTCCCCCCCCCCCCCGCTCCTCAACAATCATATCCCCCTCCCTCAACAATCATACAAGATTGACAGGCCTCTTCCTCTTTTGGAATTTTTTTTCAAAAATGTGCTTGATGAAAAACTTGTAAAGTTGTATTCCAAAAAAGTCAACTTGGACATTATCAAAAGTATAGTTTTCTGTACCTCTATAATTTCAATTACACATAATTATAAATGCTTGTTATAACAAAAGTCCCATTTGATGCTCTTGAAGTTTTCGACCACTTCACTCAATAGTAAATAGACCACAGAGCTGCACCTTACAATCTTTGATGAAGTGTCAATTGCAATGAATTTTCTTTTATGGGGTTTCCATGCCAGACCTAATGAGATTTCTCATTGCATCTTACCAAACTCACCTTAACTACCTATTCTGCATTAATGGCATCCCTCCCGTCCTATACTAACTCTATTTTACCAAGAACTGTTCTCATAACAGCTCACCAGATATCTGTGAATGATGGGACATTCAGTACGTTTAAAGAGGACATAAACAGAGTTTTAATTAGTGAGTTGAAGGATGATGGAAAGTGGACAGGAATTCAAGACCGATGTAGGTTCTGAATTAGTACAGGGTTCCAGGGAGTTTGAGGGAGTGAAAGAAGGAGAATGAGGATATCAGCCATGATCAAATGGTGGAGCAGACTTGATGGGCCAAATGGTATGCCATAAGGTGCTGACATTTCAACAAGAACCAAAGGCTATCAGTACTACTGTATTTTCATGCTTTTAAGTAGGGATCTGTCCAGGGCTGGGGTGGGGGGCATCTTGCTCTAATGCAATCTGTGGCAAACATACTGTATGTTTATTCACCCTTAGAGTCATACTGCAAGTGGGTGGGAGCTGATTCAAGCAATTAGTAACATAAGAAGGTGAGTATTCAAGATGGGAGTGGTGACATTATTGAGGTATTTAAAAAGCTACAATGCATTTTCACTGGTAACCCACTGCTGCTTAACCAATGCGTAAAAGTTTCAGCGCATTGCTCCAAAGTTAAGCCAGACCTCATTGTAATACACATGTAGTTTTGCTGCAAATCTCACCATTGTTCATGTCGGTCAGGCCCCTATAGGCTGGATTAATCAAAATGATTGACATTAGTAGCCTTGAATGAGAATTAATTGAATGTATTAGAGATGGTTTCTTAGAGTGATGTGTTGTGAAACTAGCCAGGGAACAGGCTGTAATGGATGTTACAATGACGCAGGGTTAATAATTGATCTCTTAGTAAGGAATCCTCCAGGGAAGAGTGATCATAGCATGTTAGCATTTCCAATTCATTTGGAGGGTTCTACTCTCCACTCTCTCATTCTGGAGTTGAACAAATTACATAGGCATGAGGGCAGATTTGAGCCTAGTGGACTGAAAACTAAAAGATAGGACAGTTGTCGAGCAGTGGCAGATGTTTAAGGAGATATTTAATTCCTCCAACTGAAATATATTCCAGAGGGAAGAAAGATTGTAAGTGAGGTTGTGGGGAAATACTCATAGCTAAGCAAATAAATTAAAGACAAAAAAGAATAATAAACCCTTCTATAAGTTTTTTTTTAAAAGTAGCTAAAGTGACTGGTGTCTTTAAGAATGAGATTGGGAGTTCATTGTGAAGAACATGAATGGAAGAGTTACTATAGCCAAATTTGCAGATTACACTAAAATGGGTAGGAAGGCAAATTGAAGCGACAGCATAATAAAATTCACAAGTGGATAGGTTTGGTGAATGTGCCAAAAATTTGCAGATGAACTTTAAGATGGATAAGAGTAAAGTTATCCATTTTGGCTAGAGGATTAGAAATATAACTTGTTATCTAAATGGAGAGAAATTTCAAAGTGTTTTGGTGCAGAGGAATCTAGGTGTCCTAGTGCATGATTTGCTGAAAACTAGTATGCAGGTATAGCAAGCAATATGGGAGGTAAATGGAATTTTGATATTTATTGCTGAAGAAATAGAGAATAAAAATTAAGTGTTGCTTAATTAGTGAGACCACCTGGATTGTTGCATACGATTTTGGTCCTTCGTATTGAGGTGGAATATATTTGTATTAGAGGCAGTTCAAAGAAAGTTGATTCCAAAGCTGAGGGATTGCCTTTGAAGAGAGAATGAGCAGTTTAGGTTCACATGCTCTAGGGTTTCGAAGAATGAGAGGAGATCTAATTGAGGTATGTAAGACACGAAAGGGAATTGACAAAGTAGATAGAGCAGATGTTTTCCCTTGTAGAATAACCTAGAATAAGAAGTTAGAGCTTTAGGTTGACGAGTGGCTCATTTAAAACAAAGATGTGAAGTAAATAGTACTTACAAAAAGTTGTGAATCTGTGCAATTCATTACACCATAGTGCAGGGCATTAAATAAACTTAAGGTGGAGATAGGCAGAGTTTTAATTAATCATGCATTGAAGGGTTACAGGGAATGGACTGGAAAGTGGAATTGAGCTAAGATGAGATCAGCTATGATCATAATAAATGATAGAGTAGACTTGAAGGGCTGAAATGCCTACTCCTGCTCCTAGTCTTATGTTGTATAAGATTCTGCCCACAGAGACCTTTCACCATTGAGTCTTTCGAATAGCTGCACTGGAAGTAATGTCTTTCAAAAATATACATTATTCCTACAACATAAAACAAAAAAATGCAGGACAAAACATTTCACTTCAATATTACAAACTTGGTAATAAATTGTAATTTTCCTCCAATATTCACTATTCCATTCAATGCACTTGTAATAGTCTTAGCATTGACATCATACATTCTATGTCTGGCATACAGCCCGAGGGCAAAAAACATTTCAAATTGGAAAATGTAGAAAGTACAACAGATATAAAAATTCCCTTTAAACCATATTTCACTCTGAGGTACCTCAATACATTTTAAATGCTATCCTGGAAAATAATGATCAAAGACTCTGCTATATATTTTTTCATTCCCTTCAACAGTCTAAGTAAACCTCATCTGGATCTGGAAATTCAAAGCACTTTTTTATGTTTGGCCTCTCCAACATTACACATTCCACTTTCTTCACTGTAATGCATGTCTTTGCCCCACTTTGATTTCGTCATGTGAGATACAATACCTACAAATAATTCCCTTTAAATGAAAAAGTAATTACTATAGCCAAATTTGTCAAAATTCATTTAGATGTGGAGACAGAGTGAGATTGTGTATATTTGATATTTAGAGACCTGCATTGAATGGGAGGCTGATCCATTGAACTATACTGTGGGCGGCACGGTGGCACAGTGGTTAGCACTGCTGCCTCACAGCGCCTGAGATCCGGGTTCAATTCCCGCCTCAGGTGACTGACTGTGTGGAGTTTGCACATTCTCCCTGTGTCTGCGTGGGTTTCCTCCGGGTGCTCCGGTTTCCTCCCACAGTCCAAAGATGTGCAGGTCAGGTGAATTGGCCAAGCTAAATTGCCCGTAGTGTTAGGTAAGGGGTAAATGTAGGGGCATGGGTGGGTTGTGCTTCGGCGGGTCGGTGTGGACTTGTTGGGCCGAAGGGCCTGTTTCCACGCTGTAATGTAATGTAATGTAATGTAATACTGACATAAAATGTCAAATCTTAATGCCATTTCGTGTGAATACGGAATCCAACATCTTGTATGTGTACTTTATCCATAGAAATACTTCCCATAGTAATGCAAACATTCACTGCTGACGGTCTGTGCTTTATCCATTACTATTTAGTTCTCATTACAATTTTTGAGATAATGGATACCACAGAGTTTTGGGCTCCGTAGAGCTTCCCCTTTGTAGCATTTCATTTTTATAATAAGTCTTAATGATTGTGACACTTGAAGACTTCTTATAAGAAGTATTTTCAGTTTTGTGAAATCCATTGGAGATTGAAGGTGCAAGCAAATATATAAAAGATATCAGACTGACTGCTTTGATCTTTGTAACTAAAATTTGTGTGCTGTTGCCAGAACAAATTCTATGGAAGATGCATAAGAATACACGATTTTGTAATTTTTCAAAGAGGAATGGAAACAAGCGAGATTTTTTCTGTGCTAAACTTTCTTTGTCTTATGAGCTGTCATTTGGTTGTTTTGTAAAATATTCTACATTGGATTGGATAAGTTTATTTTGTGTACTAATGAGAATTGAGATACACTTTGTGTGTATTTTGTGAACTAATAGAGCATGTAGATGAGACCAATGGAGTGAAAATCAATGAAGTAAAAGATGAGCCTCAATATAAATTGCAGACATGTAAGAAATATGCATATTTTTCAAGTAAATAATCAGCTTATTGGGGTTAGTGTTCACTAGCCAACAAATATAGAAAATCTGTAATCCTAATAATTGTGGCTACACATCATTGAGGTTCAGTTCAATGCAGTTAACATAAAGATTAGCATAAATATGTAGATCATATTTTTGATTATTTGACCCAATCCAATACTTGCTTGCGGTAGCAAGTTTAGTCAATTTTTATTCATTTCTGCTTATTGAATGGTGAGTATATTGCATTTTAACAGAGAAACGTCTTGAAAAGGAGTGTTTAATTACTTATTGTTGCTTTTGAAAAACACAAGTTTTTTAACTCCGGTAAACATGATCTTCAACGAAAAAGGCACACTTAATGAAATTTCACACCTAATTAATGGTAAAATATTTGTGATGACTCTGGATATCCTGGTCAATGTTAATCCTTCAATCAACATCACCAAAATTGTCTAATGATTACCAGTTTGCATGGCTGTCTATATTCAATATCAAGGCTGTAGAAACCTGCATTGTGTGATGTTTGTGCAGCCTTGCTGTGAACAAATTGGGAACATGCAAAATGTTTCATGCTTTATAGCAGTGGCAACCTTTCAGAAATTCTCCATTGCCTGTAAGGCACTTTGGAATGTCCTGAGGCTATGAAAGGGATTGTGAATGCAAAATCTTTTTGACACTATTTGCAGCACATCGCTGGATGAAAAGAGTAGGAGCTTTTGTTCTTGATATGTCCTTTGAATTAAATGGCATTGTAATAGAAATATACAATGACAATTCTGAGAAGTAATTTTTACAAAAACAACAAAAACTTTTTGCATACTGTTGTTTTGCATGAGGTTTTACAGGTGACCAGATGTTCTTCAAGCTTGAGGTGATTTTATTAAAAAGAGAAGTACAGCTCTTTCCTTTCTGGAGGTCTGCTGACTTCTGACCAAATTTTCACACCCACAAGCTGTTCAGCTACCTGGGAGCCAATCATATATTTGTTGCCAGCCAAATATCCCTATATACATACCTCCTTCACTCTAGTCTGCAGTCCTTCCCCTACAGATTGAACAAACAGCAGTGTTAACAGCACTAATGGTGAGTGTCAGGAAACTTGCTATTATAAAGTACAGCAATCCTTTTCAAATTGTTGGTTTTTAAAATCAAGTCTACAATCATAAAAACAGAAAAATAAAATACTGTCATAAGCAAAGCACGATCTTTTAGAAGGCTTGATTTAGATAGAAAGGTTTTTGCACAGTTTCAGTTACCCAATTATCTTTTACACATTTTGTCACAATTTGCTGGGCATGTTTTGAAATCTGCAAGTCCTGATCAAAGTTTTGTTACTGTTTGCAAGGTTGTCCCACACAGAAAAATAATAAGCACTGAGCTACTTCACAGACCAGATGCAGATGACAGGCATCCTATTGTGAATTTAAATGTACATTTAATACCAACCTCAGAACACTAGTTAGATATTTTCATTTCTCATATCTCTTAAACTTCTTTTGTCTTGCTAATTTTGTTTTATTGCTGGGTGGCATCCCAGAGCAGGTTGGATGCAGGACAGTCTGCTCAAATTCATTTCAGGTTTGCTGTTTCATTAGCTGACAGAAACAACTTCTGATCATTGGTTTGTGATTTATGTGAGTGATGTTACAAAAATCTAAGTCAGTAGTTATCTTCTCACAATGGACTGTAATGTAAATTACAAATTGTCATATCAAGGAAGATGTTGAATTTACAAAGTGGGTCTGGTTGGGATGCTCTGTGGAGGGTCAGTGTAGACTCAATGGGCCAAATGGCTTACTTCCACACTGGAAGGATTCTATGATTCGTTTCTGGGGATGTATGAGGTGGGATGATCTGAAATCACCTCCATCATCCATGTCTGTCTTGTGATATAACCTGGTGAAGCACTGTAACAGAATTGAATAACAAGTAGAGAACAGCTGCTGGCATTCATTTTAAAAAAAGTGAAAAAATAGTCCAAATTCAAAGGAAGAGTAGCTGAGTTACAAAGAAGTCAGGTCAGTCCATGAGAATGAGGATGTTTAAGAGGTCTCAAAGTTGCTTAAAGGAAACACTAAGTAAAGCTTTCTATATAAATTTAACTGTGTCTAACTGGAATAAGCTGTAGTTCTGTCATTCCCTGATGATCGGTATCACAGCATGGATTTTCCCCAAGTTGGAGGAGTGAGGCAACATATGCTGTGCCTGCAATATGCATTTCTAAATGTGAGGATATTCCAGTATTTCCTCAGTGATCTTAATTCAAAAAGCAGTTTTGATTTCCTAAAAGATCAGCTGGTTACCCTGTATGGATCATAAGGGTCCAGGTTATGTCTCCTATCAAACCTAAAATTCCTTGATATCTATAAGGCTGCATAAGGCTCAGGTTTTGAATAGAAAATTTTAACCTGAATAATGTTCAATGACCTTTACCAGAAATACGCAAGTACAGACAGCAAGCGTGGACTAGATCAGGCACAGTTGGAATGTTTTTTAAATCAATTATTAATGATCACTGCTTTTAAAAAAAAATTTAATCAACCCCTTCAGCCATGTTATAATACACTTCTGTGGCAGGTGAGCCAGATCTTCTAGCTAAGAGGTAGGGACACTGCCATTGCAATACATGACTCTTAACATTTCTGAATAGGTTGATTTAAAAAAAATTATGACACATATCCATGGTACGTGGGACTTGAAGCTGGTCTAATTGACCCAGAGATGGTGCGACTTCCACTGTGCCACAAAACCCATGATCACTGCCCATGTTTATGTATAATGGCCATTTAAGCAAGCAACTTGTGCCCATGGTACCACATCGCAGCAAAAGGATTAATGCTTTCAGGAAAGAAGGGAAAACTATTATTATTAAACTGATTATTTTCTAATCAACCTTTTCAGAGATATTATTACACACCTCTATGCAGGAGGGTACTTGAAACTAAGCCTCCTGGCTTAGAGGTAGGAACACATCTACTGTGCCATAACAGCTCTGCTCAAATGCACAATGCGGCGATTGAGTCTCATGCTATACCATCTGAGCTAGCCAGGCAGCAGAAATTCTTCATATACTGTCTAGAAAAATAAAGCTTGATAGTGGACTTTACATGGGAAGGTTTCCTAATCTCAGCTAAAGCATGAAGGAACAATACAAAATAAAGAATAATCTGCTTTACAGAGTGAGGAAAAATCAAAGACCGGTCATGTCAGACGACAATATTACATGTCATGATGGGAAGTTATAAAACAGACTCTAAATTAGTCATCGTATCCAGAGAATAGTATGTGGGGAGAGAAAGTAAGTAAAGGAAACAAAAGGAATAACTAAGTACATGCAATTAAATTAGTTATTCTGCATGGATGAAAGGAAACTAAGATCAGCAACTATGAAGGTTTCTGTTACATCATTACACATCTTAAAGGTCAATAGATAGAATAAATATTTAATCAAGAAAAGAAATAGGAAAAGGTCAGATTGGGCAAAACTATGTTTCAAGCAATGGGTTTCAAGGGTTTTGAAAGCAGGAGAGCACCAAGAAGTAAGAGATGATAGGAGTGATAGTCTCGTGGGTGGGTTGCGGAAAGAGTATCCATACTTGACCTCTGCTGTACCCCTCAGTTTCAAATATTTCAAGACTAGCCATCGAGACTTCTCATTTATTGAAATACCATTCAGCTGCACTTTAATACATAGACAAGCTCCAGCTTTAAAATTGCTAAATAAATTCCAAACTATTTAATAAGATTTCTGACTGTACAGTATTGCAATATTTATGATTATTCAATCTAAAAGCAGTGGGCTAACTTGTGAAACTTCATCTCTGAACTCAAGGACATTTTTAAGAAAGAAGTTGGAACAAATATTTGCGTTCATTATGCAACAATAAATACAGGAAAATTTAATATTTTTCAACTTCTTTATGCTCAATATCAAATTAGTATTAGTAATCTTGGGAAGTTATCCCTCTAAATTATATAGCAGCCTTTATGTAGGCTACACCATTGTGACTTCATTATTATTTGATCTAAATCCTGAATTCACTGCAATTCATCAACATTGCCAGGGTGTCTCAGAGCAAGTTGTGAAAACGCAATTCACATCCTAAGAGTAAATAGACTGAAACAAAATGAATAAATATTATGTCATCTAATGTTATAAGAAAGGACTGTTACAATACTAAGTGATTTATTTCCTGCACTATTCAGTAAACATTGTAAACTAGTTGCTAATGAGGGGGATTGTATTTATGAGAAGAAAATTCCAATTCAAAAAAATTGTATGCAATGCATACTTTTAAGAGTATACAAGTTGAAATTAGATTAGATTACTTATAGTGTGGAAACAGGCCCTTCAGCCCAACAAGTCCACACCGACTCTCCGAAGAGCAACCCACCCAGAACCATTCCCCTAAATTTACCCCTTCACCTAACCCTACGGGTAATTTAGCATAGCCAATTCACCTAACCTGCACATTTTTGGACAGTGGGAGGAAACCGGAGCACCCGGAGGAAACCCACGCAGTCATGGGGAGAACATGCAAACTCCACACAGACTGTTGCCTGAGGCTGTTGAACCCAGTCTCTGGTGCTGTGAGGCAACAGTGCTAACCACTGTGCCACCGTGCTACCCATATTGGAGTCATTCTTCATTTTGGCCCCTGATATGCAATATTATTTAATCCAAAAGTTACACATTGACAGTACATTGGGACTACATGGGCTGGATCAGCTTTCCAAAAGTGCAAATACAAGAGGTGTAACAGTCCCAAGGCCTGTGTCAATATTGAGGACATCATATCAGGAGGAAAAATTAATTAGCTCCTAATACTTGTGTAGATTAGACAAAGAACAGCAACAAAGTACAATAACCACAAATATTTTCAATTCAGAGTCTGTATTTCTCAAATAATCTGTATGATAACAACTGTGATGTGACAAGAAAATCAATTTGGAGGGCTGATAGTTTCAGGCTATTGTTCCCACTTTGTCTATTATATTAATTTGAAGGGCAAGGCATCCTGCTCAGGTGCCTGGTGCCTGTTGTTTTTATTCTTTATTGACACAAATTATTCCATCGAGCAAGTGCACTAGAGAAATTGGCTAGCGAACAGAGACATTTGTGATAATAAAGGTATTGACCATGGTTCTGCTAGCAAGTTAGCAGCCCTCCTCCTTGCACATAGGTCATGAAGAGGGAACGGAGATCTGTAACTTTGAGACACAGCCCCACTTTTATTTTCACCAGGCTTTCAGTGAATATGTTTCGTATTTAACTTATTATTTTACTTCAAAATGAAAGAAACTTGTCAAATATCTTGACTCAACTGAGAATTTAGCACACTAACCTGGCAAAACATTTAGAGCAAAAAACTGTGTGTAACCTAATGAGTGTAATCTCCATTGAATATGATAATTACATCAATATTTGACTAGAGGAATTTTTAAACCTTTTGAGCTATGAAGCCTAAGTACATTATTGTTTTGCTTTTATCTTAATTTTTTTCATTTTTATTGTGATCTTATGAAGTTATGCAGAAGTGAATCTCCACTGTAATTGACTCACAGTGAAAAGGAGGGTACAGGATAAATTGTTTTTAACTAGGAAGTTATAATTCATTGGTTGAAAGTAGCGAAGAGCAGCCTTATCTCATTGCTGGAAAAATTATGTAAATGCAGCTAAAAAATGTCATATTGTCCACAGCAGTTGTCATCACTGCACTCACATTCTGCAGTATGACCTGGACCCCACATCAATGGCACTGAAAATTTCATTAGCGCTGCCTCTACCACGATCTACAGATTCGATGAGAGCACTGTTTAAAAATTGCCAGAAGCTTTCTCAAATATGCAGACAAAATCCATGCAAAATCAATTGGACATTGCATCCACGTGGTTGAAAATCATCTCCCCGCCAAGTCCTATTCTTCCAACTCTCAAAATCATCAATATTTCAGAGTAAGGCAATGAAATACTCCAAAGGCACTCTGAATCTGTGTCTGTGAAACATGGCAATTTTGAAAATAAGTGGAGGAGCTTGCAACCAATCATTCATAATGCTGATGACCTGTTTATTAAACAGCATTATACTTTGAGTCTCATTATCTTAATGATAAGGCAGAGCACAGCAGCAGCGAAGGAAAGAAAAAGAAGCAAATTTTGCACTCCAGATCACATCTCCATGTGGGAATGTTTGCCCCATGTACCGTTAAATCTGTGGGTCAAGAATTGGTTTGTTCAGTCACATATAACCATGTTGGAAATTCAACCCTTGAGTAGACATCACCTTAAATTGAGTGACTGCTGATCATGACCACTGGGATAGTGATGGCTGTTTTCATTCTTCAGTTTTCTTCAAACTCTCATTTCCAAATTGATACAAAGTTGGGTACTATGTTAAATCAGTCCAGTGATAGTCTACTGTCTCATAAGATGATGGCTTGCATTATGGGATAAAGTGTGCCTCATTGAAAGCCCCAAGCAATGTTATAATGTTATTAACTTTGTTTGGTAGAAGATATTTCTTTCAAAAAAATCATAGTTCAGATTTAATTTCTTTACTGACTTGTGCTTATTTCAAAGGCGGTAAAGCAATACCATCTAAGCCCATTCTCCAATGCCATTCTTATAGCGTATTGCTAAGATCAATTATGCTTTGCAAAGCAAATTACTCCAGCAATCTAACTGCTTTGACTATATAACTAGAAGTAGTTAAGGGGTTAAGAGAATGAATAAATTATTTTATCTATCTACAGAAAAATTACATTTGAATTCTTCAATTTAAAGGAAGTGACAGTCATAATAAAACACTATTATCTCCATTCTTTATTTCAGCTGGATTGTCGAAGTCTGTGACATTTTGAAATGTCATGGAGAAACCATGCAGATCAATTAAAATATTGCAAATGCCGAATGTTGCTTTTGTACATTTTTGTGAAATCTAATCTTTAGATGTGAAATTAAAATCATTTTTTATCTGATCTATGTTACCACTTCAACAACAACTACTTGCTATTGGATAGTGGCATCGAAAATATTTACAATGCAGGTACAGGCTTTCACTTCAAACAAATAATTTGCCAGTACTTGAGTCTTCTCAGGCTCTTCTCAGTTATCCCCAATAACATTCCTTTTCCATCTTTCTCTCTTACGTCTCTGTCTAGATTCTCCTTGAATGTTCTTTGCCTCACTTCCAATTTCTGTTACGGTGTAATTTCAAAAACCATCTTAAAATGATTCATAAAGATATAATCAAAATTAACTAATATCAAACCAAAGGAAATATTATACAAAGTAACCAAGAATTAGAAGGGGACCTTTAAGATTTTTAAATATGGAAGGAATTCCAGAACCTACATTGCTGAGGGTGATATTTCAAAGAATGTGGCACTGGAAAAGTGCAGCAGGTTAGGCAGCATTCGAGGAGCAGGACAGTTGATGTTTTGGGCATAAACCCATCATCAGGAATCCTGAAGAACAGTTTATGCCCAAAACATTACCTCTCCTGCTCCTTGGATGCTGCCTGACCTGCTGTGCTTTTCCAGTGCAGCACTTTTTGATTCTGATCTCCAGCATCTACAGTCCTCACTTTCTCCTGAAGGAGATGATTATCCGGTGAAGGAGCAGATCCACTTTCAATGGAATAAAAGTTTTGGGTGCTATAGGAGGGGTGGAGGAGTTTAGACAAATATAATGCAGTTTGGTCTGTGAGGAATTTAAATTTTCCTCCTTAGGGTCAAGCTATCGGAGCCTCAGACTCTCCAGTTCTTTATTGTTCATCATGACAATACATAAAGGAGTAGAAAGAATAAAGGGGTATAGACTTCCCATTGGATCATTCCAATACTTCCTACTGTGGAGCTCCCTATGTCAGTGGTGGAAACATTAGCATTATTTCTCATCTCCACCAGATATAAACCTTTTGATTTGTACACAGTCACTTTTACTGACTCTTCTAATTCATTGTCAGTGATGGAGCAGCCATCATTCTTCCATGTCAGTTCCGTAGTGTCCTCCTCCAAGGAAGTAAGGATGTGTAAATATGGCAGCCTCCATGCTTCTTATTAATTCTCTCAAGCTGAACACTACAAACCTGAATTTGCACCAGTCAATGTAAGAGGGAGAGTTTTCTGGAAGGAAATAAACACCCAGCTGGTTGAAATGGGGATAGGAGGCAGAGTTGCTGTCAGAAATATCTCTGCATCGTAGTGACAAGTACTCCGCTGTCTTTGCTGAACTTCCACAAGCTCTCTCGAAAGTGGTTAAATGAAGAAAGCATTGATATATCCTTGTCATGATCTGCTGGGATGCTGCCAGGGTTGGTGTGGATTTTGTCTCCAAGGGAAAACAAACAGTGGTCTTTTTTGTGTTGCAGGCGTACACAACCCTTAGTACAAAGGGAAAAGAAATCACACAACACCAGGTTATAATCCAACAGGCTTATTTGCAAGTACAAGCTTTCGGAGAGCTGCTCCTTCATCAGATAACTAGTGGGGCAAGATCATAGGACAGAGAACTAGAAATTCTTGTACTTTCAAATAAACCTGCTGGACTATAACTTGGTGTTGCATGATTTATAACTTTGTCCACTCCAGTCCAACACCGGCACCTCCACGTCATAATACGAAGGAAATGGCCAATATATTTTGAAATGTTGAATTTACATTTCATCTCACTAACTGTTCTGTTTCAAATTCTCAGGTTGTAATTTGGGGAAATCAGTTTTTTATTAATCTAACGATGAAGTCAGAGGCATTGATTTACAGCAGTTGTTCCATCAGAGATGACAGAAGAGTCATTTATTTCCTTTTTGTGAACAGAAATCATTTCACTGAGCAGAGTTTTTGTGTTTTTTTCTATGTAGTTGGAATGAGGATGTTACTGAGACTGGAGGGTTTGAGTTAGAGAAGGAGGCTGGAGATGCTGGGACTTTTTTCCCTGGAGCATAGAAGGTTGCAGGATGACCTTATAGAGTTTTACCAAGAGCACAGATAAGGTGAATAGCAAAATTCTTTTCCCCAGAGTAGGGGAGTTTAAAATTAGAGGGCATAGGTATAAGGTGAAAGGAGAAAGATTTAAAAAGAACCTGAGGGGGTGATACATATTTGAAATGAGCTGCCAGAGGGAGTAGTAGAAGCGAGTACAATTACAACATTTAAAAGACATTTGGACAGATATTTGAATAGGGAAGATTTCGAGGAATATGGGCCAAACACAGACAAATGAGACTAGTTGAGTTGGACTGAAATGTCTGTTTCGGTGCTGTGTGACCCTAAGTCAATAATGATATTAAAGTATCTATTCTTCAAATCCTACCCAACAGTGACACCTTTAGGAAATTAGAACTATTAATATCATGAACACAATTAGAAAAATTCAAAGCAAAGTGAAGCAATGGTAAAGCTGGAATGATGCAACTTGTGAAAAGTGAATTTGAGACAGACACCTAATTGTAGCACACTATGGATGAGTTTGCTGTTTTATGTCTGTCCATTAAAACATTAATGGAAGTGACTACACACTACACTGGGGGAAAAATGGGTGAAGAGTTTCTTTGGAGCTGCCACTTCATCGGGTATAACTCAGAAATGAAACTTCAATCATGTGTAAGTAGTGAAGTTACAATCACAAAGCAGGGACATCTCTGACAAAATTTCCAGCTAAGGTTTTGTCTCCTCCATGAATGAATCATTTATCACTACCTCTGTACTAAGAGGAACAGGACACGGGCGACCTTTGTCTAAAGACACAAATCTGTAGCTGGTCTGTAACAGAAGAAGAAAAAAAAACACTATTAAGTCTGTAACCTCAGGGCCAAGTACACCAGCTGTAAGTTCACAACCAAGCCCTACACTATTCTGATTGGTTCTGCAACAGTAATCCTTCACTGTCACTCAGCCAAAATTGTGAAACTCCCTTCCAACACCACTACGATGTCCTTTCACCAAATAGACTGCAGCTATTCTACCTTCTACCTACCACCTTCTCAAGGTAGGAAAATTAATGGTAGGAAAACTTCCAGCTTATTAATAATCATTTGCACTGATATAACCCCATTAACATAAAACATCCCAAGGCTGAATTGCTGAACCATGGTTGGCACAAAAACAATGATTGTGTTACTCTCCTTAAAATATCACAACTTTTCGAAGCGCAAATTAAAACATTTTTTAACGCATTTATATTGGTATTACACCAAAACTGCAAGAATGGACACACAAATTATTATCAACTTGAAAATAGAGTGTTCTACATTGTTAGTGGTCCCCGTACTGCATCTATACATTAACATTCTTTCTATTCTGTAGAGCAGACCCTCAGGCTAATCAGCCTGTTCATCACAGATGCTGTTCATCTCCAAAGCTACTATAAACAAATTAAAATAAAGGAAGCAATGTTACTTCATTGTTGAACCACATAAAAAGGCACCAGCATAAGGCTACTGTGTTGATTATCAATCATTATAAGATCCCATGGTTTTGAACTGGGAGATAAAGTGGCCCAGCAAATATTTTCCCAGTATAGTAAATAGTCATTTGTTATTTTGCAACATTGTGTATGTATATACAACAGTAAAAAGGTATGACTGACTGCAAAAACTCCATTTTTAAACATACCATTACATTATTTCCATACATAACCAACACCTTTTCTCAATTACATTCTAATACAAATCACTTCCTTCATACACTGAAGAAACATAAATCAACATTTTTGAGGCCAGACACAATTTAATATAAATGACAAAAGGGATCATTTAATTTCTAATTTGTATTTCCTAAATTTCTGTCTGACAACTTTAAACCTTGACTAAATACAATCTGTCTTTCAGACCTGTCTTTCCTCTTTGTTGCTCCTACCACAAAAATTCTTATTAGTTTCATTTGTTATTAAGTCACAGCAGTCTGGACAGCCAGTCGCCTGTCAAGTCATCAGTTCTTTCACATCTAAATTAAATTGCATACAAAATCCCATTATACCTACGAATAAAACCAACTCTTTGTAAATGTTATCCCAGCAGATAACCTGGCCATTTTCACTTTAATGAAACCATTAATCAATTCACAGTATGCATACTTGGGCTTTAGATGAAGGCCATTTAACATTGTGTTTAATCCAGTGCAGCAAACCATGCCATCATCGTGGCATGAATAAAAATTTTTGGGTGATATTTGTCATGTTTGAAGGGGTCTGACACTTCATTAGTCACAAGTCGACTGCCTTGCGTTAGTGCGAGTCCAAGGAATAAGTAGTCAACAATGCAGCCAGTAACTATTTCATTTTGGGAATTACCTCTGTATTTTTTGATTGTAGCAAGACACAAATCACAACCATTTTACAGAATCATTGCTCAAAAAATGCAAACCCTGCTATCTCTAATCATGTCAAAATTGAATTTAAGATTGTAGCTCAGAAAATAACCCAATGAATGTAATTTTAGTGGTCGCTTTTTGCCCTCACTTGGTGCCTTCCATACACAACCAAAGAGAAATGCTGACAGAGAGAAAAACATCTTAATTTTATAAAATTCTCCTGCTCATCAACTTTTACATTAGTAATCCATACCATCTATTGGCTAAAGCAAAGATTCTTTTGCATACAATATTAGTGAAGTTAATATTTCTATGCACAGCACTGAAAGCCAAAATAAGAAATAGATAACAGTTTGTGTAATTGGAATCACAGACCAGTTACTGTATAAAGATGAATAGTGTTTTGTGCAAGTTAGAATAGAAAAAGACTGTAGGCATCATGATCATTTTGCTTCTGCATTATATCTCATTATATAATGAAAGGGAAATGCATTCTAGTCAATCATCCTTTGACTTTAAATATAATAAAAGGAGGTTTCATATCTATGTTTTTATTCATCTTTACATTTTACATTAAATTACATATTAAAGAAACTCTGAGAGGAAATGCTTCATGTAGGATTTCCACCTCCTATCAAACACAAACCAAATAAGGTGCAAGATTTTGCAGTTGATGAGTATTTATTCTCTAATTTATCATGCATTATAGGCAGATGTAATATCAATATAGTGATAAACAAGTTTATTAACTTTTTTTTATTTCAGACAGTCAAATGGGCAAATGAACATTTGTTATATGCATAGTAATTTACAGTTGTTTACTGCTTGTCAACTAATAAATATCACAGATGTCTTTCAAGTTGAATTTAAAAAAAGTTGCTGGGGAAATAAAATCTTCCCATCCAAAAATCAAATCAATGTTGTCAGTTTATGGTGCTATAAAGACCCACCACTGGTAGCATAATGGAAAATTCTCCTAGAATTTACAGGGTCTGTTCTTAATCAGCAGCACTTACAAAATCAGAGCATAAGAAATGATGTATAAAGCATCTCTTGTGGTACCATTATTAGTCATAAAACAGAGCAATAAGGAATTACTAAATTTTGCTGATAAATTTACAGACATCTTCCTTGATTACACCCAGGATTATGAAATGATTCACCAGAAAAGCTTCACCATTAACAGAACTGCAGAACATTATTGCACCATACAAGCATTACACATTCCAGTTAAGCTTATGAACTATCTATTGAGTCAAGATGCCTTTATTAATGCATTATGAATTGAGTCTTCACTAAAACAATGATGTGTCAAAAAACCTATTAGCTCTTTGGTTCATACCAAACATTATATATATTGCAGCTCGAGAATTTTCAGTTTGAAAAGAATCATTTCTGTATAATTCTCTCAGAATTTTAAGACAAATTGACAATATTATTATACAATTGTAACACAAGTCTAGCATAAATAATTCAAATAGTTCACACCTCCAGAAAGTAAAAGCTTTTGTTTGGTTTATAAGAATATTGGTTTTTGATTTCCATTTAAATTTTTAGGCAACTAAATGACCAAAATTAATTTAAAAAACACCAGTGAATAGACATGGAGATAACATTTGTACCACAACAGCAAATGTTCAAATTCCTAATCATTTTTTTAAAAATCCTGTTTATCCCAATACATGAATACTAGTCATTGCCATTCACTAATGAACCTAGTTTCCTAAACAAGTTAACATGGAGACTTTGAGAAACAACTTGAACTGGAGATTCGGGTGGAACGAAGATACAGATGGCTATACTTTATTTCTATAAATAAGACATGAATCCACAAGACTAATCTTTGGTTATGTGCATGTCTTTGTGCAGATTAGCACCAACCATCACTGCTTATTATCATAAGGAATGTGATTGCTAATGAAACAAATGAAGAATTTTAACTGCTACAATATGTACAATCATAAGAACTTGGGCAATATTATCTAATAGGGTTTATGACCACAGCACAAAGACTGTAAAAACTCTCAGACTTTCTCCATATAGTGAGCTAATAATTAGTTTTCACTCCTGCTTTAAAGCATTTGAGTAATGATTGCTCTAAAAAAAAGTCAAAGATTTGATTATGCACTAAAAGAAAGTTTCCAGCACCCTATCATAAATATCAAGGGCAAGCCTGCCTCTCTTTAGCCATTAGTCCATTAATTGATACAAAGCAAAGATTTCCACTGCTTCAGAAAGAGGTTTACCTTAATAGAGCTGCCAGCTAATTGGATGCCAGCATTTCTCCAGTACAAGCACCACTTATTGTAACTACCTATGCTATCAAAGTAAACATCAGGAATGAACATGGACCTCTGGCTAACCAATGACTCAGCAATGACAGGCTGGTGGACATATGGGATATGTTCAACAGTGCCAAGTTGAATGCAGTGAGGAAATTCATTTGGGGGTGTGCATCTGTTTGGCACCAGGGTTCAGAAAGGAGCCAAGCCTCCCCTTTTTTAACCAGTCAGCAGCCCTCCAGGGTCAAATCTGATGGCTGAACATTGAGCACTCCCTTCTCCTGCTGCCATACGAATCTGACTGTTAGCAACAAAACGCCCTTCAGTGGGAATTTAATGTTGGACAATGAGCAGATAGTCCACTATTCATAAAACTGCAGCATGAGTGAGAACAGGTGTACTATTGTTGGGCAGACTGCAAATAGCGCAGCATCCTATTTTATCAACCCATTTACCAGTTTTCTCACAGGTAAAAGCCAAACCCAAGTATATATATATAATATATATTATTGATTACATTTTGTATTATGAAATTGGGATGTGTGAAATCTCATTGGTTTTAATTCATATTATTCTTTCTTATGAGTTCCAGTAGCTCGTACTTCTAATTTGATTGAATAAATGCCATAATGATTCTGAAGCAGAGCAAAGCAACTTGTTTAAAGCAGAATGTCCTTCTCAATGTAAAGCTAATAACATTTTTAAAAGCTATGGCAGATTAACATTTCCTCCAATACTATTGCAAGACTGTCTAGACACACGTCTGCATCAGTGCATCATATCCATTTCTTACAATTATCCTCGTGGGCTAAGTAAGACTGCCAGCTGAATGCTTTTGAACACTGGACAACTGTATGTTTATTTGTTGTTAATGTTGCCTTGACACAGTAAAGAATATTCATTTTAGTTCAGTGCTACATTGCATTGGAGGGAAAACTTTATTCAGGTACCCTGTCTTATATGAGTATGAGGAGTTCTAATTCTTACATTGGTTACAATAAGTAAAAGTATCATCTATTTTCCAGGAATAACATTATTTAATAAATGCAAGACATTACAAACAAGGTGAAGTCCTTTTAAAAAGAAACATTTACATCATGACTTTTGCAAGTGCAGGTCTTTTTCAAGTTACTCTACAGCCAAGTATTTTTAAAAACACTGTCATTTTTGTTATTTAGAAAACCTAGCAGCCAATTTGTACACAAATTCCCACAAACAGCAGTGTAATAACAATTAGGTAATCATTTTTTAGTGTGTGAAATTTAGTTCAAAATAGCCTATGGAGCTTTGAATTCTTTGTCTAAACTTTAGGTTTCACCCATATCATATGACCAGATACCTCTCAAGCTGTTTACTATAATCCTCCCAAAGTATTCTGTCTTTGGTGAGATAAGAAATAAGAACATAAATAAGTCATTTAGCCCATCAACACTTTCCTGCCATAGAGGAAGGCCATGGTGGTCTCTCTGGGGCTTGAATTCAACTTTACTGCCAGTCCCTATAACCAATGACTCACATGTCAATCAAAAATTTAATACATTTAGCCTTCAATATATTCGATAACCTGGCTAATACTGCTCACTAGGAAAGAAAATTCCAAACACAAAAGAACCCCCTCAGAGAATAAATTCCTCTTCATTTCCATCAAAAACTGGAGTTATCTTATTATTAAACTTATCACCTGGTTCTAGACCCCCCACGACAAAGAGAAAACATCATCTCCCTAGCTACTGTTAACCTTTTCAGTTTCTTACATATTTGACTAAGCTCACTTTCTATTCTTCTAAACTTCAGTGAGAGAGAGGAGGAGAACTTCTTTAAAATCGGCATCTTTGGAAGAGGCTTCGCATGTCAGGTTAAAATCAACTGGGAGAAAGTGAGGACCGCAGATGTTGGAGATCAGAGTCGAGAACGTGGTGCTGGAAAAGCACAGCAGATCAGGCAGCATCCAAGGAGCAGGAGAATCAATGTTTCGGGCATAAGCCTTTCATCAGAAATGAGCTCATTCCTAATGAGCTTATGCCTGAAACGTCGATTCTCCTGCTCCTCCGATCCTGCCTGACCTGCTGTGCTTTTCCAGCACCACATTCTCAACTCTGAGCTCCAGCATCTGCGGTTCTCACTTTCTCCTAAACTCCAGTGAGTACAGGTCTGACTTGCTGAACATTTCCTCATATGACAATCGTTCACCCCAGGATTAGCCTAGAGTACTTTTCTAAATTGCTTCCTATGCAAGCATATGCTACAGTACTCAACAATGACCTGTGAAGCAATAGCTTCCTTATACTTCTATAGTATATCACATTTGCAATCAAGGCCAACGTTCTATTTAAATTCTTAATTATTTCCAGTTTCTGCATGTTGGTCTTTTTGCAATTCATGAACAAGGTTAATCATGTTTTGCAGTACTGTAACATTCTGCAGTTTCTCATGCGTTTTTCATTTTTCCTGTCAAAATGGAAAAGTCTGCATTATGCTTCATCTGCAAGTTTTTAATCTTATTTAATCTTTCTAGATATTTTTGCAGACCTATTGATTTCTCTTTACAAATTGTCTTTCTAGCTACCTTTGTACTGTTAGCAAATCTGGATACAGTCAAGCCTTCTTCCAAGTAGCTAATACATAGTACAAGCTCCAACACTGATCTTTGTGGTACTCCACTCATTACAGAGTATAAACCTGAAAACAATCCACTGGTAATGACATTTTTTCCTATTAGTTGGCCTATCCTTTAATTTGGCCCATCACTAATCTCTTCAATATTGTACACTTTCATTCAATTTTGTAACATCCTTAACTTCTCAAGTTAGCAACAGATGGTGCATCCTGCTCAAAAGAATTTTCCCTCTCAATAGAATTTAACTTTATTGACTGTTCTGAAATCTCTCCTCAATGTCTCCCTGAGGTGAAGCAGTAAGACAATAGTGAAACTATTTTCCCAGACCAATTTAGACAACTCTGTCTTCCTCTCCCCTTGTCATTGTCTTTAAGATACTATTTTCGAACTCAATTTCATCACCCTCAATCTGAATGTGAAATTCTTTCAAGTTACAATCACTCTTTTCTCAATGATCCTTTATAATGATGTCATTTACGAATCCTGATTAATTATACATTTTCTGATCTAAAATAAAATTCGCTCTGGTAGATTCCAGAATAGATAGATTATTATAAGAAAAAACAATGAACTCATCCTCCAAGTGTCCTTTGCCAATTTGTTTTGTCCAATTGAAATTAAGATATCCCAAGATTATGGCAATGCCTGTCTTAATGTCCTAATTATTGCTTGATTTCTACTTTATCCTCCAATAAAGCTATTGGCAGAGCTTATAAAATTACTCCCACCAGTGAATCTTTCTTTTTCTAGTTCTGATCTAAACCTGAAGTACTTCAATGTTTTCATCTCTAAAACAAGGTCATGTCCCATTACTGTACTGCATCAGCCTTGATTAACAGAGCTATGTAACCTCCTTTTCCTTTCTTCCTGTCCTTCTGAAATGTCAAATTTGCTTGACTATTGGATTCCAGTCAGGATCTCTTTAAAGTTGCAATTCTGTATGGAGCTGACTGTCCTGGCTACACTGTGTGGGAAAATTCAGCTGGCATTGGACAAGAGGCATACCAGAGGGATACAGAAGCTAATTTAGGATGAGAGACTGAGAAAATACATGGAGAGAAACCTTCTATGAAACTCAATGATATTGATGGCATTGCCAAAGTATGGTAATATTCAGTCCATCCACACAGGCAGCAAAAATCTCAAACCCATTGCAAGGGCTGAAGCTTCTTCATTAATAACTCCTGGATCCCCATACCTACTGGTCCTGGAGTCACAACTTTAAGTCTTTGTATACCCACCAAATCTCGGGAATTCAGCATAAGGAGTGTGACCACTGACCGGAACAAATATCCAGCTATACTTCCCCTTCCCTGAGCCTGGACTCCAATTTATCAAAACCAAGTTGAACTTTTTGAAACTAGTACTTACTACAGATGTGATTGATGTGAACATTAAAGATAGAAACTAGATCCCTCCCCATTCACAACCACCCCATTCTGCAGCTGAAACACATTATATACATCCACATCTTATTTCTAATTAAATAAATAGTTTTCAAGTCATCACTTAATGGTCATTTATGGTTACAATTTAGAGTTTAACTCTTTACACTACAATATAATATTTACATTGCCCAGCATCAGATTAAATTACTGATGGAACTTTGAGGGGGAGAAAAAGACCTTAAGAAACACTAATGACCTACCTGTAAACCTAATGCCTCCAGGCTTCAACTTACATATACGTCTCTGCCTCCAGTTCCCTTTTTTGAACCACTTGAACAAAAGCACAATGAACTATTTCATGTTAATGCTGTATTTTATATATATCCAAACTCTATCCTTAATTTCTAACTGCTTTCGGTCTTAATGTGGTTTGAGGAATGGCTTTTTGCCAGGAGTGTAATACTGTTCCTACAAACAATAGTTAATGGAATCATTTCCATAATCTGAGAGGATAGAGGTCTCAGCTGAAGATCTCAATCAAGAAAGGCACCTTTGACATTTCAGCATCTCCTTTCTACTGCACTGTGGTCTCAGCTCATAACATATGTTCAATTCTCAGGAGTAGATCTCAAACCCTCAATGTCCTGGCTCAAAGGCTAGAGTACTACCAATAGAACTACAATATGTAAGGCAGGACTAAGTCAACACTAAATCTTTGAATGAGATGGTTCAACCTTGTGTTGCTTGGACTAGAAGTATGAAGGAGTCAAGAATTGTCATCGCTTCTCTCCGAATTAAGTTCCTGGAGTTGGAGTAGGCCACAAATCCTCATTTCCACTCAGCTGGTAAAGGGGCTACTACGTGTCCATTGGTAACCTCTGTTTCTAACCTTGCTGAAATAGGTGGAGTGATGGCAGCTTCATTCAAGTAAATTTACTGTCACTGGAGACACCTCATGTGCCCAGGAAGGAGATGGATGGTTGCGTGAGAAAAATGAGACGAGAAGTTGAAAGGCCACAGCAAATAACTTGCCAGCAATATCTGTTTGTGTTTCTAATTTCCAGCATCTGCAGTTCTTTCCGTTTTTATTTAGCAAATAACTTTTTGTTTGCCTGCAGCTCAATCAGTTCCATTTCTCAGGGGCCTGAGAATAACTGAGTCAGCATTTAGTGGAATTTGGCAATGGACCCTCTTTCTGTTACCTTGGCATCCAGTTTACCCAGCGCTTTCAAGAATTGGGTCAAGAAATTGTCATGCATGGGGTAAACTATGATGATGTAACTGATCACCTGATCCTGGCATAGTGATAGAGATGCCACCAATCTGGAATGACCAGGTGAAGAGAGGTCCTCGACACTAAACTAGAAAGCTGTGAATCTACTATGTACAGAAGTAAATAAAGGATTATTATAGTACAAAAGGAATTGAAGAATCCTGCTTAGAGAAAGCTGCCTCAGGGACAACATACATGCATTCACCCACAGCCTGAGATATTCCAGACTGATACCTCAAAGTACAGGTAGCAGTATTGGCTTAAGTCAGAAGACAAAGCAATGGGAATTCCTATCTCCCCAATGGCGTGGACGAGATAATCAGTTCCTTTCAATCAAAATATTTCAGCATCAGTGTTCTCTTCCAATATATTACCAAGTCTCCTACACTTGTGTATTCTATGAATGTATAACATGTGTTAAATGTCACAGTGACATTTTCATTTTGTTATCTATTACTGCAACATTTATTTTTGTTTTGCCATGAAAGTCAAATACCATATCAAATTATTGAAAAAGTTTGGTGTATACACACATACACACACACACACAAAACCTCTCAATTTCCCTTTGACATCAACAGAATAACATCTCAAATGAATTTTGTCTCTACTAGAAGCTAAGTCATGTAAAAAATAATAGTCTGGATTTGGTAGTAAGACTGAAGACACGTAATTTCAATCAAAAAAAAAACAATGGTGTCAGGAGTAAAAACATGTTTATATAATGACTGGTTAGCATTTCGAATAGGTGAAAGTGAGGACTGCAGATGCTGGAGATCAGAGTCGAAGAGCGTAGTGCTCGGAGTGTGATGCTGGAAAAGCACAGCTGGTCAGGCAGCATCCGAGAAGCTGGAGAGTCAACATTTCAAGCATAAGCTGAATCGGGAGCTCCTGATAAAGAGCTTAGGCTCGAATTGTTGACTCTCCTCCTCCACGGATGCTGCCTGACTGACTATGCTTTTCCAGCATCACACTCCTAGCATTTGGAATACACTTACCTAAGTGGGAGGCCAGAGGTAAAATGTTCTTACTGAGAGTCAGCCTGGACAAATAGGCTAAATGGCCTCCTTCTGTACTGTAACCATCAGAGGATTCTCTGATTTTGTAATGAGTGTCAACACAATAGTACTAACTACTGATCTCTAAGTAAATGTCACTGACAGTTGTAGCAATATCAATGGTTAGAGCTTGAAATTGATTGTGGCAGTAGAGATGAAGAATAGTGATAGAAAGTAGTGAATTGTTAGACAAATTTCCGAAAGTAACCGTGTTGTAATAAGAAGTGGACATGAAGACTATTGAGTAACTGAATGGAAACAAATATGGACTATTTTTCTATACTGGAAAAATCAGAATGTTAATAGAAACCTTGAAAAGGAGTTCTCAGAATGCTTTTGAGGCACTTTCTCAGACTGGCATGTAATGAGAGCAGGCTATACTAGACTTGTACATTTTGTGTAAAGTGACATTTTGTTAATAACCTAAATGTAAAGGTGCATTTATGAAAATGCGATGGTATGTTTGAATTTTATATTTAACTCGAAAGGGAAAGCAGTAGGTCTAAGGCTAGTATTTTAAACTTTTAAAAAGGCAACAGTGTGGATATGAAAACTGAACTACTGAAGTGAACTGGAATACGAGGTTGGGGTATGAGACAAATAGAGAAGCAGTAACAGATATTTAAAGGGATATTTCAGGATATTCAGAATAAGGACATGTCTGCTTTAAAGAAAATTCCAAGAGGAAGACCCACCATCTGCTGTTAACTAAACTATTTAAGGAGAACAGTAAATTGAAGGAAATACATACAATTGCAGAAAGATGAGTGGCAGGTCAAATGATTGGCCAGAACAGCAGAGAATGAAAAATAATCAGAGCGCGAGAGGAAGCAAGCTAGAAATATAAAAACAAATAGCAAGAGTCTCTATACATATCCAAAAAGGTAAAGTGTAAGTAAACTGAGTGTTAGCTCTCTCCCTTCACAATGGGGAGTGAATAGTAAAGAAATGACAGATATGGGAGCAGCATAGTGGTTAGCACTGCTGCCTCACAGTGCCAGAGACCCGGCTTCAATTCCCACCTCAGACGACTGTCTGTGTGGAGCTTGCACATTCTCCCAGTGTCTACGTGGGTTTCCTCCGGGTGCTTCAGTTTCCTCCCACAGTCCAAAAACGTGCAGGTTAGATGGATTGGCCATGCTAAATTGCCCATAGTGTTAGGTGAAGAGGTAAATGTAGGGGAATGGGTCTGGGTGGGTTGCGCTTCGGCGGGTCGGTGTGGACTTGTTGGGCCGAAGGGCATGTTTCCACACTGTAAGCAATCTAATCTAATCTGTGTAATGACATAATAGATTATCATACTTTTCCTTCCATCTTCACTATAGAGAATAAAACAAATGCTTCAGTAATACTTATGAATCAGGAGCTTGAAGAAAGAGAGGAAACTTGATGAAATTATAATCACTGGGGAAGCAGTACTGAGCAAATTGAAGGAGCTGCGATAGGATTAGGATTATAGAAATCTCTGGATACTGATGGACTTCAACCTCAGGTCTCAAAAGTGTTGGCTAATGAGCTATGGAGGAGTTGTTTGTCATTTAATTTGATGTCTGTTGTATGGAAGGTGTTAGAACTGATCATTAAGTAGGTCATCACTGGGCACTTGGAAAAACTCTATAATGCTGAAGAGTCAGCAGGGTTTCATAGTAAAGAAACTATGTTTAATCAATTTATTGAAATTCTTCAAAGCAGTAATGTGCAATATAGATTAAGAGGAGGTCTTTTGATATACTGTATTTTGATCTCCAGAAGGCATACAAGGTTATTGCATAGTATAGTAGCTCATGGAATAAGCAGTAACATTGATTGAAGATTGCTGGCTGGCAGAATTGAATGTACGCATAAATCGATTTTTTTCATTTTATTTTATTGGGAGGATGAGATGAATGGGGTCCCTCGAGGGTCTGTGCTGGTCCTTCAACTTTTTGCATTTATATCAATGACATAGATGACGGGATTGAAGATATGGTGACCACATTTGCAGGTGACACAAAGATCAGTAGGAAGGTCTAAAGTCATAGAGCCATACAGCATAGAAACAGACCCTTCATCCAATATGTCTATGCTGACCAAGTTTCCCAAACTAAACTTGTCCCATTTGCGTGCATTTTGCCCATATCCCTCTAAATCTTTCCTATTCATGCACCTACATCTGTCACTTCCTTTGGTAGTTCATTTCACACAAGAACTGCCTTCTGTGCAAAAAGATGGTCCCTTTTAAATCTTTCTCCATTCACCTTAAAAACATGCCCTCCAGTTTTGAAGAACCCCACCTTAGAGAAAAGATCTTTCCTAGTTACCTTATCTAAGGCCCTCATGATTTTATAAACTATCAACCTCCTGTAGTCCAGTGAAAAAAGTCCCAGTCTACCTTTATAACTCAAACCCTCCAGTCCGCACAACAGCCGGGTAAATATTTTCTGAACCTTCTCCAACTTAATAATATCTTTTATACAGGATGCAACCAGAACTGTACACAGTACTCCAAAAGTAGCCTCACCAACATCCTGTACAACCTCAACCTAATGTCTCAACTCCTATACTCAATAGTCTGAGCAACGAAGGCAAGCACGCTAAATACCTTCTTAACCACCCTGTCTATATGGGATGCAAATTTCAAAGAACTATGTCCCTGAGCTCCTGGGTACCTCTGTTCAACAAACCTATCCAGGGCCCCACTATTAACTGTACAAGTCCTGCCCTTGTTTCTTTTACCAAAATACAATTCTTTACATTTATCCAAATTAAACCATTGGCCACTCCTCAGTCCACTGGCCCAATTGATCAAGATCCCTCTAATCTCAGATAACATTCCTCACTGTCAACTATACCATCAATTTTGGTGTCATCCGCAAACTTACTAACCCTGCCTCAAATTCTCATCCAAATCATTTATATAAATTACAAACAGAAGTGGACCCAGTACCTGTGGAACACTGCTGTGAAGATTACATCTGTTGTGAAACTAACATAACCAGGATGCACACTAATAATAGATAGGTTAGGTGAGTGAATAACATTTGGCATATGGCATATTGTATGAGAACATGCAAAGTTTTTCACCTTGGCAGGAATAATTAAAAGGAGCATTCTTTAAATGGAGGATGAACTGTAGAATCCAAGGCACCGAGGGATAGCATTCTAGATGTGCTGGTGCATAAGTTACAAAAAAGGTAGCATGCAAATACAGCAAGTGATTAATAAGATTAATTGAATGCTGTCCTTGAAACGGAACATGAAATAGGGACGTTATGATTCGGTTATATGCAGCATTGTTAACACAACAATTAAAATACTGTGTGCAGCTTTAATCTCCTTAAGACAGTTTGTAAATACTGTATATTGGAAGTTTATTACATTGAAACCTTGGGTAATTGGATTTTCTTTTGAGGAAGTTTTGGATAGGTTGGGCTGGTTGCTAGAGTTTATGAGGGTGATTTGATTGAAGTTAATACATTTTGAATCATTGTGACAAGTTGGATGCGAAATGGATGTTTTGGGTGGTTCAAAATTAGGTGGCACCTGCTTAAGACAGATGAGGGCAAAGATTTTCTCTGAGAGAATCGTCTATCTTTTGAACTCTCTGCCTCTAAGGGCAGAGGAGGCATGGTCATTGATCTTTAGAAAGCAGACATTCTTCCTTAGCTAAGGCAATCAAAGTTATCACAGATAGAAGGAAGTGTGGAACTCAGAAAACAAACAAATCAGCCATGTTCCTATTGAATAGCAGACCATGCTTGAAGGACTTAAAGATCTACTTCTGTTCCCAATTGGTATGTAGCTGAAAATGTGTTGCTGGAGAAGCACAGCAGGTCAGGCAGCATCCAAGGAGCAGGAGAATCGACGTTTCGGGCATGAGCCCTTCCGCAGGAATTTCAGGCTCACGCCAGAAACATCGATTCTACTGCTCCTTGGATGCTGCATGACCCGCTGCGCTTTTCCAGCAACACATTTTCAGCTCTAATCTCCAGCATCTGCAGTTCTCACTTTCTCCCAATTGGTGTGTAGACAGTGTAATGGTGAGGTGAGACAAAGGGTAAAAGATAGATAAATATACTCTGTGCAGTCAAGTTAGCTGTTAAAACACATAGAATGTGATAAGCCATTGTATTTTGGTAGTGTCTCAATGTGAATTTTAGTTTTTCCACAAAAGGTCTGACAAATATGAAGTTTGTAGTTTAGCCATGTTTTTGGACTGACTGTTTAATTCAGGATAAAATGGCAGGAATGGGTGGGTGAAGTGAGTCCTGCCAAAAACAAGTTTGGATGACTTGAAAAAAAAATAAATCAAGAGGAGGCAAATGTTGTTTTGCTAGAAAGAAGGACAAGCTGTTCAAATCAGTAGACACATATTTATACTGACTTTGGATTGTTCATTAGTTTCAAGTCTCAAGGGAGGCATTCAGAATGTGCTATATTTTAAGATGTCTAATTAATTCCAAGATAAATTGGAGTTTAAAGTTCAGAAGATAATTAATGCTCATTTATACATGGATACAAAAGCTATGTGATTTATCTTGCCATGGAAATAGGCTTTGAGAGGCCATAGAAAAGCATTGTACTTTCAGCTTACATGGATTTCTTAAGATACCATTAAACGTTATAGAGAGGTCAGTCAGCAAGAATTTGAGGTTGAGAGAGTGACAAAGATGTAGCAGCACGCACTTTCTATTGTTCAGCATGCCAAAATACCAATGGAAGACTGCACTTCAATCTCTTCAATCAAGTGAGGAAGGAAAATTTGCCTATCTTTGGCCAGATGGAAGCAGCTTACCACAACTATCAGTTCAGGGATAAGTGGTTATCGGGGTCAATGAGGGCACAAGTCATTAGGAGCTGAGAATACCTTTAGACCTATCTCTGGAGAAGGAAGTATCCACTTAAAGGACTGAATAAAGTATAATTATGGCCTCTGTCAGCCTTTTATACATTAATTGGAAGAGGCTTTTCTGGGGCCCTGAGTTTAAATTGCCTACAACAAAAACATTTGCCAATTGTTTTCAGTAAAAGTCTTAAAACCTGAAATATTGTCATATGATCGTTCCACAGAGTAAATGGAACTCAATTTTTAAATAAAAAATTATAAAGATAACCATTTCAATTTCAGACTGTAAAAGCAGCTAATCACATTAATTTTTTAAGCAGGAAATGAAAAGCTCCAATAATTTTTTTTTCCCCAAAAATGTTTCAGAAAGCCGAATACAGATTGAGGAATACACAAGGTAGAATCTAAAATATCATGCAAAAATTAACATTCTAATTAATTAGTTAAAAATCAAGTTAAAATGGCAATTAATCATAATGGAAATATTTAACATTCTGCACTTATAAAATATTTTCAGTGTCAGATCAGATATTCAACAGCAATTTTTATGCTGTGGCCATGATATGAGAATTTTAAAAAGGGCATGCTTGCTCAATCAATTCATTGTACTGTCTGCTGGCTCTGGTAATAGCTTTGGGGAAGGGTGGTCAGCAACACTATCTGTGGTGAGGTAATGAATGACAGACTACAACTTCAGGATTTCTCTATTCACCTGCATTTTTCATTAAATCCTAAACTATAGTCAGACTCAGACCTTGGATAACAATGCTGATAGTCCACCAAAGGCCTGAAAATACCTAGACACTATGTTTCCTGCATTACAGCAGTTCAAAAGTATCCTATAGCTCGCTTAGAACATGCTGGACAACTTGAGACCATCATGAAAAACCTGTAGAAATGCAAATTCTTCCTTTGTCGTTGTTATTCTTTTCAACAAATGAGGTTGCATAAGTAGTTACAATGAATGTTTGAATGTTATACTATAGAAAAATATTGGCTCCTGCTCTGAGTGTCTACAGACATCACAAAGATTAACAGACCATCCCTGTCCCCAAAGCTTCATACAGGCTAATTCTCTTTTTAGCAATCTAATCTCTTGGCTGTAGGATGCTAATTATAATGTGCACAGGAAATGTCAGTTTTCATTGCTCCCTTTTGTTTAATAATTAGAATTCTTGAATTATGTCCTCGGATGAAAGGATTTGTTATTAATTCATTTGTAAGTCACTCTCATGTAATTGTTTTTAGTCCATGAGTCAAGATATGCAATTATAATTTTCTATGGCCTACTTTAAATTATTTCTTAAAAAGTGACATTGCCAAAAACATTAGCATTATAAAAACTGTACAACATGTTTGCAATTTTAATGTTAATTAAAAAACCTGTTTTATAATAATTGTGAAAGAAAATTCAATTATTAGTGGTACAGTTAGTAAGGAATTGAGTGACTATCTATTTTCATAAAGTTGTTTAAATTACAGGAAGGTTATTAAATGGAGCAATGACATAGATTTTCTCTGTCATGCATTGGTTTAATGACCAGTGTAGCAAAATGCAAAAAAGATTATAATGAATGTAGTGACCCTAAGTATCGAGGCTCAAAACTAACCCAAGAGTATTCAATGAATGTCAGCTCTGAAAATAGGTCTGGTCTTTTCCAAGCATATAAATATGCCTCAGTGGAAGTGGATAAAGAGTGGAGCTGGAAAAAGCAGAGCAGGTCAAGTTGGGATAATAATAAAATGAAGATCATCATTCATTGAACCTTCAGGCAGGTACCTGTTATTTGAGCAACAAAATACTTAAATTGAGCAAATCCTAAAGAAACATGCACTATTGAAGAGGACTCATTCCTTTCATAGTCATGATTGGGGTATTGCAGCATAAGATTTGCAATGAACAGTATTACTGCTGGCTAATTTCAATACTGACCTTAAAAACAGAATATGAGTAAAGCACAAAATGCAAAGTCCTTTACTCCACTAATATCTTCTGGGCTTGACCCAAAAACAACAGTCTGCATATCATGCATATTAAAATCAAGTAGAATCCTATTCTGTATAATATTTATTTACCTTCTGTTTAACAATGATGTACCAAGGGATGTACACAAATGTAATTAACATTTACTTAGGTTTTGCTAACACAGGTCCTATGTCAACCGATTCATTAATTCAAAAGAAAAACAGCTAGTCATGAATACACTGTGTGCTGTTCTAAAACTCCCAGCAAACTTTAATGGGTTAATCCTCAGGAATATGCCAGTAAATGTAATTAAAGGATATGTAATCTCTCTAAAGTGGAAATCAGGAGCACCAGGTGAAAATATCGAACACAATTTCCCTCAGTGCTTCTCTTCATCACTGAACAGGTTGATTAGAAAATATCTCAGTGTTTCTCTCACATTTGGGTAACCAGCAGTTCAAAGATATTCAAATGATAACAGCAGGGAAGAAGATGGATGTGAATGCATTGTAACCAATTTACATATGAAAATTACCATGCATAATTGGAGCGTTATGATAGCACTGAGGCTGCATGAATACGTATTTCTGTTTGGACCACTAACTCCAAACAGCGATACACCAGCTGCATGAATTGGATACTAAATCCGCATATGATGAAAACTGGAAAACAGGCAGTCTAAAAAACCTCAATTGGTCTTCCATCTCCCAAATGGAAACAATTTAACGATATACCCTCACAGACAATGTCAATCTAGCAATTTTTGCTGCAGCCAAAGATATGCCTTCACCTTCAAGGATTTAATATTCATTAACAGTCTTCCTTCTTTCTCTAAAAGTAAACAAAATACATTAAGAACACTAGTTTAACCACAATGCTAAAGCAATTCAAAACATATCTAAAGATCTATTTTGAAAGATGAGCTTAGATCTTCCATGTCAACAAGGATACCCTGTTTCACATGGCTGATATTTATATTGAATGTTTTTTTTTTATAATATAAAAAACGTTACTAGAAGTTCTACATCAAAATAACTTTATGATTCAATCTGTGTCAGCCAAAACACCTCACTCTGATGATTTATAGTCATTTAAAAACTGTTGCCTTAATTCTGCAATTTACAGATATCATGAAAATAGAAGAGCTATTTCACCACTGTGCTAAACGCGAGTGATGATAGAAGATAAAGATACAGAGAGTAGAGATACTAATAAAGGAGTACATTTGCAAGCAGCTTCCAGAAAGCTACAGTAAGAATAGAGTAGTGATAATAGAAGACTCCAACTATTATAATAAATACTCAGGTCTTCAACAAGATGTGTTCGGTAGAGAGTAGGCACAATCCTGTGGTGGTGGGAGTAGGGTGGGTTGGAAATGGAGGGCTTCCAAAGTCCTCAGTTTTGTATAACTACAGAGACTGAAACAAGACAATGGCTTATTGCAATTGTAATACAGTAGAGAGCCACTCTCAATATACAAAGTACATTGGAACTTTAAACAAATGTGAGTGGTCAAGAGAAATTGAGAATAGATTAGTAACTAACATAAAAGAGTAGGAGTCGAAGGGGATCCAAGATGGTGGCAACCCAGTAAGACTGAGTCTATAGTGCTCCTCCCAAGACTTGGGCACAGTGGGTCACCTACCCCCTACCAAGCTCACCAAATCATTTATAAATCATTTATAATAATTTAGTAACTCAATTAGTTGTGTAATATTACATTTAAACAACTTAATCCTAAGTTAAAATGACTAAAGGGAAGGGAGCCCGCAGCTCTCAGCAAGCAGGAACCCCTCCCCCACACTCTCCAGCTGCAGCAGAGGCGTCCACAGCCGCCCCGGGGGACTTACCAACAGTAACAAGCCTTGCAGAAATGCTTTCCAAGCTTGACTCGAAGATCGATGCCTTTATCGTCGAATCCAGAAATCGTTGGGAGTCGCTCTCGGCCGCGCTGAAGAAGCACGACCGTGAAATTGAAGAAATTCAACGCCGAGTCGGAGAGGCGGAGCTAAAGGCCGCGACCTCAGAGACAACCGCTCAATCGGCCGTGGATCAGGTCCGGACTCTCGAGCAGCGAGTCCGGACCTTGGAAAATCATATTGACAACCTCGATAATCGAGGTCGCCGAAAAAATATTCGTTTGCTGGGCCTTCCCGAGCAGGAAGAGGAAGGCCAGCTTACAGCATTCCTGGAGCAGTGGCTGCCACAACTTTTAAATCTGCAAGCTGGACCAGGCCAGGTAAGGGTGGAATGGGCCTACCGGGTAGCAATACGCGGGCCCGGCTCGAACCAGCGCCCACGCCCGGTCCTGTTCCGGCTGCAGAGCTACAGGGAGAGGCAGATACTCCTAGAAGCCTCTAGAAATCTCGGAAAAGACCCCCAAGCTATGATCCACAAAGGATCCAAGATCATGCTATTTCAGGACTCTTCCCCGGCTCTGGTTCGAAAGAGGAAAGCATTCGACGAGGCGAAGAAGCGTTTAAGAGACTTACATGTTCAGTACTCCTTACGCTACCCAGCGATGTTACACTTTAACCATGAAGGATC
>NC_057711.1:73039971-73042521 GCF_004010195.1 Chiloscyllium plagiosum
GTATCTCTCCTCTTGGGCTTTTTGAACTTTCCCTCCCTGGACACGTACGGGAAGAGACTATTTTCTATTCTTTCTTTCTGTGCAAGGAAAAATATTTTGATGTACTGGGTGGCGGAGGGCCCCCCTGGACTTTCAAATTGGCACAGACTAATTATGGAATGTATTCCCCTTGACTTCCTTACAAATATGGTGCACCGAAAGACCGAATTATTTTATAAAATATGGCAGCCCTTTTTGAATTACATAAATACAGATATTTCGGCTATCCTAACAAGGGCTTTTATTTAATTGAGATTACAAACCTGGCTGGTCCGCGGCTCCTCGGGGGAGGAATCCCGCACGAATACGGGTTTTATTATATCTGATGCTAACACATCCTGAGCATGTAAGAGACTTAAATATACACCCTGGTTAGTTGTAGGTTAGATTAGTAGATAGTTGAGTTTTGTTTGTTTTTTTTTCTTTTTGGTTTTTTTTGTTGTTTTGTATTTTTTTGTCAAATTTTGGCTATTGTATATTTGAGCTAATTGTATATCAATGTTTATATCTGAGAGTTTTGTTTATTTTTGTAAACTTGTAAAAAAGTTAAATTTCTAATAAAAATATCTATTTAAAAAAAAGGGTAGGAGTCTTTTATAAACAGATGAATAATTAAATGGCATACAGGGAAGAGTAGATGAATAGAACATCAAAAAGCAATACTCTCCTGGACTCAAAGTGCATTGCCAGGGACAGACTGGTCACTGGAACTGAACTTTTAGAACACATTTTGGTGGATAATGCTTCCTCAAATTACAGTTTGAATTATCTGTTAACCAGGATATAATTCAACAGCAAATGTATCACAAATCTACCCAGGTTGTGTCAGTATTACTGATGACTTTGCAATGCTCTGAAGATCGAAACATGAGCACAACACAAATCTCCATCAGCTCACATCAGCTTCAAACAAAACACAGTCTTGTTTCCAACAACAAAAAAAAATCAACACGAGTCAAATAATTTATTCAGTTCTATCTACTCTAACTGGTATTCGACCTGGTCCTACCAAAATGGAAGACGTGCAGAAAAGATGTGCTAGATAAGTGTGATGTACAAAGGAGTCTCCATTTCTTTTACTTTTAAGCCATGTATTCTGAACTTTGTGATCAAACTATATCTTCTTCAAGAACTTATCCACAAAATGTGCCATACCTATGGCAGGAAGTTCACTGACATTTTTTTCAATCTCTCAAAAAAAAGGCTCAATCATCCAGGAAGTGTGTATTTAATATTATAATCGCTTCAAATTCAACTTATTGGAAGTGGGTACATCACTGAAAGGACTCAAAGCAAGTTTATTACAGCAGAACAAGTTTATTGTGTTTAGTTCTAAATTTCTTAGAAGGCGTCAGGCTAATTACTGAAAGAGAGACTTTGCTCTGGTTTTCAGGTTATAAAATTTTCATACATAGCTATGCAAGCACTTCATTGCTCTTGTTGACCGAAGCAATGAAGAATAACTTGTTGTTAACCTCTCACCAGTGCGTCCCCACAGATACAATACCTACTTGTGAAGATCCAAACGCACTATTTAGACATACAATGCAAACCAGGTGCCAAATGACTATCTCTGAAAGTCTCAACTGACTTCCTAACCTCACTAAAAACAAAGATACCCCTTAACATCTACAAGTATATATTACTGAATCTAAACTGGAAGAATCTTTCCATCAATCTCATACATGTTGGTCATAGCCAGGCAGCACAGATCCAGCAAGCTGTGGCAAATGATGATCAGCTACAGTAGGTCAAAAAAAAAAATCAATGGGTGGTCTGAACACTTCCAAAAGTTTCCCAAGACAGTACATTCTTTTTGGTTACTAAAAGATGAACGAGGTTGTGTGTGGAGCCACAGAAAATGGGGAGATACGAAATGAATATTTTGCATCAGTATTTACTGTGGAAAAGGATATGGAAGATATAGACTATATGGAAATAGATGGTGACATCTTGCAAAATGTCCAGATTACAGAGGACGAAGTGCTGGATGTCCTGAAACAGTTAAAGGTGGATAAATTCCCAGGACCTGATCAGGTGTACCCAAGAACTCTGTGGGAAGCTAGAGAAGTGATTGCTGGGCCTCTTGCTGAGATATTTGTATCATCTATAGTCACAGGTGAGGTGCCGGAAGATTGGAGATTGGCTAACGTGGTGCCACTGTTTAAGAAGGGCAGTAAAGACAAGCCAGGGAACTATAGACCAGTAAGCCTGACCTCAGTGGTGGGAAAGTTATTGGAGAGAATCCTGAGGGACAGGATGTATATGTATTTGGAAAAGGCAAGGACTGATTAGGGATAGTCAACATGGCTTTGTGTGTGGGAAATCATGTCTCACAAACTTGATTGAGTTTTTTGAACAAGTAACAAAGATGATTGATGAGGGCAGAGCAGTAGATGTGATCTATATGGACTTCAGTAAGGCATTCGACAAGGTTCCCCATGGGAGACTGATTAGCAAGGTTAGATCTCATGGAATACAGGGAGAACTAGCCATTTGGATACAGAACTG
>NC_057711.1:73042867-73101932 GCF_004010195.1 Chiloscyllium plagiosum
GACCTTATAGAGGTTTAGAAAATTATGAGGGGCATGGATAGGATAAATAGACAAAATCTTTTCCCTGGGGTCGGGGAGCCCAGATCTAGAGGGCACAGGTTTAGGGTGAGAGGGGAAAGATATAAAAGACACCTAAGGGGCAACGTTTTCACACAGAGGGTGGTATGTATATGGAATGAGCTGCCAGAGGATGTGGTGGAGGCTGGTACAATTGCAACATTTAAGAGGCATTTGGATGGGTATATGAATAGGAAGAGTTTGGAGGGATATGGGCCAGGTGCTGTCAGGTGGGACTAGATTGGGTTGGGATATCATGTCAGCATGGACGGGTTGGACTGAAGGGTCTGTTTCCATGCGGTACATCTCTATGACTCTATGTAATCTTCAAAGGCAAACAAGTCATAATTCCATAAGCTGGACATCAATGTATGCTAAACCATACATAAAGATCACCTGGGCACCGAAAAAGAAACCAAAAGGAGTGATGCGTGAATCCAATTACCTGCCCAGCTTCAATAAAGGCATTGACCACTTAATCAAGTTGGATGAAACATGTCAATTCATCAAAGTCAACAATCAATAAAACTTGCACATGAGATTCTTTCAGAGTGTAGTGCAACTGAAAGTTTTGATGACTATGGAAATACAATTGTTATGCCACAGGGTAAACCCACCACATCGCTCCACCCCCCACCTCCCCACCCCACCCCCAATTTAAACCAGCACAGAAATTATTTAAGCCGTGTTGTAATCTGTTACAGTTCAAGAGGTCAAGAACTAATCTCAAAGGTCATTATTTAAAGTAAAAATTAATAACTTTACTTTTTTAAAAGTCTAACAAGAATAATTAACTAACAACTATTTACAACTCCTTTGTCAAAACTTTCTTTTACTTTCCCCTCTATGATTCAATAAAACCCCAAATAAGATTTACCAAAAAAATTCAAATTTCAAAAGTTAGCCAGTTGTTGAATCTTCTCTTTGTATCTTCCTCTAACTTCTTTTCTAGGATTTCGGTTTCACAGGTCATTGATAGATAAAGGTACCTTTAGGAGAGCTATTCTGCAGGCAGTCTGCATGTATTGGTGGCTTGGCGGTTCTCCTCCAATTGTTCAATTTGTGTAATATTTCTACCCCAAAGCATCAGATCATTTTGTTGGTTTCAATATTGTCAAAATACCAAATTCAAATTTGATTGGAGTTTAGTACCTTGGGGCATAATTTGAATTTTCTTTGTCTCATAGCAACCCAGGTACTGCTAGCTGTTGGACCAAATGTTACACTGTAAATTCTCCAGCACTGAGTGCTTGCTATGTCCTTCAACTCTCTAAAATGTACAGTACCTCTCTACACCTTCATAACACCTCCCTCAAGAAAAAAAATGAACCATCATAATGAAAAGATGGCTTTATTTCTATTCTTTAAATACATTACTATAATGTTCAGATAACTTTAATTGAGGTTCACAATGTCTTCCCATATAATATGTATACAGAACATTGGATAAATACAAATCTTATGTAAACTTCATCAGTTAAAATCTGCAGTAATGCATCTGCGATTACAATCTTACGAACTGCTTTTTAATTAAAAGTCTGTAACGTATGTCTCCTACAGAATAGTCTCATATTCTTTGTCTTTAAAGCATTCTAAGAATGTAAGAGGATTGTGATCCATCTCCAACACATTTTAATGTGTTTGTCACGAACAATGTTGTAAGGCCAGTACCAAACTCAATAGTTCTTTTTCGATTGTGGTGTGTTGTTGAATTTCTTCGAAAAGTAACCAACTGGTAGTTCAATCCCATCCTCATCTTCTTGTAGGAGTTCAGCTCCAACTCCTATGTCACTAGCATTGATGGCAACTTCAAAAGGTTTTGAAAAGTTTGGTGTAGCTAAAATTGGTTTGGTGGTTAATATTGCTTTCAAATGGTCAAATGCCTCCTGGCATTGTTCTGTCCACTAAAACTTTGTGTTCTTCTTCAGCAAATTGGTTAATGATGCCACTTCACTGCTGAAGCTTGGAACAAACTTCCAATAGAATCTGCTGAGTCCTAAGAATCGAAGCACCTCTTTCTTCAAAATTGGTCATGGAAATTCTTCAATGGCCTTCGTCTTTGCATTCTGCGGGGTCAACCTTCCAAAACTGATGTTACATCCCAAGAATGTCACCTCTGCTTTCGTGGATTCAGTTTTGTTTACGTTTATTGCCAGTTTTGCTTCTCAAAGAACTTCGCCAACTATATCATGTGATCTTTCCAGGACTTACTAAAGATCACTACATCATCCAAATAGACTGCACAGTTTAACCTAGCCACAACTCTGTTCCTGAGTCTTTGGAATGTGCCAGGTGCATTCTTCATTCCAAAGGGTATCACTTTATATTGATATAGCCCATTTGGGGTTGCAAATGCAGAAATTTCTTTCGCCGTCTTTATTAAAAGGTACCTGTCAGTAACCACACATTAAGTCCAACTTGGTGATGTAATTAATTGGCTTGTCCAACTTTCTCGATACAGTCCTCCAATCTAGGAATTGGATATGAATCCGATTTTGTAACAGTGTTGACCTTCCGATAATCCACACAGAATCATTGAGACCTGTCCAGTAGGGAACTAAGACGATCAGCAAACTCCATTCATCCTGGCTTGGTTTGATGATGTCCTCCTTGAGCATGGCCTCCACCTCCTTCTGGACCTGTCTAGCTTTGAGAGGATTAAGCCGATAGGGTGTAGTTTTATCAGAGCAGTATTCTCCAAGTCTACTTCATGTACAATAGCATTAGTCCTCCCCATCTGATTTTTGCATATATCCTTATACTGCAGTAACAAACCTTTCAACTGCATTCTATGCTCAAGAGACAGATATCTTACTAATCTATCCAACTCCTCAAAGACTTCATTTATTCTATTTTGAGGCACATCAAAATCCGCATCATCTGGATTTGATTCCTCACTCTGTGAGGCTGTAACCTGTTTCTCCGGTTCTTTATCTCTAGTATAATATGGTTTCGACATATTCACATAACATGCCCGATACCGTTTTTTTCCCTATCTGGCATCTTTACTGGATAGTTCACCTTACTCAACTTTTTCTCACTTTGATAGGGACCATTAATCCTGACTTTGAAGGGATCTCCTATCACTGGTAACAGTACTAACATGTCATCTCCTCGGGAAAATGCCAGAGTCTCAGAGCTTTTATCTGTCATCTGCTTCATTCTATACTGTGCCCTCTTTAGGTGTTTAGCTAACTCACCTACTCGATTTAGGTTATGTTTCTGAGTTGAGGGAGAGTCCAAGTGTGAGATGTCTGACTTTGAAATTAATTAAAGAAACATTGACAGGACCAAAGGGCCTCTCACTTCATGCCCGAATATTAATTCGTAGGCAGTGAACTGAGTAGATTCATTTGGAGCATTTCTAATGGCAAACAATATGAATGGCGTACCTTTATCCCAATTATTCGGGTAATCCTGACTGTATGCTCTCAACATGGTCTTCAGGGTCTAATGCCACCTTTCTAAAGCCCCCTGGGATTCAGGATGATACGTAGTGGATTTACAATGCTGTATACCTAAGCTATCCATAACCCCCTTAAACAGCCTAGCAGTAAAATTTGAACCTTGGTCCGACTGAATCTCTCTGGATAGCCCATATCGTGTGAAGAAAGCTACTAACTCCTCTGCTACCTTTTTTGCCTTGATACTCCGTAATGGAATTGCCTCCAGAAATCTGGCAGGTGCATTCATTATGGTTAATAAATACTGCTTCCCAATTTTAATTCTAGGAAGGGGACCTACACAATCAATTATAACCCGCATCAAAGGTTCTTCAAATGCAGGAATTGGCAACAAAGGTGCTGGTTTTATTACCACCTATGGCTTACCTACCATTTGGCACGTATGACACATACAGCAAATGTTAACCACATCCCTGTACATTCCAATAAAAATGTTTTTTGTACCTTAGCCTGAGTCTTTCGTACCCCTCGGTGACCACCTACAGGTAGTTCATGTGCTACCCATAACACCTCCTGTCTGCTACTGGCAACACAAGGTGGTACACTTCAGCCCATTTCTCTTCTGTACTAACCTGCCATGGTCTCCATTTCCATCATGAGGTTCTATCTAAACAATAACACTCCAGAATATTCTTTGCCTCCTTTTCAGAGTATGCATCCACATATATATCTTTTATCATCTTGTCTTGCTGTTGCAAGTCCCTTAGTCTTTCAGGACTAAACACTTCTGTCTGACCCTCTGCTTCTTCAGGTTTTTCCTGTACCATTGCGTCAAACAGGAATTCTGCTAACTGAACCTCAACTCCTTCATCTTTGTTTACTTTTCACTTTCTGCTGTGACTTATGATAGTGGGATCTGGTTACCACACAGTCTGGGGAAAAAACAGCTTGGTTTCTGCTTTAAGCCCTCAATTCCTTGGTCTTCGCCACAACATGGGGTGTCACTCCTACCTTGGATCCTGCCAAATCATTCCCAAGAACAAACTGAATTCCTGGAACAGACATACTGTCAATCATTCCCACTGTTACTTCCCCAGTCTTGAGTTGGCACTCCATCCTGATCTTACATAAGGGAATACTAAATTTCAGTCCATCTATCCCATAAATTATCACACTCTTGGGTAACAGATCAGAAAGAGTGCATAGTTGCTCATCCCTTACGATCAGCGACTGGTTACATCTTGTATTTCTCAAAATTATAACTTTTTGTTCTTCTCCCCCTGTTCTTCAAGTTAACTTTATCCAGAGAGGTGAATTCTTTGAAGAGATCAGGTACTAACTCCATACCCAGCCCCTGCCTAGGCTGTGCACTTTCCTGCAGCTTCTCAGCTCTTCTTGGGGTATCCTTTACTATCTTCACTAATGCCAATGGCTTACCTTCTTTTACCTCATCTTTTCCGACAGTGCCTTTAACGACCAGCATTATGACTTTCCGTGTCCCACTTTATCAGAGTGGAAACCCCAGAGGCCTCTCACCTCCTTTCCACCCTCTTGGGCTTCTTTTTTATCTTGTGGTAAATTCTTCCCAGTGTTCTCTACTCTTGGTTTCTAGTGTATGATGTCCCCTGCTCCTAACTTCTTTCCCTCATAAGACATGCTTCTGGCCAGAATTTCGTCCTATGCACTAACATGTATTCATTTGCTAATTCTGCTGCCCTTCTCATTTCCTGGACTTCCTGTTCCTCCAAATGAATTCTCACCATCTCTGGATGTGAGATTTTAAACTCCTCTAGCAGAATAATTTCTCATAGAAGCTCAAAGGTCTTATCTATTTTTATAGCATACACATTTATCAAAATGACTATGTTTCACTCTTTCGAACTCAACATTAATCTGATCTGGTTCCTTCTTTGTGCTTCTGAACCGCAACCTAAATGCTTCTGGTACCAATTCATAAGCACTTAAAATCGCCTGTTTAACCTCATCATAATCTCTTGACCCCTCATCTGATTCTGCGGCAAATACTTCACTAGCTCTGCCTACCAGTTTAGTCTGACCTAGCATTAACCATAAATCCTCAGAACACTCCATCTGCCTCGCCAATGTTTCAAAAGAAATAAAGAAGGCTTCAACATCTTTCTCATCAAAACGTGGCAGAGTTTTGACATATTTGTATATATTAGTATCTTCTCTTTTAATCTCCATCGTGTTAACTTAACTTTGCTGACTAAGCTGCAACTTCTCAAGTTCAAATTCTTTTTGCACTCTTTTTCCTCTCTTCCTTTCTCTCTCCCTTTATTTACCTTCTAACTCAATTTTCCTCAATTGTAATTTAAGTTTTTCTACCTCTACTGCACTTGTCTGTTTCTCTGAAAGACCGAAGTGTTTGAGTAATTCCCTTACAATTTCAGCTTTACTTTTGTTTTTGGTTAAATCCAATCTAACTTCTTTGCTAATTCTAAAAGTATGGTATTTATCTTTCCTTTTAAACTTTCTCAGCAAAGTTGAGAATCATCTTCAAATCCCAGAACCTCTAAACAATTTTAAGAGCAGTTTCCCTCACTTTTAATTTAATCAACCACAAGTCACTGAAATTAAACAAATTGGCTCACCTACATTTTATTTAAAGATCTAGGACACTAACCTTCAAGTGTTTAAATCTGCTGGGATTTTCCACAGCCCCAAATCTATTCAAATCTGTCTAAACCAGTTAAAATCCTGGACAAGCCCCCAAATTGTCAAGACATTAAGTATTGTTGGAAAGATCTGAGGAAACATTAGATGATCGTGATCAATGAGCAAGCAGGCAGCTACCTGAACTGGAACCAGGGCAGAGTGTAAATGCTTGAGAGTTTTGCATGAAACATGGGTTTGTGGGAAGATACTACATTACAATGCCATTTAACCTAGAGTGGACATCATAATGAGCAATGATCAAGACCTGAGAAGTAGCCAGTATATCCAAACTGCACATCAACCACCACCCATCAAAGGTGACATCACAGATACTGACCACATCATGCTGGATAACAATCAACCAGTTACAATAAATAACACATCAGAGAGTGAAGCACACTGTCAAATCATGATAACTTTGCATTAACAAGAACTGGTCATATTGTATACCCACTAATATGTTACCTGAATTTATGGAAACAATATATCTAGATACATCCTTTTGGCAAAATTCTCCCTTTTTTTTCCCCATTATGGCACACAGTTTCCAGATTAGATTCCAAACTATAATACAGTTACATAACATCATAAAATGTGGTGCCTGTATAAGGGTACCCACCTCACCCTCTATATAATGGAGTTAATGTAGTCAATCAGCAATGCAATGTACAATTATCTGTGATATCTGTGATGCTGTCGCACCTTGTAGCTATTGTAAATAAATTTCAAGATACCGGTCTCTAAGAACCTGACTCTTTGCAGCATCGGCTACACAGGTCAACAGCTGAAAATCAAAAACTGTTACTGTGCAAAAACAGGAAACAAAACAGGTATTTAATTTTCAGGAAAAGCTAAACATATATAACAAAACTTCCCAGCAAATAAGTGAAAATTCATTATGAAATCTCAAAACCTTAATTGCTGAAGCAATAGTTCGACATATTTCGTAAAATCACACAGGGAATGAACTTTATTTAATTTACATGTAAATGTCCCTCAGGAGGAAACTGAGGCATAAGGTCAGTTGAAAGGTCACTTACATACAAACACAACGTTCAGACTGATCTTTTTGGAGTACAAGTTGTTCAAAGAACACACAAGAAACCATAAACACATCAATGACCAGCCGAATAAAAATAGATATAAACAATTGAAAGCAAAAAAAAAATTCAAATAAAAATGAAATTAAATTGAATCCAAAGTCCAGTTAGTGAACTAGATATTGATGAAGCACTGAATTCAAATCAACCTATGACATTGTTCAAACATTTCGGCTGCTAAATTAAATCCAAAAAATTATTCATTTATCAATTTTGTGGCTTTTGCTAGTTCATGATTAGTACATTGGAAAGAAAAAATTTGACTGGTTAATGTTTTGCTAATACTTGTACTTCACTTCTACTCTTTGTTAACGAAGTATCTCACAGTTAGTAAGGAAATAACACATTTCATTTTTAGTTTCTCAGTTGTCCCAAAAAAGCTATATGGCCAATAATTGAAAGATAATCATTGTTATAATGTGGAGGAACATTAGCCAACTTGCAAAGCAAAGTGCCACAAATAGCAATATGATGTATATTTAAATAATCAGTTTTCTTCACCGTAGTTAAATTAAGGCAAAAATTGGCCAGAATACCAGGCAACGTTCTCCTATCCTTAATGTCAGAGAATGTTTTCATTAGCTCCACCGCCATGGAGTAGCCTTCCCTTAGCATAGAACTAAATGGGGAGCCCAATTTATTTGTTCTAGTCTGTACAGTGTGGCTTAAACCAAGAATGTCTTGATTCATAAACTTTTTTATCAGTGATTAATAAAGAATTATCATAGAGATTGTTTGGGAGGTATAATGGACACGTATATTTTAGACATATATCAATCGATCTTTGGGCCCACACAAAAAGTCAACTAGAGTTCCCATTTAAGATACATACATCACATATAAATACTGACGCACTCTGATAACTTTCTCTTGCAAAGTGCCTTAAGTATTTTCTAAACTTAACTGGAATCGCAGAGTATTTTTCTAATGCCTCATGAAGAGAATAATCTAATTTTAGATTAAAAGGATATTTAATAAACTGGGAAATTTAACAGAGTTTAACAAGCAGAGGCCACACCAGAAGATTGGTTGCAAGGATTGAGCACATGGAGGTCAGCTTCAATGTGTCTATGTATCACTTATCACAATTACGGTGTGCAAAAAAACCTTCTTGCTTATATTTCTAAACATAGATGGCAAAACAGTGAATTTGTGCATGCCACACCAAATGAACTCTATCTTAATTAGTTGCAACGTCAGCATTTATACAGCACTGTTAACATAGTAAAGTAGGCCAAGGCACTAACAATCAATTTCTGTATTATTGTAGGTTGAAGGTAAAGTTTCCAGGTGAAGATTCATTAAAAACAAGAAGTGTACAGTTCTAAAGGTTGGATCTGTGACATATTGTAGCTGTTGGGAAAAATAACCCAATGTATCCCAGAGGGAGCTTGCCTCTCTTATGGTTACATTGAGTATTTTGGCAAATATGAACAAAAAGTGCTGGACATATGCAGGACAAGCAATATGTCAGGTCAATGAACATCTTTTTTCAGACCAAACTGTCTGATTTATTCTCAAACAGTTGCTAGGAAAAGTGCTAGAGTCAGTAACTAGTGAGCAGAGGTTGGAGTGGGACACAAAGACAATGGCACCTTCCTAATATTGGAGGAAATTTGAGTATTCAGCACCAGCTAGCTAATGAAAAATGTGATAATTTAGATATAATGGAGAAGTCAAATGTGATGGTTGTGAAATAGCATCGTGTGTAGTCAGCTTTGTGGAAACTAATGCTGCGTTTTCAGATGATATCATGAGAAACAGCACGGAGCTGAGAAACAGGAGGCAGCCAAGGTCAGATTCTTGATAAATACCAGGAGGGTGGTGGAGGGAGAAACTGGCTTACATAGATTTAGTGATTTCAATGACATCTTCTCCAAAAACGCAATGAACAGACTGAAAAAAAGGACAGAATATTTTCAAACTGTACAGCTGTTACAAGAGCAGCAGAATTATGGGATATCCTATAGCACTTAAATATCAATTAATTACTTGCAAAGAGTTATCATTTGTATGTAGACAAACAGCAGCCAAACTGCTCACAACAATGACAGGGTAATCAGCTAATTTGTTTTTTTGGGGGGTGTTGGTTGAGGGATCAATGAACAACCAAATTTTGCAAGGACAGTTGGTCTGCTGGTGTCTTAAATTGATGACCTATCACACAGCGTTCCCGATTTTTCTTCCGACTTCAATACCATTGGTTCCAATATTTCCTCAATGAGCAAATTAACTTATACTGAATCTAGAAACTTAGTTAAGAAACCAACAAAGCTGGATTTAAATGGTTTAATGATTTGGCTGCAGCGGAGTAAAAAAAAAGTTGGACTTAATTAAATTTCAACCAGAAATTTAAAATGAAGAGTTTTTGCGCATGCAATTTTAATCGTTCACATTACATCGAATCTTTTTTTTAAAAACAACTATATTGCTCAAACAAAACTAAAGCAGAAATTGCTGGAGGAACTCAGCAGGACTGTCAGCATCTGTGGACAGGAAACAGAGCTAACATTTTGAGTCCAGCAACCTTTCTTCAAAACATGAGTGCAACAAGAAAAAAAAAGTACAACAAAAGCAAAGTACTATAAAACTAACTTCTGAAAAAAAAACACAGCAGGTCCTCTAGAGAAACAGACCTAACATTTAGAGTCCAACATGACTCTTCTTTGGAAAGTGAGTGTAAAGTCTATTCTATTTTGAATTAGGTGTCTCGTGCCTTACAGGAAATCAATCATTTCAACTTCCTGGAAAGGAAGCAAAGTAGTTAATATTCTAAAAGTATCAAATGGTTTCCTCCCAAGAGATGTCACATTGCATTGCTGTAGATTATTCTGCAGTCAATTTTGACATGTAATAGTGAACACATGGAAAATAAATATACTTCCTGATGATACACCACCTTCTCTTCACTCACACACATGCACACACAGAGAAAAAAGGAAATAAATACACAAGAAGCTGATCTAATCTCTTGCGTGCCTATCATCTTCAAGCAGATGTGGTAAATGAATGCAATTGAGAATTTACCAACAGCATCTGCATTCATAGATCAAATTATTGGCTTAAGCTTAAATGGTAAAAATTAGACACTTACTCACAAAAGAAAGTCTGAAGGATAGGCCCAAAATTGGTACTGTAGAATATTTCATAAGTTGCGATTATATTATGGTGCAAGGCTCTCAGTAAGAGTACCAAATTATATTTAAATAAAGCTACAAAATAGTCTTTACCTTGAGTAAGAGTGAAAATCCCATGGGACTACCTTATCAAGCTGCACTTTTCAATGTCGGTCACATCTGAGGTACTTAGCAGCTCTATTTATCTCGTCATTTACACACAACTACTGATCATATTTTCAGCTTGCATTAAAAATTTAGCTGGGCAAGTGACTCAAATGGAATTTTCTAGGATTATTTGGTTCTGCACTGGAAGATATTAAGTTGGAAAAGTGTACAGTTTTCTCATTTGAAAACTGTTATTTTACATTTTACCACATGCAGGTTTATGCAATTTAATGAAAGCAAGATATTGCTGGTACAGGAATTCTAAGATAACAATAGATGATCCCTGAAATGCAGAATATTGTCGTCCTCACCTTCCATCACACCAGTCTCCATTTTCCAAGGATCATCCTCTGCTATTTCCGCCACCAACTGCATCCTCCCCTCCCTTCCACTGTTAGCATTCCACAGGGCCCATTCCTTCCAGGTCATCCTAGTTCAGTCTCCCAAGACTTCAACACTTCCTCACCAACACCCCTCGCACCTTTCCACACAGTTGCAGAAGATGTAACACTTGACCACTGACCTCCTACCTCTTCACTGTCCAAGGAGCCAAACACTTTCCACACAAAGCAGCATTTTCCTTGTACTTCTTTCAACTAATCTATCAAATTCAATTATCAGAATGTGGTCTTCTTTAAAACAGTGAGACCAAGCACAGACTGGGTGTCTACTTTGTGGAACATCTTCACTCTGTCCTTGGGAAAGACTCTCATCTTCCAAATAATTATTATTTCAATGAAATACCATGCACCTAGGTTAACATTATTATCTTGGACCTGCTACAGTATTCCAAAGCTTAATGCAAGCTAAAGGAACAACACTTCATTTTCCACTTATAGATACTTTGCAGCTTCAAGGACTCAACACTGAATTCAACAATTTCAGAGCATGATCTTTATCCTCCATTTTGATTGCAATCAAAACCACCATTTCCTAACCCTTTGCAGTTCTGAAGCAGGTTAAATCAGACTCAAAATGTTAACTCTGTTTCTCTCTTCACTGATGCTGCCAGAAATGCTGAGGATCTCCAGCATTTGTAGTTTTATGTGCAATTTCATGTTTAGTTCACTTCATAAATATACTGCTCTGTTCAATTCATTGGTCTCACAAATATCATTCTGCATCAGAGATCGAGGGGAACTCAGAACAGCCATTCAAAACACTATCAAATTAGGAGATAAGAAGAAAACTAGTTCCAGTTCACCAATATACACAGTTAAGGATATCCTCTGACACTGGGAGAAGGTGCCTGGTGAGAATTTAGGCGATGATATTCCTGGCGATGGAGTATCAGGAGATTCGGTAGTTTCTACAGTCTACTTTGTCTCCTTTCTTGAAGCTGGTGGAGATGGCAGCATTCCTGAGGGATTTCTTATTCATCCCATATTTTCAGGAACAGTTGAAGAAGATGACAAGTAAACTCTGCTCCTCCAAGTTTGAAAATCTCTGCTGGAGTCCGGTCTACTCCTGTGGTTTTTCCATTCTTCATGTGACTTTTGGCGGCTTTAATTTCTGCCATACTAGTTGGGAGACAGTGAGGACTGCAGATGCGGGAGATCAGAGTCGAGTGTTATGGTGCTGGAAAACAAGGTGGGAGTCCTTAGTAGTAGTCCAAGCTCAGCCTTGATGGGGAGTTGGGGGGATATCCACAAACACATCCTCATCCATAATTGCATCACAGTTTAATAGTTCTTTCAGGTGTTCTCTCCATCAGAAGCTGGTGTCTTCTCTGGCTCTTAAAAGTTGCCATCCTTACTCTGCACCAGTTTCGGGCCAAGGGTGTTGGGTCCTTATAATGCCTTGATGGCATTGAAGAAATCCCAGCGTCATGTTAGTCAGCAAGGAGTTACAGATCCTTAAGCTTTCTCAGTGCACCAATGGTTCTTGATTTACCTCATTCTCCATTGTAACTGCACCTTTACTGCTTGATGAGTTCTCCTCTTTGCCTCGCTAGTGTTGTTGTTTTGCCAGGCTTGGAGGAAACTCCTGGAGGAACGGGCACATTTCTTCAAGACCAATTGGTTAAAAAGTATGAAAAAGGAATCAGAGAAAGGAATGCCAACAATTTATAATGTCAAGTATCACCTTCACTTCCACCCACTAAATGTGTGGTTGGAGAAGTGGTTCTAGGATTGGGCTTATCAGCCGCACCAGGACCAGTGACACGGAATTTCCTACATGGACACTCACACTCGTTAGCGAGTGATTATCAACAACGATATTACGCAGTGCAAAATGTGGATAAGCCCTAGGGTACTATGTCATCCCCTGAAGAAGCTACTTTAATAATTTTTGCCATCAAGAACTCAAAAGGAAAGAATTACATTTTTAAGACAAAATTTTTTAAAAATCTGTTCAACAAAGCAAGACCTCAAATTAATAATTTCAAAAACACCAGGTTTTATTTCCATCTTAGGTACTATTGTCAGGAAAGAAATACATGAGCTTTCGAATCAGCAGAAACAAAAAAAAAGTGATTCGTAGAATTTCACACACCTGAAAAATGAAAGAGTTTATAAAAGCCCATTTCTGATAAATCATAGGTATAGTTATTCCACATCATTCACATGATCTTATTCCTCTGCTGCAAAATAGCCTAATTTTCTTGTTCCTCGGTGGAACGCTTGAGTGCTGCAAAAGTGTCAGTGGCTCTCATTACTCAAACTTGATTCCTTGAGCTAGAGGAAGTTCCTTGCTATAGTTGATGGTGCTAAGGGGAGACAAAGAAAGGGTTACTTGTAATCAATGAAGCAATAATATCTGAGGTAAGGAATTTTTCAGAAAAATCTGCAGGACCCTCAAACTAACATAATGGGGCTATCATTGGTTAACTCTGGACATAGACAGGGGGAAAAAAAACATTAAAAAAAATTTTGAAGGAGCTTTGTTAATTTTGGATGAGGCTTTGAAGTTTACAGCATCTCCTAAAAATGGGGGGGGGGGGGTTCTTATATTTTGCTTTATTGTGACAGTAACTACAATAACACATACAAAAGCAAGGATATTTTGAGAATAGATTAAAATGGGAGATGTAAGATTAAGTCAGTAAAATGCACAAAGTGTTGGGAAGGCTCGAGTATTAATTAGCATCTTTGCTGATCTTGAAAGATTAAAAAAAACTAATTTTAATATGAAATTCTACACCTTAAAGTGAAATAGAAATAGGTTCTGTAGCTTAAAAACAATTGACTGAATGCACTTAAAAAAAATTCCACAGGACGTTAAGACAGGTTTCTTGTTCACTAACATCAAGCTTTTAACTACTACATACACTATCCTGGAACAAGTTATTTTGTACAGCGATGAAATCTCATCTTAAAATCCTGATCCCAGAAATTCCACCCAGCTCCTAGAAAATCCAAAGTTTCACAATTGTTTTACTGACACCTATAGGTCAAGTTTGCATCTCCACATTCAGAATAACAACTTGTGTTGATGTAGGGGCTTTAATGTAGAAAAACCACCCAAAGCACTTCACGTAAGCATCATGACAAATATGGACACAGGCAATCAGAGTCAGAGTCATAAACAGGAGAGGCCCACAGCCTGATGAAAATTCTGGGTTATAAAAGGTCTTAAAAGGAGAGAAAAATGGAAAAGTGAAGCATTTCATCAAGAGAAACATCAAGGGGAGGATATTATTGCTGGACTGTTAGTTCAGACATCCAGGGGACCTGAATTTGAATCTATCCATTGCAGTTGGTGGAATTTGAATTCAATAAAAATCTGGAATTAAGAGTCTAATAATGACCATCAATTTATTGGGGATTGCCCAGAAAAACTCATCTAGTTCATGGATGTCCTTTACGGAAGGAAACTACCACTCTTACCTGGTCTGGCCTAATGTGATTCCAGACCCACAGCAATGTGGCTGACTCTCAACTACCCTCTCAGCAATTAGGGGTGGGCAATAAATGCTGGCCCAGCTAGAGACACGCTTATCATGTAAATGAATAAGAAATAAAAATAAAGAATCAAATTTCAGAGAATGAAATCTTGGTGACTGCCAACAGTGAGGAATAAATGAAATTACACAGAAATCTAGGAAGAGAGATCAGTGGTAGGCATTTAATATTAAGCCTAGAGAACATCACAGAGTTAGGGAGGTGCAAGTGAGCAATTTAAACAAGATGAGAATCTTAAAATGCTGCTCTTTCCCAGGATAGGTCAACAAGTTCAGACATAACAGATTTGTACGGGGTGAGATTCAGACCATTGCATTTTTGGATAAGTTGAGAATGAGAAATTCTGAAGGTTAAAAAGAGCAGCAAGAATAGCATTGGAATAATGGGGATTGGAAGGTGTGGAAGCTACCAGCAGCAATAGTGGTCTTTGTAATGAAAATATATGGAGTGACGCTCAACTCAGGATTAATTAGAACAAGAAAGTTGGCAGGAGGAGATGAAGACAATGACATTTCGAATAATTAAATGGAGCAAATTGTGACTCAAAATCTGAATGTTGGAAAGGCAGTGCATAGTGACATGGGTTAAGAGTTAAAACTGAGTCTTAACAGCTTAAAATATGTCTTCCAAAGATAACACTAAGGGCAACATATGCATGAAGATGATGAGGACAAAGGATAAATCCCAAATATGTTCTAATAACATTGTGGGAAATGGACAGGACTAACGGATTGACTAATATGAGGGAAGAGTTGAAGTGTGTGGTGCTGAAAAAGCGCAGCCAGTCAGGCAGCATCCGATGAGCAGGCGAATCGACATTTCGGGCATAAACTCTTCATCTGGAATGAGGCTTGTGGCCTAAGGGGACTGAGAGATAAATGGAAGGGGGTGGGGCTGGGCGGAAGATAGCTGGGAATGCGATAGGTAGATGAAGGTGGGGGTGATAGTGATAGGTTAGAGAGGAGGGTGGAACAGATAGGTGGGAAGGAAGATGGGCAGGTAGGACAGGGCAAGAGCCGGGTGCCAAGTGGAAGGCTGGATCTAGGATTAGGCTGATAAGGAAACTGGTGAAATCCACATTTATCGCGTGCGGTTGGAGGGTCCCAAGGTGGAAGATCAAGTGTGCTTCCTCCAGGCAATGGGTGCTTAGTGTTGGACTGTGGAGGCGGCCCAGGACTTGCATGTTCTTGACGGAGTGGGAGAGGGGGTTAAAGCATTCAGCCATGGGACAGTGGGGTTGTTTCGTGCGTGTCTCCCAGCGATGTTTTTTGAAATGTTCTGCAATTAGGCATCCTGTCTCCCCAACATAGATGAGACCACATTGGGAGCAACAGACACAGTAGATGAGGTGTGTGGAAGTACAGGTAAATCTCGGTCAGATGTGGAAGGATCCTTTGGATGGAAGTAAGGGGGGAGGTGTGGGTGCAGTTTTTGTACTTCTTGTGGTGGCAGGGGAACGTGCTGGGATGGGAGGGTAGGCGTGGACCTTACAAGGGAGTTGCAGAGGGAATGGTTTCTCTGGAAGGCAGATATGGGTAGGGAGGGAAATATATCCCTGGTGGTGGGGTATGTTTATAGGTGGTGGAAATGGTGGTGGATGATGTGGTGCATCTGGAGGTTGGTGGGGTGGACAGTATGAACCAGGGAGTTCTATCCTTGTTGCAATTGGAGGGGTGGGATTCAAGGGTGGAGATGCGGGAAGCGGAGGAGACGTGCTGGAGAGCATTGTTGACCACGTGGGAGGGAAATTGCAGTCTTTGAAGGAGGTCATCTGGGACGCCAACTTGCAAAACATTTCAGAGAACACCTCGGGGACATATCCACTAAACAACCCCACACCCCCATGGACGAACACTAACTCCACCTCCCACTCCACCAAGGACATGCAAGTCCTGGGTCTCCTCCACCGCCAAACCCTAACCACCCGCCGCCTGGAGGAAGAATGCCTCATCTTCTGCCTTGGGACCCTCCAACCACACAGGATCAATGTGGATTTCACCAGTTTCCTCATTTCCCCTCCCCCACCTAATTCCAGATCCAGCCTTCCAACTTGGCACCGCCCTCTTGACCTGTCCTACCTACCCATCTTCCTTCTCACCAATCCGCTCCACCCTGCTCTCCGACCTATCACCTTCAGCCCCACCTTCATCTACCTATCTCATTTCCAGCTACATTCCCCCAGCCCCACCCCCCTTCCCATTTATCTCTCAGCCCCCTTAGGTCACAAGCCTCATTACTAGTGAAGGACTTATGCCCGAAACATCGATTCTCCTGCTCCTCGAATGCTGCCTGACTGATCTCCAGCATCTGCAGTCCTCACTTTCTCCTAATAAGGGAAACCAGATGGGTGTGATCTCATTAGGAAAGATTAAAAAGAGAATAGGTAATATACTCAGCCATGCCAAAGACTGTTAGATTAATTAGTAGATAAAGATTACAGTCTGTCAGATCGATTTGCAGTTGGTAGTGGGAGATGAGCCAACACCACCTCACAAGACAACACACTCATTCCAGGTATCAGTCAAGTAAATCTTCTCTCAACTGCCTCCAACAAAATGTACATCCTTTCGTAAATAAAGTGACTATTTCTGTATGCAGCATGGCAGGTATGGTCTCACCAGCGTCCTGTACAACCAAACATGACCAACCTACTTTCACATTCCCCTCATAGTAAACAAAACCAATCTATTAACATTCCTGATTACTTGCTAACTTGCATACTAACTTTCAAAATAGGAGTACAAGAACACCTAGATCCCTCTGCATTTCAGAGTTATTTAATTTTTTACCATTCAGGTAACATGGTTCTTTTGCATTCTTTCAGTCGATGTCTCTTGTCCAGTTCCCTCATGTCCTTTTCACAATTTACTCTTCTATCTTACATTAATAGCAACTTTAGCAACCATATTGCCAATCCCTTTCTCCAAGCTGTTGATATAAATTGAGGCCGCAGCAATGATTCCTGTGGCACACTGCTCGTTATATCTTGCCATCCACAAACAGATTTATTAATGCATCCTCTGCATATGTTGTTGGCAAGCCCAACTTCCATCTATGCCAGTATGTTACCCCTATACCATGAGCTCCTTTTTCCAAAATAGCCTTTCATATGGCACCTTATGAAATGTCTTTTGTGAGATTTAAGTACACCACATCAATCAGATCCCCTTTATACACAGGCATGCCACATCCTCAAAGAACTCCAATATTTTGGTTAAACATAACTTCTGTTTCACAAATCCATGTTGGCTCTGACTGACGACCTTAAATTGTACTAAATGCCCTGCTATAATGTCTTTAATAAGACATTCAAATATTTTTCTTATGACAGACGTTAGGGGAACTGCCTTAGATTCTGGCTCTCCATTTTTGAATAAAACATCTTCCAATTTAATCGAACCTTGCCAAAATCTAGGGAGTTTTCAAAAATTAGAACCAACAAATCAACTATCCAGCTACATTTTTAAAGACACTAGAATGAAGTCCATCAAGAAGATACAGAAGTGGAGAGATGTCATTAAATATCCTGCAATAGGAGAAAGTAACTAGGCCATAGCATAGGGCCAGCAGGCTGCGGCAAAAACGATAGTATGAAGCAAATGGAGAAGGCAATGCTGAGCAAGATGTGGCAGAAATACTCAATGTTTGGAGATTCAATATTCTGGGTCCTGGCTTGTGATACTATGTCCAAATCTTCCAATCTGGGTCATAATCCCTATTTCCAACGTAGATCAAACTAAAAGTTGCCCAGTTACCTTTGGAGAGGCTTTCCGGCTAAACCTCCAAGCCAGGAGCCACCTCCTCCAAAGCTGTACACACCTGTCCAGGAATCCATACAGGCAGTAGAGTGATCACAGAGTAATGAAGGGTCAATCACAGTTCTATAGTTCTGGAGTCTCATGTAGACCAGACCGGGTAATATTTGCTACTCTAAAGAATACTAGTGAACAAGATGGTTTTTGGACAATGTAAATGGTTACATGGTCATCATCATGCTAGCTTTTTATTCCAGTTGAATTCAAATTTCACCCGTCTGCCATGGTAAGATTCAAACCTATCTGTGCTGAATAGATTAGATGAGGAATAATTAGGAGAATGCAAAACTAGGGGCTGTGAATAAAGGCTAGTTACTAAGAACAAATCCAGTAGTGAAGTAAGAAGACATTATTGGACTGAGCGGTTAGAATGTGAAACTCACTACAACAAGTGGTGAATATAAATAGCTTAGATGCTTTTGAACAGATTAAGGCAAGAACATCATGGTGGAGACCTAACCAGTCAAGAAGGTAGAGCAGTGTCTGGCAGATATGCTGGTGAAATTCAGTGTTGATCTTAACTTAGGAATGTTTTTTTCTGTTATTTTTTAAGTGGCTTGTTTGGCCTATTGGTTTTGGTACAGGAATGGGTAGAGGAACGGCGAGTGATGCAGGAATGGGTAGAGGAACGGTCTATGCTAACTGCCAGAATGATTGACAATCTCCACACTGTAGTGGTTGTAACGAGGTCAGCCAGGTTGCCCTCACAGAATAAGAGTTCCCTGATTGGACCAGATTAACAGCCATAATCAGAGAGCCCTTGCCAACAGATTTAAGTCAGCAATTCTGTTCACTCTGACAACTGGCTCTGAGGGATCTGGATAAATATCAAGGACTCTCCATAAGTAAATAAAGGGTGACTTGGTGACGGGTTACTGGCCTCTAGTGGAGTTATTTCACGTATCCCACACATGGAAAAAATTGGCAAAGTGAGTAGAGAACCAATCTCCTTAGGATGATTTTCTCAGCTTTAGTACTTCCTACACAGATCCAATCCCTTGTGGATCAATTCTACCCGTGTGTAAGTAACAAAAATTCTTATTGCTGTGCTGTATTTAGCTTCACTTCGAGTTATCCATTAATGTCATCATTAATCTTTTAAAAAGCCACTGGCTCCTAAAACAGCAAATGCTTGTTGGGTTGAATGGCATGTTTGTGTGTTGTACTTTCCATGCAGATCTGTGTAACCCACAGGCAAACCCAACAGGTCAGGACAGGACTGCTAGGCTTCAGGCTTCAAATGGGTGGAGCAGCAGCATGGCAAGTATCTGGGGAGCAAGTGGGGAAAGGACAAACTACTGTTAAATAAATGGACTGCTGCCACCGTCTTTAACAATGACATGAGGAGGACAGGCAGAGTTCCTGTAAAATTTCCAGTTAAGCTAAAGTGTTCAAAACATTTCCTTTAAAATTATGCAGCAATGAAACTATCATTTGAAAATTTACATTTTGACACTTTGGATCTAAATCCTGCTCATTGAGTTTACAGCAACAAGATGAAGGAAAAGGATTGTCAAAAAATGTAAAATTTTTGAAGTTCTTAGTTGGTTTGTGAAGTTGTGGTTTAAAATCAAATGTATTTTTTCCCCAATGTCAGCATATTCAGTCTCCTTTCTGGTGTTTAATTGGCATTTTGCCAATTAGTTCATTAGGATTTGCTGCTTTACAAATCAAAAATTGGGCAAATACTTTGTATATATTCACTAAGCAAACAATGCATGAAATATCTCTGTCGACTTATCTCTGTATACATACAGCACTTGAACATGTGCCACATCCAAGTGTGACATCTGAAAATTCAACAATACATTTTACTTCAAAGCATGGCTTTAAAAAAAGGGAACGTAAAGAAACATTTACACCAAAGGGAATGTGACTTGGTATATCTACTGCCTTTTTCTGAAGTTCCTGTTTTAGAGAATAAAGCTCAGATTTCTAGTTTCAAGAATGTCAACCAATGTACAGATAAGCCTAAAATATGAAGTTTAAAGTTCTTCAGTGTGTTTTTTTTAAAATCTGTTTTGTTACCTGATGATATTCAAGTAATGAAGATGAACAACACATTTACATACCAGGTAGACCTCCTCATATAGTGTTTCCAAGCATCACTGCCAGACTCTCTACCACCACCAGTATGTTTTTCTCCACCTAAAAACATCAGAAAAAAAAACTATTTCAATTTCCTTAACTTTGTAAATCAAAAGCATATCTGTTTTTAGAAGCAGTAGTGCCTTGTATCATTATCTTTTGCAGGGATCAACGGTATCATTGAGTGACAAGGGGTGAGGGGTTTAATTGTAACCCACTTCTTGCCCTCAGATATACAAAAATGCGTTTGGATTCAGATGGCAAGCTAAAATGTTAAAATGCTGAAACAGAACTCACTGGAGGCAGCACAAGGGGAAGGCAAATAACTCTTCCTTAGGAGCAGGGAGCAAGGACTATGTCATTGAAACCTTTGCAAAGAGGCTTATTATTTCTGTTCTCAATTCACCTTGGTACGTTTTCACAGAGCTCCGGAAACAGTACAAGTAGAAGGGAAGGTGAAAGGCTGAATACATGAGGGAAGTGTATTTATAGCACAGCTTCTGTGCTCTGAGTAGCAGTGCTTTTTCATGGCCCCACTTGCAAACCTATACATAACCACCTATCTCTACAATCTATTGACACCCCTCACCCTTCCATTATCAACCCAAAACCAATATCCTCATCCAATCTCGCTGCAACCCACCCAGCCTTCATCCTCCACTGATCATCACCGCACATTCCAACCACATTTTGGCACCCCAACCCAATTCCTCAGAATATCAAACCTAATAATCAGAAATCATAACCAAGACTGTGACCTTGTCTGACGATTTTTGCCACCCAACAAAAACCTAAAACCCATGAGTCAATCAAGCTAGTTTCAGGGTAGGGATCCTGCTCAAAAAAGACAACACTGCTGCAGAGTTAAAGCTCCAGAGCATTAGTGGCCATAACTCCTCTCTCCTGCTCCAAACCCCTGCCCAGTAAATATCAGGGTCAAAAATTCCAAAGGAGCATCCTTAAAGAGGTGAGGATGCTGCAAATCACGGTACTGCTGATGGAGCAAATGAGAGGTTTGCAGGAGGTCCTGGCAAACATCAAGATTTATGCCAGGAATAAAGAACAAGAGTTTCAAAAATGTTTTGGAAGCCATTTCTCAAATGGTGGAAAGATTGTCACAGCTCTTAAACTTGAATAGCCATATTTAAAGTACTTTGACACTGCATCGTATTAATGAGGAAAACTTTCATTTCCTTTAATAGAAATCAGTACTGGGAGCATCTTAAACAAGTTTGGGAAACTAGATTCGGCAATAGATTCCAGCTTTATAGGGGACAGACAAGTGTTTTTGTGGCCGTAGATGTTTTTCAGGCTGGTGCATTGCCTTCTCGGTGCTACGTTAAGGATGTCACAATGCGACATCTTTTGAGGGAGGGAGAACAGCTTTTATTTTGCATATTAGAACTAATAATCTGGGTGGGAAGTAAAATGTGACCCTGCAGAAAGTTAGCAAGCAAGACCTCTTATGTAGTAATCTCCAGGTTACTGCCAGTCCCACATACAAGTATGAAGAGAAACAGAAGTTAATACAGAGTTGAACACTAGCTGCAAACATGGTACAGGAGGGAGGGCTTCAGATCCCTGAGGCACTGGCACTTGTTCTGGGAAAGAAGGCACCTGTATAAGATGGAGGCGCTGCACCCCAACAGAGCGGGGACAGAGTTCCTTGCAGGGTGTTTTGCAAATGCCACAGGAAGACTTTTAAACAATTCAGCAGGGGTGTGGGTTCCAAAAGAGAATATTATAGAGGAACAATAGGGTGCACAAAATACCTAGAGAAGGATAGCATCAAAGAATTGAATATTTTGTAGCACAGAGGGTATCAAAATTGCTTGAGGTTGGTTGAATACAGCAGAGGAGAAAGTGAGGTCTGCAGATAGCAATAAAGTTTCAACACTGAATACAGCAGAGGATCTATTCTGGGCATTCATTGTCCTTTACAACATGAACTATACAATTTATTAAGATTTACTGCAGCTGCATATATATCATCACTTAAGTGGAAATAAACTAAATGTGTACTTGATCTACAGGTTATTAATCATGCAACATATTTCAAATATATTTTAAGACTTCTTTGTGATACGACAAATATAATTTCAAAACTACTCTTACTTTAAATCCCTATGAAATCATGTGCCATTCAAAAAAGTCAGGTAAACTATACAAAATTATTACCGAAAGCTCCTCCAATTTCAGCTCCACTGGTTGGAATGTTAACATTTACAATTCCGCAGTCGGAACCTTTGGGTCTGAACAGAAATAAAAGTTTGTAATTTAGTAGGACTGAGTCTCAAGAAATAGATGATACACTGAATGTTACATCTGAACATTTTTTTTTTCAAATCCACTATTTTGCATCGTGCATTAGTAAAACCATTTCCAACTCTAACCTGCTGCATTTTGCATATGATAGAAAATATAATGTGATAAAGCAAAGATGAACAATTCGAAATCTGGAAGATTGCACATATACAATTACTCGTTGAGCATAATTTAAGAAAACGTTGATGAGCCGAATGTAAGTAAAATTTTAAAATAAAGTCAGATGACACCTGGCTTATTGTAGTTCCAATCATTTACATTTTTTTCCACAATTTAGAAGTCACTGTTCCAAAATAAAAATGAATGTTCGTGTTTAAAACCAAATTGCATAGTTAAAACCTGTACATGGGGTGAGGAGCGGAGGAGAGTGAGAACATTGCATTGGTTCTTGTGTGTCGAACCAATGGCAGCTTATTTTATTTTTTAAATTTTATTTTACAAAGAGCTGTATTAGTACAATACATCTGACTCCCACACATCCACTTTTTAAAACCATTGTCACAAGAAATGAATAAAAACTCTTACCCCATCCAACGGAACATTCTGCCTACATCCTTGGTGAAGATGCTACTGGAGAGCCCCTGTTTAACTTCATTGTTCCACGCAAATGCCTCTTCTTCAGACTGTAAAAACAATTCAGTGTTCAGAGACGTAAAGCAGTGTGCAAAAGCTCATAACACAGAAAACAACATATTGACACCAAACAGCTGTGTGTTACAAATCAATTCAGAATGGTGTGCAAGGCTTTTGTGTGAGCCATTGCACATTAACCAAAATGCTCCACAAGTTCTTGTGCAATTATAAAAACTCAAACAACTGTAATAGAATTCTTCAATTGCAAAGAGTCAGTACTTTACTTCAAAACAGAGCCATTCAAATCTAAATTGAGATTGTGCAAAAGGTTCATTTGTCCAGTGTTCCATCACATTCCATTTTAAACATAAACTAGCTTTACCTTAAATTTAAGAACATACAGAATGGGAGCAAATGTCTCAGTGTGAACAATTGATGCATCGTGGGGAAGTCCAGTCACAATAGTTGGTTCCACATAGTTCCCTGGACGATTAATCACCTGTCATAAGACGGCAGCAATCAATATTAATAAACTGTCATCATTTTCCTTTGGCCAATAAATATGTTTACACCAAGAAAACAAGGAGAATTCTAAACTTAAATAAAAGCGTAGATATTCTTCATTGACATCACATGAAGAAGTTTGTTAGTTCAAGTAGAGTCAACTGAATAACTGTGAAACAAGTCCTGACCAGAAGCAGCAGCTTAGTGAGAAGTGCCTACAAAAACTAAAGATAGCACTTTTCTAACTAACAGATAAATGCAGTAAATTTTCAATCCTCATCTTGTTCATTGTGTCACTGCAGCCTAAATCTGCAAAATCCTATAGAGCTGAATCCTTCTGATTCAGTATTCTCTTCGCCCCTATATCATCCTGCCATTGTGACAAAGGACTTACCTTTCCACCACAAGCCACAGTGCCTCCTTGCTGTTTGGCTTGTTCCACTGCATTCTTGTACATATCTACTGCCTGCTTAGTGTGGAGGGGACCATATAAAATAGTAGCTGAAAGAAAAAAAATTTTTTTTTTTAAATTACAGTAGTTGCACACACAGCAGTTGAAAATCTGAAATATGGCACCTCAAACAATTCTGTTCCAAACATCAAGAATCAATCTGAAAAATCAGCAGAAATCAAACTATGTTTGCTGCAGACAAGAAGCCTTTTTTTCTAGCAGGGCTCAAATTCATAACCAGTATTTTCAATATCTATGCAAAGGGAGAATTGTGAAAAAAAAGTTAGCAACAATTCTTATATTTAAAATTCAAAGGAAAAGTAGGTCTTTTGAAAAGAATATAGAGAAATCTCTGATAGTATTGCATATGGTCCCGTTTTAACCACTGCCCTCCTCTCTTGATGTATTAGTATCTCTTCAGGTTTCCATTATTCCTTTTAGTTTATTACACTGAATAGTAAATGGCTTTCAAGTTTATCTGGGTGGTTTACATCTGTGGTTCTGCTAGCTGATGTTGTGGTGCCATTACTTTCATTCTCAAGTATTCACATCTCAGCTGTCAACATGTCTCACTGCAGCCACGACTATTTGGGGGTTGCCCACTTCTGGGACCAGTTTGTACAGCATTGCTGTCACAGGTTGTCTTTACTGCCACAAACATTGCAATGGGTGAGATTATAAGTATCACCAAAAGAACTGGCCTGCTGAAATTCAAAATCCCTAGCTTCTGTCATTAGATTCTCCAAGTTGGTGCCAGGAGGTGGGAAAGAGAACAGGCAACAACTTGAAGTTGGTAGTTAGCCAAAAGAAGTGGGTATCTAGCCCAGACTATGAAGAGGACGACCAAGGAGGGAGAGAGATATGGCTAGTGAGGTACTGCAGACTGGAGTTGGGTGATGCACATGACCTCTTGTGGGAGAATCAAACAGCACAGGATTACCTATTAAAAAGCTAGTATTACAATTACACCTTCCATGTAATCTAATCTTAACTATAGCATTACTGCAGAGTCACAACCAGGAATCAGCATCATAGAACAAAACTGAAGATTTTTAAAAAAATATTCAAAAATCATCACTTTGATGACAGATAGCAAAAGGAAATGACATACCTCCTAACTACTAAATGTACAAAGTGGACAAGTTAAACATGCCCAGAAGCCTCGTCTGAGCTAGGCATCTTTTTTTTTGTTTTATTGAATGCTGCTACTGATGGTGCTGCTGGTTTCAGCATTAATGCTGGTTTTAAGTTTCTTGACACAATCAGCCCTATTCCATTCCATTTTAAATTTTAAATGGCCAACTAGACTTTGATTCCTGAACTGTATTTAAATTTCCTGAAGGCATTTCCTAAGAAGCCACATGAAAACCCAGTGTGGAAAACAGAGGTTCATGGTGTAGGGATAGCATATTGGCAAGATGGATTTGCTAGCTAACAGGAAGTGGAGAGTAGCCATTTTTTTCTTACCAGCAAAATGTAACAAATGAAATGCCACAGAGATCAGTGTGCAGCCTCCATGTTACACAATTTACATAACCAACTTGATGAAGGGACCAAAGGCTTGGTTACTAAATTTTCTGATGACACAAAGATAAGTTGGAAAATAAACGTAAAGAAGATATTAGGAGGCTACGTCAGTATATAAACACATTAAATGTGTGAGCAAAGATCTAGCAATGGAAGGATGATGTTGAGAAAATATAAAATCATCCATTTTGGCAGTAAGAACCAGAAAAGTAGATTAGTGAAATGGTGAGAGATTTCAGAGCTCAGAGATGCAGACAGACCTGGCTGTCCTAGTACATAAATAGATTAGTTGTGTAAGGTACAATAAGCAAGTAAGAAAGCTAAAACAGTATTATTGTTTACCATAAGGGGAACGGAGTACAAAAGTAGGGAGCTTATGCTTCAGTCATACACAGCACTGGTGAGACTGCATCTGGAATGCGGTGCACAATATTGGACATCATGTTTTTAAAAAGGATACAAATGCATTGGAAGCGATTCAGAGAAATTTACTAGACTAATGTGGAATGTGCATGTTTCCTTATGAAGAAGATTGGATATGTAAGCCTTATCTGGAAATGTGTTGCTGGAAAAGCGCAGCAGGTCAGGCAGCATCCAGGGAACAGGAGAATCGACGTTTCGGGCATAAGCCCTTCCTATGTAAGCCTTATGCAAGATGAGCATTTGAAATTGTCAGGTCCTGAGGGCTTTCGACAAAATAGAAACAAACAATCTTCACTCTTGTGAAAGAATGCAACATTAACCATCACTGTTAAAGAATAAGTGGCCATCCGTTTAAGACAACGATAAAGAAATTGTGTGTCTCAGAAAGCAGAGTATCTTTGGAACTGTCTTCTTCACAATGCCATGGATTCAGAGTCGTTGAGTCTTCTCAAGGCAGGGTAGATACACTTGATATATTTTGAAAGCAAGGAGAGTTGGGAGGTGGGGCTTTGGAAATATATCAGAACATACAGTAAACAGATCAGCATGATCTTATTGAATAGCAGAGTAGGCATAAAGGGCTCAACAGCCTAATCCTGCTCCTTATTTATATGTTTGCATATAATTTGTTTCTATATCCAGTTCTGAATTTCTTAATTATCCTCACAAGCACCAAACACTTAGTCAAACTATCTCAAGATTACCTGCTCAGTGATGTTCCTGAACAGTTCAAATGAGGTACAGTTCATTGCAATATATTAAATAATCCACATGATTTGATGACGATGATGCGGTCTCTTTGAAAAGGCTGTTTTGTCCTGGGTTTTTCCTGAAGAGAGATTGTAAAGGCAGGGATGCCACTGGCTAGTGACAACTGCTTAAGTAAATTAACTTAGGGAGCCTTTAAGTTTTTTCAAAAAAGCAATTGCAACAATGCAAGGGGAGTGGCCAGCTCTCACAGACCAGACTTTCTAGTTTTTCTTAGCTGTAGCAGTCAAAGTTGTTTAGGGGAGGTGCCAGAAGAGTGGGAAGCTTCAGTAAAATGATTCCTAGCTGCTACTTTCCCTGAAATATCTCTTGATTGTCAATTCCTCCTGGATTGGAAAACAGCATGTAAGAATTTATGTCTGAAATTACCTTTTTACCAAGGGGTATACTTATGGGATATTACTATATTGGAACAGTTAATTAGCAATAGGTAAAGGTACACAGTCCTTTATCCAAAATGCTCAGGACCCGCTTGTTTTCGGAATTCGGAATTTTTTGAATTTCGGAATAAGTGGCAGTTCAACGCTGAAATATAAAAAAAACTTACTTAACAGCAGACTCAGTTTGAGTAACAGGCCTTGGGACAGAATGGAGGCCTGCCAGTGCTGGGCCATGCCCACCCCCCCCCACCCACGTTACATCCGAGTGACATGCATCAAGTGGGTGGGGAGTTGGCTTAACTGTTTGCACACCAAACAACCTTGTTAATGAGATAAAAACTTCACGAAACAAAACCTTTAGATTTTGGAACTTTTCAGATTTCAGGATTTCGAATAAAGGGTTGTCTACCTGTACCGTATCTATTATTCGGTTAAATTTTCCAATAGTTAAGTTATTCCTCGTACTTTTGTTTGCATATTAAGCAAATGGTGTTTTGCTTATTGTCGAGTAGTCTGACCAGTCGCATCTCATCTGGAACACACAGGTCACCGATAAAATAAAAGTTAGGGTCGAGGCTGCTTTCTTAAAATATTTTTATGGGGTGTGGTCTGGTCCATAACAATTTATATTTGTTTTCAAATAATGGGTAAGTGGGTTTTCAAGAAAGGAGCAAAAACTTACAGTCTAATGGATCTCCAATTCGGACCTGTTTGTAAGCTTTGACCAGTCTTTCCACCACACCATCATGAATACTTTCATGTAAGAACTAAAAAAAGAATAGGCAATACTTAATATTTCTATTTCTCTTAAATTTCTGCAGGTTTATAGAATGATTTTTAAACAAATGATCTTTGTAAAACAAATGATTGGTCATTTTGCAAATATTTATTCAGAAAACATTGGACAGTCTCAGGTATAACTCACCAGTCGCCTAGTTGTTGTACACCTCTGCCCTGCAGTCCCCACCGCAGCAAAGAGAACAGATGGAATTACCATGTTTAAATCAGCATCATCGAACACTATAAGTGATAAGATAATACCAGTCAAATTCCATGAAGAGACACAGTCAGAAAACAAACTTGTGTTTGATGTGCAGCCACAGAGTTATTCACCTGATGTTTAGTCTCCAGCCAACACTACAGAAGACTACCAGCCTTTTGCTGGTCTGTGCAAAAATCTAATTAAATGTATTAAATTACAGCTTCTTATGGGAAATGACAATCTGATAGCATGGCTATTTATTATTCACTCAATGCCATTTTCATTTCAGCACTTCCAAAGGTATTACACTGATGTTATAGGGTAATCTTTTTTAAAATTAGGTACATGAAAAAAATTATTTTTTTAAACACTTGGTTACCTACTCAGATGTGATTTCATAATCATTAGTCAATCAATTTTCAGTGTTCCACAAATAGTTAGTATCACGGTTGAACTTCAATTGTTAATCAAGTAATAAAGTGGACCGCTCTTCAAAAACCAATTAACCCAGTCTCTTTAGTTTAACAATACAGGTTGCACATAAAGAGATTTAAGAGGATGGAAAAGTTAAATATCACTGATTCCACAACTGAGAAAGATTCCAAAGTCTTTAAGTGATCATTTATTCAAATTGTAACAGCTTTGTGCTATATCCAAAAGCTTTGTAAATGTGTATTCCTTTCATAGCATGGGAAAAAAAAAAATATTAAAAGGACTACTTTGGACATAATAAATAGCATGATGTATTCTCAACAGATAAAATGGAAAGCTATCATTTTAAAACAAGGAAGGTCTCATTTGTCTCATAGTTGAAATGGGAATTCAATTTTAGCTATCATAGAAAAAAGCAAAAATATAACGTTCAATCCCAGTAATGTCAATTCTGCAGTACTTTATTCTGACCAGGTGATGGCACCTGTACTCTTTTTAGCTGGAATTTGAATCCCCTTTAATCAATCATTTCAAGAAAGCAAAACTGGTCCTGAAATTCCACATAGGATTTTGCTAGTCTCCCACTATAACTTTAGCAGGTGAATTCTTCAAGGGACTTGAGTAATTTCAGCAACATCAGGGCTCTGACTTATTTGCATGGTTCCATACTGGACAGTTCCATTTGCAAAATAATGTGCCTAAAGTGAAACTGTGCCGTGGGAGACGAAGAGGAAAAAAAGTGACAAGTAGGAGAGAATGCAATAAGGTCAAAATTAGGTTTACAATTCATGTATGGCAGCATACAAACTGTGATAATGAAGGTTGGTGAGCTGTTGGCAGAGATATGGAAGATGATGGTACATAATATCATGGTGATAAGAGAGACCAGATTCAGATAAATGATTGGCTTGAAACTAAAGAGAGTCATAGAAATGTACAACACAGAAACAGAACTCTTGGTCAACATGTACATGCTGACCAGATATCCTAAATTAATCTAGTCTCATTTGTCAGCATTTGGCCCATATTCCTCTAAACCCTTTCTATTCATATAACCATCCAGATGCCTTTTAAAATGCTGTAATTGTACCAGCCTCCACCACTTCCTCTTGCAGCTCATTCCATGCACACATTACCCTCTGCATGAAAATGTTATGCCTTAGGTTAGTTTAAATCTTTCCACTCTCAACTTATGCTCTCTAGTTTTGGACTCTCCTACCCTGGGAAAAAAGACATTAGCTATTCATCCCCCATGATCTTATAAACTTCTATAAGGTCACCCCCTCAGCCTCTGATGCTCCAGGGAAAACAGCCCCAGCCTATTCAGTCTTCCCATACAGCTCAAACCCTCCAACAGCAGAAACATCCTTGTAAATCTTTTTTGAACCCTTTCAACTTTAACATCTTTCCTATAGCAGGGAGAATTGAATGCAGCATTCCAAAAGGAGCCTCATGGATAAGGGGTATTTTGGAATGATAGTCAATAAAGGGAAGCAGCTTGGCTGTATTGTTTAAATGCCAGATAGAGATGTTCTATAGGGGCTGAAGATTCTATTTGATTAGAGTTAAGCAACAATAGACAGAAGCATTATATTGTTGGGTGTATTCTATAAGACACTATCAGGTAAGATGTCAAGGAGCAAATATGAAGGTACATTCCAGAAAAATGCAAAACCTATTTAGCCACTACTTGCATCACCTCCAGTGAGATGCCACAACCGGGCACATATTCCCCTCCCCTCCCTTGTCGGCCTTCCGCAGGTACCATTCCCCCCGGGGCACACTGATCCATTTCTCCTCCATTCCCAACATCATGACCCACGGCACCTTCCCCTGCAATTGCAGAAGGTGCAACACCTGCCTATTTAATCTTCTCCCTCCTCAATATCCAAGGCCCCTGATACATCTTCCAGGTGAAGCAACAATTTTAGCTGCACTTCACTCAATCTAATCAACCATATCCACTGTTCACAATGTAGTCTCTTCAACAACAGGGAGATGAAGTACAGACTGAGTGACTGATTGGCAGAACATCATGAAAGTGACTCCAAACTTTCAGTTGCCTGCCACTTGAACACACACTGTGGTCCCATGTGAACATGTCTGTCACAGAACTTGGTGTTCCAGCAAGCCCAGTGTAAGCTTGAAAAAAAAAAATCGCAATTTCTGCTTGGAGACCCTATGGCCTCTGGGACTAAACACAGTTAAATAATTTTAGAACCCGATTCCCTCCTTCCATGTTTTTTTTACCCACCACACACTATGGTCTTTTCATGACATGGATTGCTTAAGCACAGACAATCTATTTCCTCCTGCTCTCATTATTGCTCATTTAGCTTTTCTTCTGTCCTGGCTTACTTTAAATAATCCCCTCACCTGCCTGCCCCATTTGTATATCTCGGTCTCTCTCTTCGCCACAAAGGTTTCCGTCACCACCTATCCGCTCATCTCCCTCCCGCTCATCTCATCTTGAGCATAAATACCACATTTTCCTAGGTGCTACCACTTCTAATGAAAAATCAATGGACTTGAAATCTTAACTTGGCTTTTCATTCACAGATGCTGCCAGACCTGCTCATTTTTGCCAGCAATTTCTGTTTTTGTTTCAGACCTCCAGCATCTGCCGTTCTTTATTTTATTTTAGGGTGGGTGGCTTGATAGTTAGTTATTAAAGGAAACCCAGATAATTTTATTGGGAAGATGATGCAAAGTATTTACACTTCGTAGACAAGGCATCAGCCGGTTTGTTAACAAGGGGTCAGGCAGTCTCCAAATTTCCAAAAGCTGTTGAGTATGTCTTAACATTCCAGTGTCAGCTGGTGTTCAGTATCAATATATAAAATTATCATAAAGCAAACTAAGTCAGACTCTCTTATTAAAAGCAGTTTTGTGTTTAGCAGCAAGAAGAAAAACATAATTTCAGAATATCTTGGGGAAACAATGTACGAGTGAGTGAAAAGAATCCAAAAAGCAACATGAATAGCTCAGGCATACTAAATAGCTGAGCGTTTGTGTTAGAGAACTGAACAGTGTGCCAAGTACTTTTAGTTCACCATTTAAAAACTACAGCAATAAAAAAAAAACTGGCATGGCCAGAGTGAGAGAAAGTTCCTAGCTGTGCACCTTACTGATGTGAACCATATTTTGCTGACCTCATAGGATAAATGTGATGGCAAAACTGACCCAAAGGCTGAAGCGATAGAGTTAGCAAAGTGAGAGATACTTTGTACTCGAGGCTAAATTAAATAACTTCAAAAACTGCAGACGGTGTTCTATTTGTGCGGGGAGGGACGTGAGTATTTAGAGAGTGTTACCTTTTAGGTACCAATTGCTGAGAATGAATTTAGTCTTTTCCCTTGAAAAGAATCATTTGTTTGTTGTCACATCCTTAATTTTAAACTGATTTTGGGTTGGATAGTCACAGTAAAAGTGAAACCTAGGCCATAGGTTCCTTCCACCCAAGTTGTTTTGGAATTCTTTTCTTTGTAGGTTATTGGTCTCTATTGAGATCATGAGAGTAGTATGGAGCGGTTGGCGTTCTCTCCATATGGTTGAAAAGAGAGGAGATGTGCTTGATATGATCAAAATTATTTGTGGCCTAGGCAGAGGTAGATAGAAACAAATGAATGGCAAAATAACCAATGACAAGATGAGAAAAAAAAGTGTTTGCACTGCCTGACAATATGATGGACAATCGTGATTTTCAAAACAGAATTGAACAGCACCTGAAGAGAAAAAAATTGCAGGCGAGAAGGAAAATGCAAAGAAGACGGAACTGAAGAGATTAGCTGCTTTGAACATGGGTCAGTAATGTATTGCTCACCTGTCACTTGCACATTTCAGCTCCGCTATGAATCTAACCACTCGATTCATTTATAATCGAACACATTGTTTATTCTAAAACAAAGTTGAACCTAAGCCATTACTTAGATGGTTATGTTACAACACAAAAGAACCTGTTCCAAAGAAGAGTCACACTGAACTCAATGTCAACTCTTCTCTCTCCCTGCAGATGCTGCTAGCCCTGCTGAAATTCGCCAACATTTTCCCTGTTTATTTTAATTGTTCTGTTTGTGGGAACATCAATTGTGAAGAGGTGATTTAAACTGTGAAACTCAAAACACCAATTTTGATTAATTTACTTAATCTATCAGGACTAATTTTGATGACACATGATGCCAACAATCCTAGACTTATTTTAAACAGCAACAACATTTAGAGGTAAAACGTTTGTTTTACTTGTTCAAAAGAAGGATCACTGAAACATTAATTCTGCTTTCTCTCCAGAGTTGCTGTCTGACCTGCTGAGTTTTTGAGCAATTTCTGATTTTGTTTGTTTGCTTTACTTTTTCAACTGGACTGGCTATCCTGGATTCAAGCCGTCAATGGAAATCCATTTCATAAGTATCCACAAGACAGTTTAATAGTGGCCGCCAAAGATTGATGGGCAGAGGTGAAGTATTCTTCAAACATATTGCTGCCATGTCATAGAGTCATAGAAATGTACAACAAGGAAACGGGCCCTTCGGTCCAACCCATCCATGCCGACCAGATATCCTAATCTAATCTCGACCCATTTGCCAGCACTTGGCCCATATCCCTCCAAACCCTTCCTATTCATATACCCATCCAGATGCCTTTTAAAAGTTGCAATTGTACCAGCCTCCACCATTTCCTCTGGCAGCTCATTCCATACACGTACCGCCCTCTGTGTGAAAAAGTTGCCCCCTCAGGTCTCTTTTATATCTTTCTCCTCCCATCCTAAACCTATGCCCTCTAGTTCTGGACTCCCCGACCCCAGGGAAAAGACCTTGTCTATTTACCGTATCCATGCCCCTCATAATTTTATAAACCTCTATAAGGTCACCCCTCAGCCTCTGACGCTCCAGGGAAAACAGCCCCAACCTATTGAGCCTCTCCACAGAATATCAGATAAAGTAATTTACTGGAGGTGAACCTCAACAGGAAGCCCACAGCAGCACTGAATGTCTGTTCAGGGAACCATTGAGGGTAGTGTTTGAGTCCCACTGGCAATTTTTAAGATGGGTACTTATTTAACTGGGTGGGAGAGTGTTGTCTGAGGATCCAACATCCAATTAAATCTGAGGCAGAAAGGCTGGTCAACAACATTCCCCATCTGATATGTTAATTTAGGTCCTCAAGTGGGCAATTAAAGTCTATGGTGGGGTCAGTAGTTTCCCCGAGTCAATGGCACACAGTGCCTGATTCAGGAACCTGCCATCAGGAACAGAGTTCACTGAAAGTTCCCCTCCCCCTTACCTCCAAATCTCCTCTCCTCCCACAACCAAACCCTGCCTTCACTCATTGTTGATCTCAGGTTCCATTCTGATCCTGAGTCTCTGGCGGGTGAACTGCCACTTCTCCCAGTAGTTAGAGGTGGTGGGATGTCTGTCCCCAGAGTTGTTCATCCTGGTTATATCCCAATGGTGGGTATATAACTGCTCAATTGGCATTTGATACAACAGGCCTTCCTCAATGTCAGCAACATAGGGCGCCAGCCGGTTCTCTTGCCAACCAGTGAGACCCAGATCAAAAACATTAAATTCTACCCTATACACTTATAATGAGCTTGAATACCAAACATGTCACAGGCACTGTAGCAACATCAATAACGACAGATACCATTTTACAATTGCATCCAGTACATTTTGTTTAGAAAAATGTCATTTTAGTAATGATCCAGTCCAGACAGTTATAACACCCTCTGTTCAAGATTTAACTGTGCTAGTATTTATACACATTCAGAATTAAAATAATGTGCCTCAAGGGTTTTACAACATCATGATGCATAAATCTATCATTTCATGAAATGTCACTATTGTATGTCAAACTCCAGTCCCAGTTTGTGGGTTATAGTTATAAAATCACTGAATCTTAGAATCCCCACAGTATGGAAGTTGGCCATCTGGTCCATTGAGTCCACACCACCCACCTAACAGCATCCCATTCAGATCCAAGTCTGAACATCCGGACACAACGAGCAATTTAGCATGGCCAATCCACTTAACCTGCACATCTTTGCACTGTGGGAGGAAACCAGAGCACCTGGAGGAAACCCATTTCGACACAGAGAGAACACGCAAACTCCACACAGACACAGTCGCCTGAGGATGGAATCAAACTGGAGTCCCTGGCGCTGTGAGGCGGCAGTGAGCCACTTATGTTTTCTTTCGGTCAAGTTCATAATTATACTTCAAATGAAAAAAAGAAACAACACTAAATGACTACTCTAGATCTTATGCATTTTCTATTCTTTGCCAATCTGAAAATACAGCTTTATATCTAAAGATTACACTGGATCAAAATCCACACGTTACCAATGATAGCATTGTTTCCACCAAGCTCTAGAAGCAATCGTCCTGTAAGTGGAGACAGAAAAGAAACACATTATAGTTAATTTTCACAAAAGTATCATAAACAGTCACACAATTTTTACTTAATATTATCAATTTTGTTGGGTAAACGTACACGTTTCATTACTTGCATCTATACATGAGTACTTACCAAATCGCTCTTGAACCACTAATGATACTTGTTTGCCCACATTTGTGCTACCAGTAAAAGACAGGAGATTTATTCGTTCGTCTTTGCTCATGGCAGCACTGAAAATTAATCAGGAACAGCTTTAGAATATCAATTAATTTCTGGGATACTCAAGTATAAAATCACAGAAATGTTTGTCCAGCTGTCTCCAAGCAACTTCAATCAATAACTGAAAGAGATAGTCATCTCCTCAAAAATCACACTAACTGAAATACCCACAGACATCTGCAATAATCTGTTTTGTTATAATCTGGAAATTAGTTGATATAAATAATGCAGAACAGAGGGGAATATTTTTACATTGTAATTTTCCACATTACTAAATGGAATTGCAATAATAGATGCAAAACGTTTAGTGTTGTAATCCTAGGATGAATTCTAATGCTGAATTGGTTACTATAGAGTTTCTTTTGTACACTCAATTTTACGGAGACATTATAATGGAACTCTTACGGCACAGAAAGAGGGCATTCAGCTTGTCACATATTTACATGAATGGCAATTCAGCTGGTCCCACTCTCTTACAGCCCTGCAAATCTATTTAATGCATATGTTTATTTAATTCCCAAAGTCACAACTGAACCTGCCTCCCTGTCACCTTAAAGCAGTGCAATCCAGATCCTAACTATTTGCTGCACAGAAAAAAGGTTTTCTTCTTCTTGTCACCATTGGTTCTTAGTTTGATGCTGCGAATACTTAATGACATCAAGATTTCAAAACTTCATAAATCCCACTGCTGAAATTCAATGGTTGCACCAAACTAGAGATACAATCAGATAGTATCTTAAAAAAAATAGGACTAGTAATCTAGAGAAATAATCTGGAGACATGCATGCAAATGCCACCATGATGGCTGTGAAATTTAAAGCCAGTTAATTAAATAAATCTGGAATAAAAAGTTAGTATCAAGAACAGTGACCATTGTTTAATGCTGGTGATGGGAATCTTGCCCAACGGCAACACATTTCCAAACCAGGGTGGCGATTGGTTTGAAGGGTTGCTTGCTGGGGGTGGTGTTCTCATGTATCTGCTGCCCTTGACATTCCAGATGGTAATGATCATGGGCTTAGAAGATGCAGTCTAAGCAGCGTTGGTGCATTTCTGCCCTGCATCTTGTGGTTGGTATACACTACTGCTACTGGTGTGTAGTTAGTGTATGTTTGAGAATGTGGCGCCAATCAAGTGGGCTGCTTTGTCCTGGATGGCGTCACGTTTCAAGTGTTGTCAAAGCTGCACACATTCAGATAAGTGGGGAGTATGCCATCATAGTCCTGATTTTTGAATGAAGATGAGTAGATTTTGGCGAATCAGTTACTCACTGTACAATACTATGACTTTGCCTTGTGTTTGAGCCACAGTTTTTGCATAGCTAGTCGAGTTCAGTTTCTGGTCAATGGTAACCCCCAGAACGTTGATCTGGGGGATTCAATGATGGAAATGCCACTGAACAGAAGTTAATTCTCTTTCAGTCATTGCCAGACACTAACTTGGTGGGAATGTTACTTGTCAGCCCAAGCCTAGATATTGTCCAGGTTTTGCTGCATTTGGATTGCTTTAGTATCCGAGGAGTCACAAGTACTGCTGAACATTATACAATCATCAGCAAATCTACTCCACTTCTGGCCTTATGATAGAGGGAAGGCCACTGATGAAGCAATTGCAGTTGGTTGGATGTAGGTATACTGCTTTTACAGTAGGCCCTAAGAACATTAGACATAGAAGCCAGTGTAAGCCATTAGTTCTTTTGTATTTGTGTGAGCACTTAATATGATTACAACATTGCTGAGATTCTGCATGAACTCATTTAGCCAAACATTGTGCTCCTGAAGTAGCTGAACTTCAAAACAAGCCGTTCCACTTCAGCTGCTATGCCTGCATTTACCTGACAAAATGGAAAATTTTGGAATGTTCTGCCAATAAAGAATGACAAATCATGCCCAGCCAATTACTGCCCCGTTTACAAGTGATTGAAAACGGTGACAGTAATGCATTCAGCTGCATTTGGCAATGCTCAGTTTGCGTTTTATCAGGCCTACCTCAATCTTGGTTGAAACATTTTCTAAAAAGCTGAATTGCAAAGGTGGTGAAAATGCTACGGATGGATAAGTCTCCGAGGATGGGTTGAATCCAAGGATTTTAAAGGAAGCAGCTACAGTGTCAGTGGATATACTAGCAGAAAGCTTACAAAAACCTTTAGGCTCTGGAAAAATTTACAGATGATTGGAAAACTGGCAATGTAACATGCTTATTCAAAAAGGAAGAATAAAAAGAAGTCACTATAGGCCTGTTAGTTTAACGTCTGTCATTTGGAAAATGTTATAGACTATAAGAATGTATCAGCAGAGCATTTAGAAGCAGAGTCAGAATTTGGTAAAATGAAGGGAAAATCATATCTGTCAATATTATTATCGTATTTTTTCAAGATGGCAACTGCTAGAATAGATAAAGGAGAACCGATAGATATAGTTGGATTTCAAAAAGGCAAGTACATAGGTACTGTACATAAGGTTACTTAATGCCATAAGTGCCCACGGTAACAGGGGTAGTGCATTATCATGGATAAAGGACTGGCTAACTAACAGAAGACAGAGTTGGGATAAAGGGGCTATTTTCAGGATGGCAACCTGTAATTAGTAGAGTGCCACGGAGATTAGTGTTGAGGCTACAATTATTTACAAGGTATTATTAATAACTTGGATGAGGAAAGTGAATGTACAATCACCAGGTTTACAGATGACACCAGAATAAGTGATAAGACAAGCAGCATGGATGACACAAAGAGTCTGCAAAGGGTTATAAACAGGTTAGGTAAGAGAAGAGAGACTTTGCAAATGGAATATAAAGTCAGAAAATGTTTGGCTGGAAGAATTGAAAAACTGAGTTTTATTTAAATGGGAAAAGTCTGCAGAATACTGCTATACACAGGGACTTTGGGGTCTTCAGGTACAAATCACAAAAAGCTGACATCCAAATTCAGCAGATCATAGAGAAAGAAAATCAACTGTTGGTCTTTACTTCAAAGGGACTGGAGAATAAAAAGTGAGACCTTGCTAAAACTATGCAAGCACTAGTGAGACCACAGCTGGAACACTGAATACTGACTGGGTCCCTTATCCAAGGAAATGGAAATAGGCATTGGAGGCTGTCCAGAGAAGGTTCACTTAGTTGTTTCCAGGTATGGAGGGAGAGTCTTATAAGGAGAGGTTGAGTAGGCTGGCTTGTTTTCATTGAAGTTTACAAGAATGAAAGGTAGCCTTTTTGAAATGCGCAAGATTATTAGGGGTCTTGACAAGGCTGATACTGAAGTCTTTTTTCCCCGTTGTGGGAGTGTCTAGGAACAGGTGAAGTGACCACTGTTTGAAAGGAATTGCTTTGCTGTAAACTTATGGCAAGTGATTGACATGACAATAACAATCACCAAAAGTGTAATTGTGCTCACATTGTGTTGTTCCAAATGGCAAGTACAGTATTGCAGAGTCATAGAGATGCACAGCATAGAAACAGACCCTTCGGTCCAACCCGTCCATGCTGACATGATATCCCAACCCAATCTAGTCCCATCTGCCAGCACCTGGCCCATATCCCTCCAAACCCTTCCTATTCATCCATACCCCTACATTTACCCCTTACCTAACACTACGGGCAATTTAGCATGGCCAATTCACCTGACCCTGCACATCTTTGGACAGTGGGAGGAAACCGGAGCACCCGGAGGAAACCCAGGCAGACACGGGGAGAACATGCAAACTCCACACAGTCAGTCGCCTGAGGCGGGAATTGAACCCCTTTCCCCTCTCACCCGAAACCTATGCCCTCTAGTGCTGGACTCCCCAATCCCAGGGAAAAGACCTTGTCTATTTACCTTATCCATGCCCCTCATAATTTTATAAACCTCTATAAGGTCACCTTCAGCCTCCGACCCTCCAGGGAAAACAGCTCCAGTCTCCAACGCTCCGGGGAAAACAGCCCCAGCCTGTTCAACCTCTCCCTATAGCTCAAATCCTCCAACCATGGCAACATCTTTGTACATCTTTTCTGAACCCTTTCAAGTTTCACAACATCTTTCCGATAGGGAGGAGACCAGAATTGCACACAATATTCCAACAGTGGCCTAACCAATGTCCTGTACAGCCTAAACATGACCTCCCAACTCCTGTACTCAATACTCTGACCAATAAACGAAAGCATACCAAACGCCTCCTTAACTATCTTATCTACCTGTGATTCTACTTTCAAGGAGCTATGAACCTGTACTCCAAGGCCTCTTTGTTCAGCAACATCTTTAATATTCTTTCATAGGATGTGGGAGTCACTGGATAGGCCATCATTTTATTGTCCATCCCTAACAGTCCATCAGGAAGGTAGTGAATATGCTTACCTACCACATTTTAACATACATATTCTATGAGGGTTCAGGGGCATGCTCTCATATATTTGATGTCTTTAATCAAAATTGTATCTTCTGGTTACTTCCTCTTTTCATCAATTTTTTTTGAAAAAATTTCAAATATTTCTGTTCATTTGTGTGACAATTATCACGGATGTTTAATCTGGATTATAACAGACAGGTTCCCCATGGGAGACTAGTTACCAAGGTTAGATCTCATGGAATACAGTGAGAACTAGCCATTTGGATTGAGAACTGGTTCAAAGGTAGAAGACAGAGGATGGTGGAAGGTTGTTTTTCAGACTGGAGGCCTGTGACCAGTGGAGTGCCACAAGAATTAGTGCTGTGTCCTCTACGTTTCATCATTTGTATAAATGATTTGGATGTGAGCTTAAGAGGTATGTAATTAGTAAGTTTGCAGATGACACCAAAATTGGAGGTGTAGTGGACAGCGAAGAAGGTTACCTCACATTACAATGGGATCTTGATCAAATGGGGCAATGGGCTAAGGAATGGCAGATAGAGTTTAGTTTAGATAAATGTGAGGTGCCGCATTTGGAAAAGCGAATCTTAGCAGGACTTATACACTTAATGGTAAGGTCCTAGGGAGTGTTGCTGAACAAAGAGACCTTGGAGTGCAGGTTCATAGCTCCTTGAAAGTGGAGTCGCAGGTAGATAGGATAGTGAAGAAGGCGTTTGGTATGTTTTCGTTTATTGGTCAGAGTATTGAGTACAGGAGTTGGGAGGTCATGTTGTGGCTGTACAGGACTTTGGTTAGGCCATTATTGGAATACTGTGTGGAACTCTGGTTTCCTTTCTATCTGAAGGATGTTGTGAAACTTGAAAGGGTTCAGAAAAGATTTCCAAGGATGTTACCAGGGTTGGAGGATTTGAGCTACAGGGAGAGGTTGAATAGGTTACAGCTGTTTTCCCTGGAAAGTTGGAGGCTGAGGGGCGACCTTATAGAGGTTTATAAATTCATGAGGGGCATGGATAGGATAAATTGACAAGGTCTTTTCCCTGGGGTGGGTGAGTCCAGAACTAGACGGCATGGGTTTAGGGTGAGAGGGAAAGATATAAAAGAGACCTAAGGGGCAGCTTTTTCATGCAGAGGGTCGTACATGTGCAGAGTTTGCTGTCAGAGGGAGTGGTGGAGGCTAGTATGATTGCAACATTTAAAAGACATCTGGATAGGTTTATGAATAAGAAGGGTTTGGAGGGATATGGGCTGGGTGCTGGCAGGTGGTACTAGATTGGGTTGAGATATCTGGTCGGCATGGACGAGTTGGAACAAAGGGTCTGTTTCTGTGCTGTGTATCTCTAGGACTCTATGACATATGGTATTTTATGTAAGAGTTCATTGTGCAAAATCAATTGTCACCAAGTTCTTCCATCATTACTTCACTAATAAACTTGGACAAGAAATTGCAACAAACTTGTATTTAATTTTTTGTCTTAACTATTATTGTATTGATGAGTGAGACAATAATTGATATCCACAGTTCTGAAAGTGAACTAATATACATCAAGAGCATTAGTCTGTTGTCATTACTTCTTATTCACTTACCCAATGTCCGCACCCCCACATGTAAGGGAACAAATAGCTCCAGGTAATTTGTTATCTTCTAAAACCTGGGCAACAATTCTGTAAAGAGATAAAATTAGAACAACTTGCAAAGTTTTGCAAATACTTTAATTTCAAAACTACATAAAGCTAAAAAGACTCAAGGCAGTAGAGAATGTCTGGATTTTAATAGCCATAAATGTAAGATTAAGAACACTTTACAGAATTATTTTTAAAGCCATTAATAGTTATTCCAACAATTCACCAAACACTTTAAGGTCAAACGGAAATTTTGTGAAATTATGCTGTTTTGGACAACTGAACAAACTGAATTTCAGCTTAAATTTTAAACTTACATAATTTTGAATAGACAATTAAATATCAGTCAGCTACATGAGCTCAATGATCAAGCGTTACTGATACAAAATGCTTCCTGGCCAATTGAAACAATCGCTTGAAAGATGAAACTTACAAGAATAAGCAGAATAAACTGGGAATCGAATGAGGCTTACAAAATTAATTAATTTAGGTAAGTTAATTCAAAGGAATTTTTTACTTTGCAGTTCTAAATTTTTTTCAAAAAAAAACCTTTAATCAAACTTAAAACTAATGTGAAATTGCACGAAGTGGACACAGTCTGTGCATTGAAGAAGTTGGAAGAAATTGACATTCTAGACCCAGACTCTGGAGGATTCTGGTTGCAATAACTAGCAGCCAGCTGAAGTAGTTAACTTTCATAAGTGACTATCAACGCCTCAAAACATTAGGGAGGGAGTAGTTTTATCGCCACGTTACACAAGATCAGACTTCCGATCAGAAGTTAGTTAGAAATAGTCAGAAACCACATATGAACATAACAAATGGGAGCAAGAGTAGACCATTCAGTCCTTCAAGCTTGTTCTATCATTAATGAGACTTTGGCTGATCTATTTGTGCTTTGAATTCCACATTCCCATCTACTCCCAATAATGCTTGATTGTTCTGTCTGACAAGACTCGATCCACCTCTGTCCTGAAAATATTCAATTACCCCACCTCTCCACCATCTTCTAAGGCAGAGTTTCAAGTTGCTCAACTCTCAGAAAAAACATTCTCATTTCTGACCTGTTTCTGGGCTGTACGACTATGACCTAAATCCCTCTGCACCTTAGAATTCTGCAGGCCTTTCTGTATTACTGATATTTTTTATTCATATATTTAAATTTATTAAACTTTTTTAAACAATTCTACTTGTCAAAGTGAAGAACTTCACACTTTTCCGTGCCTGCAACTGTGTCTCTATTGATCTATCCTACAGACGAGTATGCCAACATAGTCACCCTTAAATAGGTTTAAAATACTCGTCTTAGCCCCAATCTTCTCCCTTTGAAAATTCACTCATATTATTGTTGTTCTAACTAAGTTTGCCTTAACTCCAAGGTCATTAATTACATCATGTTACACAAGTCGCCAAATATAATCTGCTCTCTGGGCTGTTCCAAAACAGGCTGCTCCAAGAAATTATCTCAAAAACCTACAGTGAACTTATCCAAGCCAGAACTGCCGATCTTATTTTTCCAGTTTATCTGATTACTGCTGTCTCTATAAACACAAGCATCAATAATTCTTCTTGTATACTTTGTTTTATATTGTGGTTACTGTTAGACCACTCCCACTGGTGACCTCTTTCCTGTATTATTGTTCATCTCCACCCAAACGGACTCTACAACTTGATCTCCTGAACCAAAGTCATCTCGAACCAGTGCACAAACTCTTGATTGGTAGTGCTATCCGTCAACCTTTGTCATCCTGAAACCGTGTCTCCGTAATGCCTATCAAGTCAATTTACTTCAATGTGCATCATCAATTCGATCTGGTAGTGGGCCAGGAGGCACCACCCATAATTCAGTATCCAGTCAAAGAAGAACGGAAGAAAGGAAAAGGAGCAGACACACTTTGGCATTAGCTAATTCAATTATTATGCTCACAGAATTCTCCACAAACTGGGCTCAAATAAACTAGTTGTTGTTCCCTGGTGTTTTAAAAAATTCTCAAGGTCAGGTTCGTAGGAGAGTAGTCTGACACAGAACAAACGACCAAGAGGCGAGTCTGCTAGAATATGAGCATTTTATTCCCCGCAGCGTCGCCACAACAAGGTNCACCACATTCCATTGCTTGGCCCAATACATGTGTTACATTATTATTCACACATGTATTGGGACATAATTTTTAACCGTTTCACCACATTCCACTGCTTGGAATTTTACACCACACCTGGCTACATGGATCCCACGTTCAACCTTGACACAATTGCAGACAAAGCAATTGCTGGCAACTATACGGTGATAAATAACCTGCCTCAAAGACGACCAAAGTGTTCACAGTAAACTTAAGCTACTGGAAAGCCCAACACCTGCACCTTATGTGCAATATTTTCTGAAATAGAATCTATCGTATCTATGCCACATGCAGATGAAATGAGACATACGATAAATAGAACAAACTGGTGACTATTATTTTAGTGTAAGACACCAAACTGTCAGTATTTCAACCAGTGGGTTGAGTTTTCGTGTAGAAGAAGGTGATACACATCAGAAATTTATTTGGTTTACCTGGAACCTGAGTCGAGATATTTACAGGCAGAATTACTTCCCAACTCATTCTCTGCACATGTTGGCAGGTTGCCTCCAATTCCATGCGCTCTAATTTTTGTTGTGACACTTCAATAGAATTGAGTATCCGTAAGAAAGGTCAGTAACAATCTAACAGTTAAATTACATGATAATCATACATACCAATGGACTAGGGATAAACTCAACCTACCGGAAAATAATAAATCATTACGTGCCAATAGAAAATAATACTCACTGTGTAACTGCTACACTAGTCAGAGGAGTTGTGGGAGCTCCTTTCCTGTGAACATAAAATGGATAGAATCATAAATTTATTAGGCACAAGTGGCACACCTCATCCAAATACAGATTTTGATTGGTAGCCATCCAGCTTATGATTGTTACAGTGAAGGAGGAGTGTCTGCACACTCTGAGCATTTTAACTAAGTGCCACTCTCCTGGTTTCTGTAACCATGCAATTCAGATGATTTTAAAATTGGAATAATGCTCACTTGAATGCCTCAATCCTGTCTCCACAACACCTCCACGCAGTGCTTTCCACCTTTTGCAAAACACTTTAAAACAGTGTCCTCTGTTTCTCTCTGTTATGAGCAGGAGCAGTCTCTTCTTCACTACTATCTTCCAGACTCCCCATCATTTTGAGAACTTCTATCAAATCTCCACTTAGTCTTCCCTTCTTAAAGAGAAACTGTCCCAATTTCTCCAATCTTTCCTCATAACTGAAGTGCCTCACTCAGGAATAATTCTTCTGAACCTGTCCTGAACTCTCTACAATGCATTTGTATTTTCCAGAACTGCATACAATACTCCAGCTGAGGTCTAACCAGTAACTTCTGTAAAGTTAATCACAAAGTCGCCACTTTTCCGCTCTATGCCCCTATTTATTTATGAAGTCTAGAATATTTTGTATAATTTAACAACAGCTTTTTCTACAATCCTGCTACTTTTAAAGAATTGTGCATATACACCCAGATTTCTTTGCTCATGCACATACCATACAATTTTTCTCAACTTTTTTTAAACCAAAGTGCATCACCTCACACTTCTCCGCATTGAATTTCATCTTCCATCCTCCACCAACATGTCAATGTTCTTTTGAATTCTACACTATCCTCCTCAGAATTTACAATTCTCCCAAGTTATATGTCATATGAAAGTGATGCCTGCATACCTTGATCTGTATCGGGAATATGTATATGTATTGGGAATACGTATCGGGAAAAGATTAGATTAGATTCCCGACAGTGTGGAAACAGGCCCTTCGGCCCAACAAGTCCACACCAACCCTCCGAAGAGTAACCCACCCAGACCCATTTCCCTCTGACTAATGTACCTAACACTATGGGCAATTTAGCATGGCCAATTCACCTGACCTGCACATCTTTGGACTGTGGGAGGAAATCAGAGCACCCGGAGGAAACCCATGCAGACACGGGGAGAATGTGCAAACTCCACACAGACAGTTGCCCAAGGCTGGAATCGAACTTGGGACCCTGGTGCTGTGAGGCAGCAGTGCTAACCACTGAACCACTGTGCCGCCCCAAAAAGCAAGAGTCCACAACGCCAACCCCAGGAGATTCCAATACAAATCTTTGTGAATGGTACTGTACCATGTATAATCATCAGTGAACATCCCCATTTCTGAATTTATGATGAAGGGAAGGTGTTTTATGTCTCAGATGGTCAAGTCTGAGACACCGCTGCAGTGATGCCCTGGGGCTGAAATGATTGACCTCCAACAACCCTAATCATCTTCCTTTGATTCTAACTAGTGGCGGGTTTTCCTCCCAATTCTCAATTACTCCAGTTTTGCTGGGAGTTCTTGATGTCCTACTCCATCAAATGACGTCCTGGTATTAAAGCAGTCACTCTCACTTCATGTCTGGAGTTCAGATCTTTTGTCCATGTTTGCAACAATGCTGTAATTATGTCAGGAGCTGAGTGAACCAGGCAGAATCCAAACTGAATATCAGTGTGCAGGTTACTTTTATTGGTCAGAGTATTGAGTACAGGAGTTGGGAGGTCATGTTGCAGCTGTACAGGACATTGGTTAGCCACTGTTGGAATATTGCATGCAATTCTGGTCTCCTTTCTTTCAGAGAGATGTTGTGAAACTTGAAAGGGTTCAGAAAAGATTTACAAGGATGTTGCCACGGTTGGAGGATTTGAGCTATAGGGAGAGGTTGAACAGGCTGGGGCTGTTGTCCCTGGAGCATTGGAGGCTGAGGGGTGACCATATAGAGGTTTACAAAATTGTGATGGGCATGGATAGGGATAGGGCATGGGGTCGTGGAGGGCATAGGTTTAGGTGACAGAGGAAAGATATAAAAGAGACCTAAGGGGCAACTTTTTCACACAGAAGGTGGTACATGTATGGAATGAGCTGCCAGAGGAAGTGGTGGAGGCTGGTACAATTGCAACATTTAAAAGGCACCTGATGTCCACAGTGACTGCATGCTGGTCACTCCTACCATTATTAGGATGGACAGACTTAGTGTCCAATGGTTAAACTCGTGTGGAGGTGGGAAGTTTTTTTTTTTCTCTTGTTGACCCTGCTCAGAGCAAATTTAACAACTTTGTCATTTTGGTCAAGGTCAGTTCAACCAGTTGTGGTGCTACCAACATTGAATTCCCTACCCAAAATACATTCCGTGCCCTTGCGGGCCTCAGTGCGTTTCCTCCAAGTGGTGTTAACGCAATGATTCATCAGCCAAGGTGACAAAGTAACGTTGCACATCAGTAGATGGGCTTCCCTACCCATGTTTGACTGTATGCCATAAGACTTCACAATTTGGAGTCTGAAGTTTGAAGCAGTTTCAGTTTCTTGTCAGGCCATTTAATCAGACAGTTAGTTATCAACCCCACTGCTGTTGGTATGTTGCCACGCACAGGTCAGTCCATGTGTTCCTTTCAGGACATTAGTAAGGCTCATGAACGTCCTCAGACTAGTTTTTGATTCAAACTTCACCAACTGTCACAGTGAAATTCAAATGCACATTCTCAGAACATCTAGATGCTCTGGATTAACTGGCAACAAACATTACCAATATCAATCACTTGTCAGTTTCACATCCAGTTTCTATTCTCCTCTAGACTTTCTGCAGTATTGGCTCTCAGTCTCTGTTATAAGCTTAGCCTTAATATCTTTTGTTATATTGTATGCTTCTTGATATCTTAAGGCGCTCATGGTTGGGAAAGCTCTGAGCTTTTCTTTCCAGTTAGAAAAACTCTCCTACAGTTCTGACAGCTTAATCTTCAAGCAGCAACTTCCAGTTCTTTTGCAAAATGACATATCAACTTTGTAACACAGGAATTATTACAAATAATCACAAAGAAACACTACTAATTAAAAGAGAGAGTGTAAACAATGATTAACTTGACAAAATTGCTTGACACCTTTCTCTGATGAGTTCCCAATCTCAGATTTACCAAATTAAAGAGATAAAGGGAGGACAGGACAACAAGAATCTGAATATATCTGAATTATCGTTCATTCCAAGGACCAGTGGAAATGCTAGCAACATTGTAATGTCTCCAATGTGACTATTGCATTGCCAGTGTAAATCAATAACACAGACTCACATCAGTTCAGGCATCGGCTACCTTCATACAGCTGTACACATTGAGCAAGTATGTTGTTTCACAGATAGATTCCAAATTAAAGGAAAAACTGAGCCAAAAATATCAACACTGTCAAGACTGAACCTTGGAAGTTTTGAAGCCATTGCAGCTCATTTCCATAACAGAAAGCAGTACATACATCCACACCTAGAGCCCATTGGATGTTAAGGACAAAGGGGTCAGGTAAGGCTTCAACTGCCAAAATAAAACTTAAAACACTGAAAAAAGAAAGTTCAGGAGAAACACAGAAGCTCTGGCAGACAGAAGTAGAGTTAATGTCTCAAGTACGATGTAACTTCCCTTCAAACAGGAAGTCATAGCGGACTCAAAATGAGATTACAGATTATTTCTCTTACTGTTAAATGTTTCTCTTTCCGCAGAGGCTGCCGACCTGCTCAGTTTCTCCAGTGCTTTCTACTTTTCATTCAGATTTCCAGTATCCAGAAAGACAGAAGTGGATAGAAAAAAAATTGCTATGTAAGGGAAACAAGGCTTATGGGGTTGATGGGAATGTGAAATTAAAAATACAGACAGATTAGCCACGATCTGAGTGAATGTTTCATCAGGCTTGGAGGTCCATGTAGAAGAAAAACTTAGGAAACATTGTTTGTGTATAATCAGTCATGGCCATTTGGCTTTTTGCAACTGGCTTCTTGGAAACACTGTCCAAATTAATACCAGATGGATTAAAAATTAATTCTTGTAAAATTACATTCTTGTTTTGCAGCAGTTTATCCATTTAGATGTTAGCTAAGTCCACGAACAAAGTCCTACAACTTAGAGATATATAATAGACAGATTCATGCCCAGGAAACATACCCATCAACAATCTCCTTAAAACTCGATTTTAGGAGTCTATCAGAAAATTTCCTCTTTTCTTAATTTCTTATGCCGTTGTATCACTACTGGTAGAATTAAGGTAAAATACTAGAATTGGATGAGGTGTAGAAAATGACATCACATTACCCTCACAACATATACTACAGAGACTTTAGTTGTTTTATTCCAGACATCTGGAAGTTTATCAACAACTAAGAACAATACTAATATAACATCTCAGACTTAAATATAGTCTGAAGTCTTCACTTATTTACATTGCTATCACATTATATAAATAGTTAACACACTAACTGACTGACTGGTTGGCTGAAAATGTGTTGCTGGAAAAGCGCAGCAGGTCAGGCAGCATCCAGGGAACAGGAGAATGGTTGGCTGTCTAACTTCCTGCTGTTCTGTACACAAGGTAAAAAGGAAACTTGTTATATTAGAGCACTGCATGTCATGATCTCATTTACCTGTCTTAAGAGTTTAGTGCCTTACTGAGATCTGTACAATAACACAATATGTTGTAAGGAGTATAATATTTATCTTATTGAGACAAGAGATCACACAATCGCAAATGCCCAAATCTAAAATTAAAAGTTAATATTAGAACCATTCAGACCTTGCAGCAAAGACATCTTAGAATTTTGTGGAGTATGTGAAAGCAATAAATCAATGTAGTGCTTTTGGCTTGCAAAGGATCAGGTATTACAGATACTCCACAACTTAGAATTAAAATTTAAAAGAATATAGTAACAAAGTACAGCATTAATAAAAATGCAAAGTTGTACTAACAATAACTATGAAACTGTGCAAAACTGATAATGCAGCTGCTATAAGTCACTATCACTTTGTGCAGGGTGCACTGAAACAAGATGCTGTTACCTTTATGAAATACACAAAGTGACCTGACTGGAAATTTTGTTCTCTAGTATGGCAACATTGTCAATAGTGTATTCACTAATCAGCTTTAATTGCAACAAGCAATTTTCTCATGTTACTCAGTGTTAGTTTCAAAACAAATCAATGAAGTCTAATTGTGTGTAGGCTGATAACATGTTGGCTTGCTTACAGCCAGCAACAAAGGAGAGGTGCAAGGGAAACACTTTCAGCCAATGAGCTCGTCACTTTTGGTGGCAAGCAAAAAGTCAAGAATCACACATAAATTTCCATTAATCAAGTTATACAATGAAACATACATTTTCATAGTTTGGTCAAAGTTATTAGCGTGAAAAACAGGATGAATATAGCTAGGATCACAATGTACAATTAAAACAAACTTACCAAAGACAACAGTTTCCACAGACAAGTGCAAGGGCATTATTCCAGCCATAAACAGCAACTGGGAAGTTAAATGCAGTGATAATTCCGACTAGACCAAGTGGATTCCATTGTTCAATTAGAGCATGTCCAGGACCTTAGAAAGATTTCATGGAAGTCAAACGTAAGTTAATCACATTTAATGGGGGAAAGAGGTTGGCGGGGGAAAACGGATCGAAGGTGGGTGGACTTTAGTGAGCCAGATGTGTTTTAAGCTCATTGATGATTATAATCAGCAAAACTACAAGTAGCTTTCCATTCCACATTTCTTAATTTAAATTCCAGTTGTCATGGTGAAATTTGAACCACTGTCCTCACAGCATTGGCTTAGGCTTCTGGATATATTAGCCTGGTGACATTATCACAGTGCCAATATCTCCCAGCAGTATTTCTAAGGAACATTTAAACATTGATAGTGATTACAAAATTTACAATATCTTATGACATATCAATAAATGTAGTTTTAATGAATCAAATGAAAACTATTTTGCCTGTTGGCAGAGTTTGTGCAAACACAGGTACGCAACCCTTTATCTGAAATCTGAAGTCTTTCTCGTGCAGTTTTTTTTCTCCATAACAAGGTTGTTTGGCATACAAACAGTTAACCCAGCTCCACACCCACTCAACCCACATCACTCAGATGTGACATGGCGGCATGGACCAGTACTGGCAGGCGTCAATTCTGTCTCAGCGCTCATAGTACTCACAGGTGCGTCTGATGTTCGGTAAGATTTTTTTTAAATTTCACCGTGAAACTGTCACTTATAGAGTCATAGAGATGTACTGCATGGAAACAGACCCTTCGATCCAAACCCCGTCCATGCCGACCAGATATCCCAACCTAAATTAGTCCCTCCTGCCAGCACCCGGCCCATATCCCTCCAAACCCTTCCTATTCACATACCCATCCAAAAGCCTCTTAAATGTTGCAATTGTACTAGCCTCCACCAGCTCCTCTGGCAGCTCATTACATACATGTACCACTCACTGCATGAAAAAGGTGCCCCTTAGGTCCCTTTATACTTTCCCACTCTCACCCTAAACCTATTCCCTCTAGTCCTGGACTCCCCAACCCCAGGGAAGAGACTTTGTCTACTTATCTTATCCATGACCCTCAACCTCCATCTAGTCTACACCTGACATATGCTTCCTTCTTTTTCTTAACCAAACTCTCAATTTCTTCAGTCATCCAGCATTCCCTACACCTACCAGCCTTTCCTTTCACCCCAAGAGGAATATACTGTCTCTGGACTCTCGTTACCTCATTTCTGAAGGTTTCCCATTTTCCAGCCATCCCTTTACCTGCAAACATTTGCCCCCAATCAGCTTTTGAAAGTTCTTGCCCAATACCATCAAAATTAGCTTTCCTCCAATTTAGAACTTCATCTTTTGATCTTTTTCCATCACTATTTTAAAATGAATAGAATTATGGTCGCTGGCTGCAAAATGCTCCCCCACTGACACCTCAGTCACCTGCCCTGCCTTATTTCCCAAGAGTGGGTCAAGTTTTCCACCTTCTCTAGTAGGTACATCCACATATTGAATCAGAAAATTTTCCTGGACACGCTTAATAAACTCCACTCCATTTAATCCCTTAACACTATGGCAGTCCCAGACTATGTTTGGAAAGTTAAAATCCCCTACCATAACCACCCTTTTGTTCTTCCAGATAACTGACTCCAAAGTCCAAAAAATTCAGGATTCAGAAAACCAGCTGACCCCAAGGGTTTCGGATAAAGGATTATGTAGCTGTACCATCACATTTTACGTGCCACCCTGCCAGATATAAAGATAATTGCAAAAAAGCATTGCAACTCTATCATGAAAAACAAGCTTGATAATGGTGTTCAAACATCAGATGTACTTGGTCAACGATCAGATACCGAAATGGCTGTACAAAACAGTTTCCTCACTAACCCATGATTATATGGATTCCGTTGATGTCAAACAACACAGGATATTTGGCTAAAAGTGTAACTGCAGTGAAATAGTTGCTACTCAGCGCTCCCTGTTTGTCTCGGATTATGGTAAATCACTTCCTTGTTGCCAAAAATGCAGATTTTGTTCCACTGTGTTTACCAAATACATAAATAATGTACTAAGCAACAAGGGTCAGAATGGCTTCACTTACGTTCAGATGGTAGCACAGGCCCTCCAAACATGCGAGACAGTCCAACCGCATAGTCACAGATATCAATATATTCCTGAACCTCTCCGACACCCTCAACTGAAATTTTCCCCATCTCCAAAGATACCTTAAAACAAAAGAAAAAAAAACAGTATTAGAAACTTAAATGCAACCCAATGTACAATCAAATTCAGAAGGAATAAATATCAATTGTTGCTGTAAGCATACATATTAAATGATCAGACTACCATTGAGAAGTATTCATGCAAAAGTGTCACTTCACATTAAAAGCCAAAACTGATCACACGCTCCAGTCTCCAAAATTGGTTGTAAGTTAAATCAGATATTTAAAAAAAGAAATTAAGCTAACTAACAAATAAACCCAATTATGAATATGCATTCTTTATTCTTACACAGGATTTGAGTATATTTGACAGTAAGGTGCCTTCTTGAATCACTGCAGCATATCTGGCGCAGGCGACGTTCCCTCAGTCACCGCTGCAGATTGGTCTTCCTGGGAGTCAGCCTAAGGAAAGCGATAGGCCCAGACAGATCCGGCCATGCACATGGGTACTGTGCAGACCGACAGGCAGAAATACTCACAGCCATCTTCAACCTCTCCTTCCTACTAACCAAAGTCCCCATCTGCTTCAAGAAGACCACCATCATCCCAGTGTCAAAGAAAGCATGTGCAATGTGCCTTAATGGCTACCGCCCAATGATTCTGACCTCCATAATCATTAAGTGCTTTGTGGGCCATAACCAGCCTCTCGTCGACTCTAGCCTTCCTCGATCCCTTTCATCTTGTTGTTCACAAAACAGGTCCACAGTGGATGCCATTTTCCTGACTCTATGCTCATGCCTGGAATATGTGGATTACAAGGACTCCTATGTCAGACTCCTATTCATAGACTACAGCCCTGCCTTCAACACCATAATCTCTGCAAGACTAATCTCAAACCTCCAAGACCCAAGTCTTGGCTCTACGCTCTGATTGCAGTCTTGGAAGCAGGAATCTGAAGATCCAGTTAAAGTGAAGTTAGACAACTACACCTCCCCCAGAATAATCCTCAACATTGGAGACCCCCAAGGATACATACTCAGCCCTCTGCCGTACTCCCTGTATACCCATGATTGTGTAGCCAAATTCCGAACAACATAATCTACAAGTATGCTGATGACATCACGGTGGTAAGATAGACATCAAACATTGCATCAGAATACAGAAAGGAGATAGAGGGCTGTGTGTCATGGTGCAATGATAATAACCTCTCAATGTTGCCAAAACTAAAGAACTGATCAATGACTTCAGAAAGAAAGGAGAAGGACACCCCCCCAACTTCAGCAATGCAGTAAGGTGGAAAGGGTCGAGACCATCATGATTCTCAGAGTGATGACAACTGAAAACCTGTCCTGGACTTCTCATGTGGGTGTCAATGGTCAAGGCACAACCTCAGGTGCCTTCAGAAATTCAGCATGACCATAAGGGCCCTCACCAATCTTTACAGATGCCCCACAGAAAGCATACAGTTCGGGTGCATAATGCCCTGAAATGGTAACCGCTCTGTCCAGGACCATAAGAAACTACAGCAGGTTGTGCGCACAGCCCAGACCATCACAGACGCCAAACTCCTATCCATGGACTCCAGTTCCACATCTCGTTGCAGCGGAAAGGCTGCCAACATCAAAGACCCCTCCCACCCTGGTAATGCTCTCCTCCAACCTCTTCCATCAGGCAAAAGATACAGAAGCTCAAGCATATTAGGCTGCTGTACGGACTCTCTAACCTCAAATATTGTTGATCTTGCTTTGTGCATCTCTTGTGCAGTATGCCTCAGACCATCTCGAAATCCTTTAATCTCAATTCCTTGTTTGATATCATCTGCCTGTACTACTTGCAAAACAAAGCTTTTCTCTGTAATTAGCTACATGTGAGTATAGTAAATCAAATCAAAATGTTTGTTTTATAATCTGCCATATAACAATTATACTTTAAAGGATCTAGAGTCAGACAATAATTGCAATTGCTTGTAAATTTCAAATGCCACGCCAATGATTTGTTTTCTTTAAAAAGAAAAGATAGTTGTTCAATTACGATTTACCATTATGATGGAGAGAATAGTCTGGCAAGATACATAAATTGTCCAGGTCACTGCTCAGAGTAAATAGAAGTAATGCTGCTACAAGGTAACAGATGGAAGTTGATATGAGGCACTAACTCCAATGCAAGGATTTAGAAAGCCCTTAAGAAATCAATTATTTATTTACCTAAATAATTTTAGGAAACTATTTAAATAAATAACTGTATAAACATTAAGTAAATAAATCTCTGCATGTAAAACAGTGAGCAGTTCTTTTCAAGGTAATGGAATTTTATACAGAGGCCATTAATTTGTACTTTCGTAAGGCAATTGAAACTTCCAGAATTCAGTGAAATGACAAAAATATTTGTTAGATGCGAGACTTTTGCACAAACTTACATAGCAACATTGCACTATCAATTAGAGTCATAGAGATGTGCAGCATGGAAATCCTCCAACCCTGGCAACACCCTTGTAAATCTTTTCTGAACCCTTTCAAGTTTCACAACATCTTTCCGATAGGAAGGAGACCAGAATTTCACGCAATATTTCAACAGTGGCCCAACCAATATCCTGTACAGCTGCAACATGACCTCTCAACTCCTGTACTCAATACTCTGACCAATAAAGGAAAGCATACCAAACGCCTTCTTCACTATCCTATCTACCTGCGACTCCACTTTCAAGGAGCTATGAACCTGCACTCAGGGTCTCTTTGTTCAGCAACACTCCCTAGGACTTTACCATTAAGTCCTGCTAAGATTTACTTTCCTAAAATGAAGCACCTCTCATTTAACAGAATTAAACTCCATCGGTCACTTCTCAGCTCATTGGCCCATCTGGTCAAGATCCTGTTGTAATCTGAGGTAACCCTCTTCGCTGTCCACTACACCTCCAATTTTGGTGTCATCTGCAAACTTACTAACTGTACCTCTTATGCTCGCATCCAAATCATTTATGTAAATAACAAAAGGTTGAGGACCCAGCACTGATCCTTGTGGCACTCCACTGGTCACAGGCCTCCAGTCTGAAAAACAACCCACCACCACCACCCTCTGTCTTCTAGCTTTGAGTCAGTTCTATATCCAAATGGCGAGTTGTCCCTTTATTCCATGTGATCTAACCTTGCTAATCAGTCTCCCACGGGGAACCTTGTCAAACGCCTTTCTGAAGTACATACAGATCACATCTACCGCTCTGCCCTCATCAATCCTCTTTGTTACTTCTTCAAAAAACTCAGTCCTTACCACCCTTCTTAAACAGTGGCACCACGTTTGCCAACCTCCAGTCTTCCGGCACCTCACCTGTGACTATCAATGATACAAATATCTCAGCAAGAGGCCCAGTAATCATTTCTCTCGCTTCCCACAGAGTTCTAGGGTACACCTGATCAGGTCCTGGGGATTTATCCACCTTTACACGTTTCAAGACATTCAGCACTTCCTCCTCTGTAATCTGGACATTTTGCAAGATGTCACCATTTATTTCCTACAGTCTATATCTTCCAAATCACTTTCCACAGTAAATACTGATACTAAATACTCATTTAGTATCTCCCCCATTTTCTGCGGTTCCACCTTGCTGATCTTTGAGGGGCCCTATTCTCTCCGTAGTTACCCTTTTGTCCTTAATGTATTTGGAAAAACCCTTTGGATTCTCCTTAATTCTATTTGCCAAGGCTATCTCATGTCCCCTTTTTGCCCTCCTGATTTCCCTCTGAAGTATACTCCTACTTTCTTTATACTCTAAGGATTCACTTAATCTATCCTGTCTATACCTTACATGTGCTTCTTTCTTTTTCTTAACCAAACCCTCAATTTCTTTAGTCATCCAGCATTCCCTATACCTATTAGCTTTTCCTTTCAACCTGACAGGAAGATACTTTTTCTGGATTCTTGTTATCTCATTTCTGAAGGCTTCCCATTTTCCAGCCGTACCTTTACGTGTGAACATCTGCCTCCAATCAGCTTTCGAAAGTTCTTGCCTAATACCGTCAAAATTGGCCTTTCTCCAATTTAGAACTTCAACTTTTAGATCTGGTCTATCCTTTTCCATCACTATTTTAAATCCAAGAATTATGGTCGCTGGCCCCAAAATGCTCCCCCACTGACACCTCAGTAACCTGCCCTGCCTTATTTCCCAAGAGTAGATCAAGTTTTGCACCTTCTCTAGTAGGTATATCCACATACTGAATCAGAATATTGTCTTGTACTCACTTAACAAATTCCTCTCCATCTAAACCTTTAACACTATGGCAGTCCCAGTCTATGTTTGGAAAGTTAAAATCCCCTACCATAACCACCCTATTATTCTTACAGATAGCTGAGATCTCCTTACAAGTTTGTTTCTCAATTTCCCTCTGACTATTAGGGGGTCTATAATATAAGCTGAAAATGTGTTGCTGGAAAAGCGCAGGTCAGGCAGCATCCAGGGAACAGGAGAATCGAAGTTTCGGGCATAAGCCCTTCTTCAGGAAGAAGAAGGGCTTATGCCCGAAACTTCGATTCTCCTGTTCCCTGGATGCTGCCTGACCTGCTGCGCTTTTCCAGCAACACATTTTCAGCTCTGATCGCCAGCATCTGCAGTCCTCACTTTCTCCTCGGTCTATAATATAATCCCAATAAGGTGATTATCCCTATCTTATTTCTCAGTTCCACCCAAATAACTTCCCTGGACGTATTTCCAGGAATATCCTCCCTAGTAACAAAGCAAACAAATTAAGTGCTGAAAAATAACTTGCACAACCATGCTTTCTCCCAATGTCAACCATCAAAATCTCCAGCCAATGATACATACCAGATTGCCTAGCACTTTAAGTTTCTTTCTCAAAGCATCTCCAATCTGTCTCACGATTTCTCCTCGTTTTGGTGCTGGAATCTGGACAAGATTTAAAAAGAAAGTTTTTTTAATTATTTAGCTTCTCAATTTATTTTTAAATATTAAACAGACAAAAGCTCACTGAATAAGATTATCAGTTAAAGACTGAAAATAAATATTTACTCTATGCAACGGAACAGATGGAATTACAAAGGCAGCTTATGTAGTCAGAATACATTGACCTAACAACTTGGTTCTAGTTATCCTTCTAATGACCTTCAAACTGCTACGCCAAATGTATTTCAACAAAATATTTGAGAGTGGCTACCATACAAAGATGGGTTTTGTCAGCTCCTGACCTTATTACAGCCTTGGTTCTATTATGTATATAAAAGCGGAACTCCAGTGCGGAGGACGTTGCGAATGGCTTTGAAGTGTGACATCAAGAGCTTGAGCAAAACTGGAGTGAATGAGAATAAGGGGAAATATCCCCACTGGTTGGAGTCATGCCTGGCACATCGGAAGCTGACTGTGGTCATTGGAGGTCAGTTATCTTAGCACTAGGACATCTCTGCAGGAGTTTCTCAGGGGAGTGTCCTGGGCCCAACCACCTTCTGCTGCTTCATCAATGACCTTCCCTCCATCATAAGGTCAGAAGTGGGGTTTTTGCCAATTGTTACACAATATTCAGCACCATTCACCACTTCTCAGATAATGAAGCAATGCATGTACAAACGAACAACAACTGGACAATATGCCACATGAAGTTGATAACTGGTGAGCAGTTATACACTTTTTGAGAAGATTTGAAGCTCAGGTTGAGGTTCTGGATGTAGGTTTGCTCAGTGAGAGATATACATACCACAAAGGCAATTACCAACTCCAACAAAATAAAATCTCTTTGAAATTCACCCTCTGATATTCAATGGCAATACCATTGCTGAATAACCCACTATCAATATCCTGGGGATTATCGTCACGAAGAAACTGGTCATACAAATAGTGACCACAGAACAATATAACCTAAGGGAGAACAAAGTAGGACTTTGACATTACAGTTGATCAATCTATAAACTGGCTGTTCCACTTGAAAGCACGAGAATGGCAATTTATTTTCATACTGGAAAGTTCCACGCAAATAAATAATCCAAGAGCAGGTCAGTGGCTTGGAATTCTGCAGGAAATAACTAACCTCCTGACATGCCCAAAGCCACCAGTCAGGAGTGGGCTTGTCTTAAAAATTCCATGCATCTCCTTTGCAAAACAGCCATTATCACTTGCTTGATCCATTGCGCTGACTTACTTGAGAAGTAAAATTTGCTATTCTGGGGTGAAAAGTTGAGGCCAATTACAACTGCAGGAACAGCATATGTGGCCGAAAACAGGTCTGGCGGCAGGGAGGTGACTTATAAGCTGTAAATATACAAAGGCATGATTTTTCACAATGAAAAACCATGGGTCAACTTATATGCCACAGTTCAAGATAACTATTCTGCTGCATAGTCTTATCAATAGATCTTCAGAGTTGCTTTGCATAATTTCACTTAAAAATAACAGAAACTTCCACAGTTAAGATCTTGTTGATTATTTAACTACTTCTTTTTAAGTTGAATTATTGATAAGTAAAACAGAGAAATATCAGATCATCCATAAAATGTGATCAGCCAATTTCCTCCTGAAGGTTTTATTTATTTGCATGGAACTTTCCAGTATGAAAACAATTTGCCATTCTTATGCTTTCAGGTGAAATAGTCAGTGTACAGATAGTTCCACTGTAGTGTCTAAGTCCAATTGCGTTCTCCCTCAGGTTTCAGTGCTCTGTGGTCAACTGTGTAACAGTCAGATGCAGCTGGTCAGACTTAACTGCCAACTTGTTAACCCAACCTATTTAGAAAACATAAAAAGGCAGCAATCAAACACAAGTGGCTTCCCCAAAAGTTTGAATACTCAAGAAGCTAAGTCAGCAGACCAGGAAAGTCCAAAGTTCATTCTTCATCTTGTATGAAATCAGCTGATCTGAAGCAAAGGATTTGGGAAATCAGCTACAATTGTATACTGCAAACTCCTGTGTCATAGTGGGAAGTGAATATGCTAATTAAGCCTTAATGAAAGTGGAAACCAAAATTACCTACTACAGGCAGAATATGGAAACAGGCTAGATTAGCAAATAGAGCTGAAAATGTGCTGGAAAAGCGCAGCAGGTCAGGCAGCATCCAAGGAACAGGAGAATCGACGCTTCGGGCATAAGCCCTTCTTCAGGAATGAGGAAAGTGTGTCCAGCAGGCTAAGATAAAAGGTAGGGAGGAGGGACTTGGGGGAGGGGCGTTGGAAATGCGATAGGTGGAAGGAGGTCAAGGTGAGGGTGATAGGCCAGAGTGGGGTGGGGCGGAGAGGTCAGGAAGAAGATTGCTGGTTAGGAAGCCAGTGTTGTGTTTGAGGGATTTGACTGATGCAGG
>NC_057711.1:73102017-73114165 GCF_004010195.1 Chiloscyllium plagiosum
TGGCAGATATGGAAGTATCCCTTGGGGCCTTGGAGGGAAGTAAGGGGGGAGGTGTGGGCGCAAGTTTTGCATTTCTTGCGGTTGCAGGGGAAGGTGCCAGGAGTGGAGGTTGGGTTGGTGGGGGGTGTGGACCTGACGAGGGAGTCACGGAGGGAGTGGGCTTTACAGACCACTCACTCTCTGGGTCACCATTGGAACAATCTAAAATAAAAGTTCCTATATAAAAAGAAACGACCACTCAACAACTAATAGTATTAAGTATTTTGATACCAAACGTGCCAGCTCGCACTTTATAAACCAACTTCATGCATTTACAGCATCTGTTCTTACAACAATCCAGCAAAGAACCAACTCATTTCTAACGTTTATTGTAATTATTTTTGAGCAGTTAACAAATTCCATTGTCAGAGAACCAGTCGTGTTGAGAAAACCCCAATTTAAAAGAAAAAAAAAAATGACTGGTTAAAATGTTACCCACCAAGAGAGGCATCTGACAGATTGATTTAAAATAGAAGTTTAAGGCGGCGATCAGGCAAATCGGGTAGGCCCAGGTGACTGAAAGCTCTGTCAGCGAATGAAGGACTAAACTGTGAGATTGCAAAGGAGTCCCAAAATGTAAAACAAAAAAGACATAGGAAGTTACAGAAATAGGATGGGCTGAGACCATGGATAGATTTGCAACAATAAAGAATTTCAAACTCACCAACTAAGAACTCGATGTTACTCAAGCAGGCCCTACTTCAAAATAAAATGGAGGCTGCCCAGTATTGGGTGAATTGCTAGTGTACCAAGAAAGAACTTGAGATTTTGTTTGAAGATGTTATAGAATTCAAAAGATAGAGGCAATTCAACTAGGTTTCTGCTCAATAACGATTCCCAGGATGTCGACAATGTGGGATTTTAACAAGAGAGGCACTGTTGATCATTAGCAGAAAGTAATAACAGGCACCATGGTCTACTCCTTTTCTGTTGAAGATAAAACTTACATCAGCCCATACTTTCCATGCTTCTTTTGCCTTTCGTACAGTCTCTTCATAATCTTCCAAAGTGGCCTGCAATATAGCCAAAACAAATTTACATCATCAATATCAGACAATACATCTGAACACAACATTAATAATTTAATAGCATTAAGTTTCAAGTCTGAACATTAAAAAGAACATCACCTGTCTTACTCTGGCTATTGGCTCATTGTTTGCAGGGCAGTAGGAAGTGACAACCTACAAATAAAGCAGAATAGAATAATTGAATCAATATACAGTCTTTGATAGTCAAAGTCATTGAATCAAAGTTCACCTTTAATGTAATTATCACTCCGAGAAAAAGTCATACAGAAAGAAGGGCTAAAATAATTCAGAAGAGTTAGGTAAGAGGTTTTGAGGAAACTTTCAAAAAAGCGAGGAAGACAAATGTTTCAAGAGATAGTTTCAGACAGGATGAAGGTAAAATTGTGAATACAGGTCAATGAATGAAAAATACATAAATAGAAGGGGGACTGTGAATATTGACAGGTTTGCTGTTACAGCATGTTAGTTTTCTGTGTTCCTTGTATGTGTTCAAAGTCTCCCTGAATATCAATATTTAGAAGTTCACTTCTTTTATAATACTTGCTTTTGTTCTTATAGCCAAAATGGATAACCTCCCACTCACCCATATTTTACTATGTCAGCCACCTTGTTGCCCAGTCACATTGAGCATGCATGAGCACCACTTTTACCAATTATTTAAAAGATTTATTTCAGGAAATCAACTGTATTCATAAAAAGAATGTGGTGGATGCTGTATATATAACTTTTAAAAGGCACTTGTTGAATTACCACAAGGAAATCTGAAAGAATTATTAATGGATGTGATATTGTTAGGAATGTACTCACATGATAGACAACAAAGTTAAAAGTCACACAACACCAGGTTATGGTCCATCAGGTTTATTTGGAATCACCAGCTTTTGAAGGTAACCACCTGATGAAGAAGCAGCACTTTGAAACTAGTGATTCCAAATAAATCTGGGACTAAACAAAGGTGCACAATAATTAAATCTGATTCATTTCAGTGTTCTCACTATTCTCCAAGACAGGAGTTGTTTTTAAGGGCCCATTTATAACATCTGCTACTGGTCTATTCCTCCTGCCAGATTCTCACCCTCTGCTTGTCTGACAGATGTTTGAAGGCTGACTTCCACAGCCTTTTTGAGAGAAATCATAGAGAGAAAATCCCAACAAACAAAAATCCTCAGTACAACCTATCCCCATTGAATAATGGCATAGCTAGGATGTACTCGATGGATTCAAATTAATGAATTTTAGTTTCAAAATTATATGTGAGAGATTTGTTGGCTTATAATTGGTATTCCTGTTGCATCTCCTTGCTACAAATCATTTTCTTTCTACAATTGGTTTCCTTGCATTCTGAACAGTCTAAGCCCAAAAGTTTAACCTTCATATCTCCTTTCAGCAATGTTTTGAATTCTGAAATAAGACTGCAAAATTCTGGAAATGTCCATCAAAGCAACATATGTAGAGAGAAAAACAGTTAACATTTCAGGTCAATGATGTTGACCTGATCGATGAACCATTAACTTTTTTTTTCTTCTCACCAGCCTAAATTGAGTATTTCAATCCTCACTTTCACTTATTTCAATAATTTGCTAATCTTACTTCTGATTAGTTTAGAATGGGGCCAAAAGGCTGCTATTTGGCATTTAACCTATTCACCACCTCCTACTTATGCAGCACTCCTGATATGCCAGATGGTCAAATCCTTGGAATTTTGGTGCAGCAACACCACAGGCAAAAGAAGAGTTAAAAAAGATGAGCCAAAATGGTGCAACTATTACAAAAATTGAATTAAATACTTAAACTCCGGATTTGATAGCTTTTCTGTACATATTAGACATGCAAATCAACAGTACTGTAGGGAGTACTGTGCATTTCCTTGTGCATTACTGAAACCAACTCAGTGAAAATCAGAATAATCTGAAACTATTATCGAGGGTTCTTCCAGCCATTTCGTTGTAAAAAGTATTGCAGATAGGTATAGGTTTTGACTGGATAGGAAGTTGCATAATGAATCCTCTAAGAATACATAGAAAGCTGCAGTCTAGCCGTTGAGTGAATCTCCGCGCAAACTGCAGGACCGTCTGACCTTACAAACGTCAAACTAAAACAGCAACTCCAACACTACTTACTGCTCAAAAGTCAAAAAGCACTCAATTATTGTGTGAAACTGGAGAAAGAAAGGTTAAAAAGAAAGATTAGTCTGAAATATTAGTCCATGATCCAAAAGAAGGTGGCTGCCAGAACTTGCTCGGGCAGGGGTCAGGCTTTCTGGGTGAAATCCGGTTTGCAATAGGCCGTACTACAAAGCTTTAGCGACAGCAAGTGCTTCTCTGGAAGAGCTGTCTCTCTGCCGCTGCTCACCTCTCCTCGCCCTCCCCAGATCCCGTTAAAAACGCCGGAGTTGTCCTCCTTCAGACCCAGCTCTTTAAGCCAGGCGTAGTCGGGCCGCTGGATGAGTAAGCTGGACATAGCTGCAGACAGCCTCCAGCCACAGAAAGCCTTCTTCCCTCGGAGCAAAGGCCTCGCGAGGGACAGCGTTACTCGCTGCATCCTATCAGCAGAGCAACGCAAAATCGCAATTGATTAAGCAATCGCACACACTTCGCAGCAATCTGTAGAACGCAGCCTGCGCCTGTGTGATTGGCAGCAGCGCATGCTGCCCACGTACAAGGACAAGGCAATGATGCAAAGCGCTGGAAGCGTGAGTTGCACATCAGCGTGATCCTGGATTGCCAGCCTTGCCCTGGACTCCGTTATTCTAAAAATAGAACAGTAGCACATTGACTGACTGTGCACTCCCATTATAAAGAGGGGTAAATAAATACCCAATTCGATTTAAAGCATTTCCCTTTCTGCGTTTACAATAGATAGTCTCTAATATATAGTGAAACGTCACTGAAGCAGTAGACAAGTTTTAACATGAAGCTGCATTTTAATGCACAAAAGCTTGATCGTTTTTAAGGAGGGTGTTAAAAGAGAGAGAAAGATGGAGAGGAAGCTTAGGGCATCGAACTAGCTGATAAAAGTAAGGTCACCATAGTCCCAGATCGCTCTGTCATCAGAGATAGGCTACTGGTGGTGGTTTAAGCTGAGGGTCACCACACCTCAGGCAAGGGGAGTGGTTAAAGAGGAGTGTCCTTCATAGGAGAAAGTGAGGACTGCAGTGCTGGAGATCAGAGCTGAAAAATGTGTTGCTGGAAAAGCGCAGCAGGTCAAGCAGTATCCAAGGAGCAGGAGAATCCTGAAGAAGGGCTTATGCACGAAACGTCGATTCTCCTGCTCCTTGGATGCTGCCTGACCTGCTGTGCTTTTCCAGCAACACATTTTTCAGTGTCCTTCATAGTCAGCTTTGCCAAGGCAGTAAATGAACCTATACTGTTGGTATCACTCGGTGTCACGTGACCCCCCTACTAGTTGATAGGACCGTTATGATGGAAAGAATATCAGGGTGCACAAGCCAAAATTGAAGGCATGTGAAGTTCTTAGAGGATTGTAGATGATGTTCCATCTATTTGTTCCTTTGTCTGGTCACTGCATTAGGTAATTATTTCATGATTGCTGCCATTGGCCTTGCCCATGTGTTAAAAGGACCAGTGGTTTATACAATTTGTTTGATTTACTGGGCTTATGGGTTGCTGCTCACCAACCAACCTGGCTGTACATTTTAGAATGAGTATCAGTTCTCATGTTGGAAAAGATTTGAGACATGAGGGACAGGGCCATGGGGAGATTTAAACACAACGATGGGTAAACAGGACTTGGTGCATGTTAGGAAACTGCCAACTGAGTTTGATGAAGAGAAGTTTACAAAGGGTGCAACACAGGTGCCCACTCAGAAAAGCATTGGAATAGTTGATTATGGGGGTACAGAATTAACCTGGAACTACATCCATGGCAAAGAAAGAACAAAAAGAAAGCCATAGAAAATGCTTTCAGGAGCAGAGGGTCTGAGGTAGGAGGGCAGTTCGGTAGTATTGAAGAAATGAAAAAATTACTATGATCAGAGTTTTACTACTATTCAATCCCACCCAACATTAACTTTCTCAGATGTGTTCCCTTTTAGACTTCGTAACCAAAGTGACCGCTTGATTCATTATGAAGAATTTGGAAACATTTCAAGGAAATAATAGGACCATACGATACAAGGACAGAATAAGGCCATTCAGACAATTGAATCTGCTCTGCTATTTGTTCATGGCTAATACGTTTCTCACTCCCAATTTCCTGCCTTCTCTCAGTAACCTTTGATCCCCTTACTAATCAAGAACCTATCTATCTGTCTGAAATACACTCAATGACATAGCCTCCAAATCCTTCTGTGACAATGAGTTCCATAGATTCACCACCTTCTGGTTGAAGAAATTCCTCCTCATCTCAGTTCTAAAGGGTCATCCCTTCACTCTGAGGCTGTGTTCTTGGGTCTTAGTCCAATTCTATCCAGGCCTCTCAGTATTCTGTAAGTTTCAGTGAGATTTCCGCTCATCCTTTTAAACTCCATCGAGTGCAGACACAGCAACAAATTAAAAATTTAATTTCAAGTTGTCAAGTCACTGATAATATCAAAATAGAACAGAAGGAATTCAATTGGGGACTTAAAAAGATAAACTTATATCAGGTAAAAATTAATGTTTTTTTAAAGTCAGTCGTAAGGAATAGCAATATTGTTCCAAGTCAGAATGGCGTGTGACGTGGAGAGGAATTTGTAGGTGGTGGTGTTCCAATACAAATTCCTCATGAAAATTTGTAGTATACAATAATTTGCTGGGCAGAATTCCCAACCTACAGATTATATTATAGTGTAGAAATACTTAAATATACTTGCACTTATGTCATTTATACCACATGCCATCCTGACTTGGAACAATATTGCTGTTTCTTATCACTGACTGTTAAAAACATTAATTTTTTCAGTGACTTGAAAACTTTGCATTAAATTTTTCATCTGTTGATGTTAATTTGAAAAATAAATTGGGATCCATGCACCTTTCCAGGTCACACCATTGAAGACTGTCCTGCAATTTATAACCTAGAACATCGAACACAGAACATTACAGCACAGTAATGGGTTCTTCGGCCCTCGATGCTACACTGACCTGTGAAACCCATCTAACCTACACTATTCCATTCTCATCCATATGCCTATCCAATGACCATTTAAATGTCCTTAAAGTTGGTGAATCTTCTACTATTTCAGGCAGTGCGCTCCACGCCCTACTACTCTCTGAGTATAGAAACTACCTCTGACATCTAATCTATATCTATCACCCCTCAATTTAAAATTATGTCCCGTCATGCTAGCAATCACCACCCAAGGAAAAAGGCTCTCACTGTCCAACCTATCAAACGCCCTGATTATCTTATATGTTTCAATGAAGTCGCCTCTCAACCTTCTTTTCTCTAATGAAAACAGCTTGAAGTCCCTCCACCTTTCCTCATAAGACCTTCCCTCCATACCAGGCAACATCCGAGGAGATATAGCTTCCATATCTTTCCGGTAATGCGGTGACCAGAACTGTACGCAATACTCCAAATGTGGCTGCACCAGAGTTTTGTACAGCTGCAGCATAATCTTGTGGTTCAGAAACTCAATCCCTCGCCCAATAAAAGCTAACACACCGCATGCCTTCTTAACAAATCTATCAACCTGGGTGGCAACTTTCATCAGTCAATGTACCTGGACATCGAGATCTCTCTGCTCATCTACACTACCAAGAATCTTAGCATTAGCCCAGTACTCTGCATTCCTGTTACTCCTGCCAAAGTAAATCACCTCACACTTGTCCACATTAAATTCCATTTGCCACCTTTCAGCCCAGCTCTGCAGCTTATCTATGTCTCTCTGTAAACTACAACATTCTTCGTCACACAACTCTACTGACTTTAGTGTAATCCACAAATTTATATAAAATGACAAAAAAAAAGTGGACCCAAAACAGATCCTTGCGGTACCCCACTAGGAATTGAACTCCAGGATGAATATTTCCCATCAACCACCTTCCTCTGTCTTCTTTCAGCTAGCCAATTTCTGATCCAAGCCGCTAAATCATCATCAATCCCATGCCTCTGTATTTTGTACAATAGCCTACCGTGGAGAACCTTAAAAAAAAGCCTTACTAAAATCCATATACACCACATCAACCACTTTACCCTCATCCACCTGCTTGGTCACTTTCTCAAAGAACTCAAGAAGGTTGTGAGGCACTGACCTACCCTTCACAAAACCATGTTGACTATCCCTAATCAACTTATTCCTCTCTAGATGATTATAAATCCTATCTCTTATAACCCTTTCCAACACTTTACCCACAATCAAAGTAAGGCTCACAGGTCTATAGCTTCCAGGTTTGTCTCTACTTCCTTTCATGAAAAAGGGAACAACATTTGCTATCCTCCAGTCTTCTGGCACTATTCCTGTAGACAATGATGAAATAAAGATCAAAGCCAAAGGCTTGGCAATCTCCTCCATAGCTTGCCAGAGAATCCTAGGATAAATCCCATCCGGCCCAGGGGACTTATCTATTTTTACACTTTCCAGAATTGCTAACACCTCCTTCATATGCACCTCAATCCCATCTAGTCTAGTAGCCTGTACCTCAGTATAGGGGAACCTCGATTATCCGAACATGGTGGGTAAGCACTATTTCGTTTGGATAATCGATTATTTGGTTAATCAATTAAATGCCTTTCGTCTGGGGCTCAGAGTTTTTAAAGTCTGCTCCTCATTCAGCAGACTGCAGCAGCACACAGCGCGCGAGGCCCTGCCCAACACCTCCCCCGCCCCAACCCATCCAACACTGCTCCCCGACCCGACACCACCCCCCTCTCCCAACACCGACCCACCCACCACAAGACTGCTGCTGCTGCCTTTGTGGGGTAAGTCTCCAAATAGCGTACACACACACACAGCCACAGCCACACACACAACGTTTTACTGCAATGTTTTGACAGGTTCCACCTTTGCCCTGTACAGGACAATGTTGGAGTGATTATCTGGGGAAGGGGGCCGGGTTAGGGTACACCCTTCTGTAGAACTCCAGAGAAAATGTGCGGAGAGAGAGAGAGAGTGGGAGGTCAGTCATTTGGAAATGGTGCCTGTTTAATCAATGTAATCAAAAAACGTGATCACTGTTGGAAACACGTCTTTGATGTAATGTTTCTATCGGGACCTTGAGATCTCCTTTGGATAATCTGATTTTCTGATAATTGGTATTCGGATAATCGAGGTTTCTCTGTATTCACCTCGACCACATTGTCTTTTTCTAGTGTGAATATAGATGAAAAGTATTCATTTAGCGCTTCCCCTGTCTCCTCTGAATCTATGCACAACTTCCCATTATTATGCTTGATTGGCCCTAATCTTACACTCGTCATTCTTTTATTCCTGATATAGTTATAGAAAGCTTTAAGGTTTTCCTTGATCCTATCCGCCAATGACTTCTCACGTCCCCTCCTGGCTCTTCTTAGCTCTCTCTTCAGGTCTTTCCTGACTAACCTGTAACTCTCAAGCACTCTAGCTGAGCCATCACATCTCATCCCAACATAAGAAACCATGGCTCCCACTCTCGACAACTTCGTCCCTGCCTGACAGGTACATACTTATCAAGGATCCGCAGTAGCTGGTCCTTGAATAAGTTCCACATTTCAATTGTGTCCATCCCCTGCAGTTTCCTTCCCCATCCTATGCAGCCTAAATCTTGCCTAATCACATCGTAATTGCCTTTACCCCAGCTATAACTCTTGCCCTGCAGTATATACCTATCTCTTTCCATCATTAAAGTAAATATAACCAAATTGTGGTCACTATCACCAAAGTGCTCACCTACCTCCAAGTCTAACAACTGGCCGGTTTCATTACCCAGTTCCAAGCCCGAAATTCCTGAAGAAGGGCTAATGCCCGAAACGTCGATTCTCCTGTTCCTTGGATGCTGCCTGACCTGCTGCGCTTTTCCAGCAACACATTTTCAGCCCAAATCTAATGTGGCCTCGCTCCTTGTTGGCCTGTCTACATACTATGTCAGGAAACCCTCCCGCACATATTGGACAAAAACTGACCCGTCTAAAGTACTTGAACAATAATATTCTCAGTAAATATTTGGAAAATTAAAGACCCCCATAACAACTACTCTGTCACTCTTGTTCCTATTGAGAATCATCTTTGCTATTCTGTCCTCTACATATCTGGGACTATTTGGAGGCCTATAGAAAACTCCCAACAGGGTAACCTCTGCTTTCCTATTTGTAATCTCAGCCCATACTATCTCAGTAGACGAGTCCTCAAATGTCCTTTCTGCAACCATAATACTGTCCTTGATTAACAGTGCCGCACCAACCTCTCTTTTACCATTTTCTTTGTTCTTACTGAAGCATGTAAATCCCAGAACCTGCAAAAACCATCCCTGTCCCTGTTCTACCCACGTCATTGAAATGGCCACGACATCGAAATCCCAGGTACCAACCCATGCTGCAAGTTCACCCACCTTAATCTGGATGCTCCTGGCATTGAAGTAGATACACTTCAAGCCAATTTCTTGCATGCTGGTGCCTTCTTGCGATCTTGAAATCTTAATTCTGACTTCACTACTCTCATCTTCCCATATATTCGAACTACAATTTTGGTTCCCATCCCCCTGCTGAATTAGTTTAAACCCACCCAAAGGGCATTAGCAAATTTCCTCCCCAGGATATTGGTACCCCTCTGGTTCAGGTGAAGACCATCTTGTTTGTAGAGGTCCAACCAAACCCAGAAAGGGCCCTAATTATCCACGAATCCAAAACCCTTCCTCCTGCACAAACCCTGTTCTCTCTCTCATTTACATCTTATTGTTCATTCCTTATTTAGTACATTTCAGATTATTTAGCAGCTGAATTCAATCTCCATAAGATAAATACAATCTCTTGAACTGAACAGAAATGAAATTAGTAAGTTTGGAAACTGCAGAAATTGAAGCTGTTCAGATAAGAAGTAATAAATTGGCAATATTTAGAACATTGAGCAAAGAACAATACAGCACAGAACAGGCCCTTTGGCCCTCGGTGTTGCGCGACCTGTAAACTATTCTCAACTCGTCCCCCTACACTATCCCAAAATCATCTATGTGATTATCTAACGATTGTTTAAATCTCCCTAATGTGGCTGAGTTGACTACATTAGCAGGTAGGGCATTCCACGCCCTTACCACTCTCTGTGTAAAGAACCTGCCTCTGACATCTCTCTTAGATCTATCTCCCCTCAATTTGTAGTTATGCCCCCTTGTGGTGTAAAATTCCAAGCAGTGGAATGTGGTGAAACGGTTAAAAATTATGTCCCAATACATGTGTGAATCTAACCGGAATGGAGGTGTTGCTTAGTCCCGTGTGAATCTTATTACACACCTCCCCGTGTGAATCTTCTTATCTGTATGTAACCAGAATGGAATGTGTTTTTTAGCCTTGCTCTGCTGTTCACATGAATGTTTATATCTGGAAAAGAGTATATCAGCTGGAAAAGTCTCCAGTTCGGTGAGTCTGCTCCGGGGTTACGTTTAACCGCCGAGCGTGGGTTGTTGGCAACCGCTCTACGAGAACTGACGGCTCCCAGTTCCGGTAACATGTAGAGTGAGTATAAGCCAGACCCGTTGTGGCGACGCTGCGGGGAATAAAATGCCCATATTCTAGCAGACTCGCCTCTTGGTCGTTTGTTCTGTGTCAGACTACTCTCCTACGAACCTGACCTTGAGAATTTTTTAAAACACCCCTCATACAAGCTGAAGCCATCATCCTAGGAAAAAGACTTTCACTGTCTAACCTATCTAATCCTCTGATCATCTTGTATGTCTCTATCAAATCCCCTCTTAGCCTTCTTCTTTGCCAATGAGAACAGGTTCAAGTCTCTCAGCCTTTCCTCATAAGACCTTCCTTCCAGACGAGGCAACATCCTGGTAAAGCTCCTCTGAACCTTGTCCAATGCTTCCACATCCTTCCCGAAATATGGGGACCAGAAGTGTACACAATATTCCAACTGTGGTCGCACCAGCGTTTTGTATAGTTGCAGCATGATATTGCGGTTCCAGAACTCAATCCCTCTACTAATAAAACCTAACACACTGTATGCCTTCGTAACAGCACTATCCACCTGGGTGGCAACTTTCAGGGACCTATGTACACGGACTCCAAGATCCCTCTGCACATCCACACTACCAAGAATCTCTGCCTTCCTGTTATTCTTACCAAAGTGCATCACCTCACATATAGCTGCATAAAACTCCATTTGCCACCTCTCAGCCCAATTCTGCAGTTTATCCAAGTCCCCCTGCAACCTGTAACATTCTTCCACATTGTCTACTATTCCATCGACTTTAGTGTCATCTGCAAATTTAATAATTCATCCACCTATACCTGCGTCTAAGTCATTCATAAAAATGACAAACAGCAGTGGTCCCAAAACAGATCCCTGTGGCATACCACTAGTAACCGGACTCCAGATTGAATATTTTCCATCAACCACCATACGCTGCCTTCAAACTGCTAAATCACCCTCAATTCCATGCCTCTGCATTTTCTCCAACAGCCTACCATGTGGAATCTTATCAAAGGCTTTACTGAAGTCCATGTATACCACATCAACTGCTCTACCCTCATTTACATGCTTGGTCACCTTCTCAAAAAACTCAATGAGGTTTGTGAGACACGACCTGCCCTTGACGAAACCATGTTGACGATCTGAAATCAAATTGTTGTTTGCTAGATGATTATAAATCCTATCTCTTATAATTCTTTCCAAAACCTTTCCTACAACAGAAGTAAGGCTCACTGGTCTATAATTACCTGGGTCATCTCTGCTGCCCTTCTTGAACAAGGGCACAACATTTGCAATCCTCCAGTCCTTTGTGGGCAAAGTCTTAGAGAGAATTGTAAGGGATAGGATTTATGAACATCTGGATAGGAATAATGTGATCAAGGATAGTCAGCATGGTTTTGTGAAGGACAGGTCGTGCCTCACAATCCTTATTGAATTCTTTGAATAGGTGACTAAGGAGGTAGACAAGGGGTAAAGCGGTAGATGTGGTGAATATGGATTTTAGTAAGGCATTTGATAAGGTTCCCCATGGTAG
>NC_057711.1:73114797-73187381 GCF_004010195.1 Chiloscyllium plagiosum
CTTTTTCTATGTATGGAGTCAGCTATTACGAGGGGGCATAGCTTTAAATTAAGGGGGAGTTGGTATAGGACAGATGTTAGGGGTAGATTCTTTACTCAGCGAGTCGTGAGTTCATGGAATGCCCTGCCAGTAGCAGTGGTGGACTCTCCCTCTTTATGGGCATTTAAACGGGCATTGGATAGACATATGGAGGATAGTGGGCTAGTGTAGGTTAGGTGGGCTTGGATCGGCGCAACATCGAGGGCCAAAAGGCCTGTACTGCGCTGTATTTTTCTATGTTCTATGTTCCTCTGGTACTAAACCTGTGGACAATGACGACTCAAATATCAAAGCCAAAGGCTCAGCTATTTCCTCCATAGCTTCCCAGAGAATCCTCGGATAAATCCCATCCGGCCCAGGGGACTTGTCTACTTTCACTCCTTCTAGAATTGATACCACCTGTTTGTAACTAACCTCGATCCTTTCTAGTCTAATGTCTCGGACCTCATTCTTCTCCTTAACAATATTCTCCTTTTCCTGAGTGAAAACAGATGAGAAATGTTCGTTTAGCACCTCTCTGATCTCCACAGGGTCCACACTCAACTTCACACTTCTGTCTTTGATTGGCCCTATTCCTACCCTAACCATCCTTCTATTCCTCACATACCTTTAGGGTTCTTCTTTATTCTATTTGCTAAAGACTGCTTGTGTCCCCTCTTTGCTCTTCTTAACTCTCTCTTTAAATCCTTCCGAGATAATCTGCAACTCTCCATCGCCTCATCTGTACCATCTTGCCTCATCAACACATCAGCCTCCTTCTTCTTCGTAACAAGAGATGAAATTTCTGTAGTAAATCACGGTTCCCTTACCTTATCACTTCCTCCCTGCCTGACAGGGACATACTTATCGAGGACACGCAATATCTGTTCCTTACACCAGCTGCACATTTCCATTGTCTGCATCCCCTGCATTTTGCTACCCCATTCTATGCATCCTAATTCTTGCCTAATCGCATTATAGTTGTCCTTGCCCCATCGATAACTCTTGACCTGTGGCATGTACCTATCCCTTTCCATCGCTAAACTAAACGTAACTGAATTATGGTCACTCTCTCCAAAGTGCTCACCTACAAATAAATCAAACATCTTGCCTGGTTCATTACCAAGCACCAGATCCAGTGTGGCATCCCCTCTTGACGGCCCTTCAACGTACTGTGTCAGGAAACCCTCCTGTATACACTGGACAAAAACTGATCCATCTGATGTACTAGAGTTATAGCATTTCCAGTCAATGTTGGGGAAGTTAAGGTCCCCCATAATGACCACCCTGTTCCTTTCACTCTTACCCAGAATAATTTTGCTAATCCTCTCTTCCACCTCCCTGGAACTCTGCGGAGGCCTATAAAAAACTCCAAGCAGTGTGACCTCTCCTCTCCTGTTTCTAGCCTCAGCCCACACTACCTCAGTAGACGAGTCCTCATCAAAAGTTCTCTCAGCCACCGTTATACTATCCTTGACTAACAAGGCCGCACCTCCCCCTCTTTTACCGCCTTGCCTGTTCTTAATGAAAGATCTAAACCCTGGAACCTGCAACATCCATTCCTCACCCTGCTCTATCTACATCTCCGAAATGGCCACAACATCCCAGGTACCTATCCATGCTGCAAGCTCACCCACCTTATTTCGGATACTTCTGGCGTTGAAGTAAACACACTTCAAACCACTTCGCTTTCTGCCAGCACATTCCTGTGACCCTGAAATCTTGCCCCTGTCCTTCCTACTCTCAACCTCCTGTGCACTGCAACTCCACCTCCAGTTCCCATCCTCCTGCTGAGCTAGATTAAACCCACCCGAATAGCATCAGCAAATTTCCCACCCAGGATATTAGTACCCCTCTAGTTTAAGTGAAGACCGTCCTGTTTGTACAATTCCCACCTTCCCCAGAATGAGCCCTAATTCTCCAAGAACCTGAAACAACTGTCTCAAAGTCTTAATAAGTCACCACGTTGAGCTGAACTGCCTTGTTTATTTGTCTCCCTTTACTTTTTGCAACAAGATCCACTCCAATTTACAAAAATAGGACATGCTTTGTTTGTAACTAGAAGTTTCTGAGCTCTGTTAATTTGTTGCTGATGAAGCTGAAGTCTCATTCAGGGCTGTGACAATGGTAACAATAAGAGTGATGTCCTTGGTTCCTGCACTTCTCGACATGATCTGTTGATTTGAGTTTGGAATGTTTGAAACAATATCAAGGAGTAATGGCTTTGACTTAACTGGAAGAACAGAAAACTACAGATCAAATGACATCTCATTTTATCAATAATATAATATATTTTTATTGTTGACTAGCTTTTCAGTCACAAACCTTTAAGTGTATCTACGGAAGGGAACCTCTTCATAATTTTGTTATCTTCATGTGAATTTTCTTTGCTTTTCAGACAGCTCAATTCTTGAGAACTTTAAATCTTGACACAGTTGACTCCCATTGGAATGTGACAGTGCAGGACAAGTGTTGGGGAACTTCACTGAGAGAGGGATGGAGATAAAATTAGTTAGCTGTTAGAAATGCACAAGTTAATAAAAGCTGTATTTGTTAAAGGCATGTCATGTATGCAAATTTACAGCTAATGAACAGTGATCCAATAAAGCGGATTTACTGGAGAAGGCAGACGATAATCCACGGGCGACAAACATTGATCTTTCTCATGCTGTTGAAGTGGGATGTCCCTTTGGATTGGAGGTGAACAGTCCACAATCTTATATTGTCTATATTTATACAATTTCTTTATTGCAATAAAACATCCAAAATAGTTTACAGTTGCAACATAAAGCAGAATGTGATGTCAGGTTACATAAAATGACATTAGGAAGAATAGCCAAAAGCCAAATGAGGTCAATTTTAAGCAGCAGCTTCAAGGAAGAAAGAGATTTAAAGAGGTGGAATGATTTCAGAGGAAATAAGTGAATTTCAATTCTAGGCAGCTGGAGTCATAGCCACCCATCGGATTGCAATTAAATCACTTAAGTTCAAGAAATCAAAACTCAGCACATATAAGTGGAGTGGGTTAGAGTCATAGAGATGTACAGCATGGAAACAGACCCTTCGGTCCAACCCGTCCATGCCGACCAGATATCCCAACCCAATCTAGTCCCACTTGCCAGCACCCAGCCCATATACCTCCAAACCCTTCCTATTCATATACCCATCCAAATGTCTTTTAAATATTGCAATTGTACCAGCCTCCACCACTTCCTCTGGCAGCTCATTCCATACATGTACTACCCTCTGTGTGAAAAGGTTGCCCCATAGGTCTCTTTTATATCTTTCCCCTCTCACCCTAAACCTAGGCCCTCTAGTTCTGGACTCCCCAACCCAAGGAAAAGACTTTGCCTATTTACCGTATCCATGCCCCTCATAATTTTATAAACCTCTATAAGGTCACCCCTCAGCCTCCGACACTCCAGGGAAAACAACTCTAGCCCGTTCAGCCTCTCCCTGTAGACTTTCAAGGAGCTATGAACCTGCACTCCAAGGTCTCTTTGTTCAGCAACACTCCCTAGACCTTACCATTAAGTGTATAAGTCCTGCAGCCCCTCGCATTTATCTGAATTAAACTCCATCTGCCACTCCTCAGCCCATTGGCCCATCTGGTCAAGATCCGATTGAAGAGATAAGGAGAGACTATAAGTGGATATGAAAGCCAGAATGAGAATTTTAAAATCAAGGCATTACTTAGTTGTCGGCCAGTCGGTCAGTGAAAATTTGGTCTAGGGTGAACAGGACATAAAGAACACAAATAAGAACTATGTGCAGATGGAGGCAGTTCAGCCACTTGAGCCTGCTCTGCTGTTAAGTACAACCATGGGTGATCTCATATATGAAACTTAGCATGAGTAAGGTCAGGAGTTTTTGACGACTACAGTTTATGAATGCCAGAGGCCAGTTGATGGTAATACTGGATAAGTCAGATTTAAAAAAACTGAAAGAACTGTGGATGCTTTGAATTAGAAACAAAAACATATGTTGCTAGAAAAGCTCAGCAATTCATAGGAAGTGTTGCCAAAGCTGAAACATTAACTTTGAATTGTTTTCACAGATGCTGCCAGACCTCCTGAGCTTTTCCAGAACCTGATGCTTAAATCTGATTAAAATCTGGGGGATTGAATGGCCATAAACTTTTATGTTTTGCAATTTGTTACTATGATCATCTAAATCTATTCACACAAGACTATCAATGTAGTTTTAACAAAAGCACGTAAAATAACTACTCAAGAGAAAGAAGAAAAATAATTTATCATTGTCAGCATTCACTCGCAAACATGTATAATTGCCCACTTGGGAAAGTTCACATCACTGGCCATGGGTTCTATGGGTCCTTGTGTAATGAGCCTGATCCTAAAGCCACATCACCAACCAAACATTTGGCAGGTGTTTCCAGGAAGTGGACGTTGTCCCTGACCTTGAGATCATTTGCATTCTTTCTCCAGTACCTTTTCTGCACTTCCTCTTGCTGATGGGTGTTCTCAAAGACTTGTGTCCCTACACACAGGAGTTCCCTCCAAGTTGGTTTCTTCTGAACAAGGGTCTCCCATGTTTTGACATCAAGTTGCATTTGTTGAGGGAAGACTTTAGGGAGTCTTTGAAACACTTCCTTTGTTGTCTTCTCATTCAAATGCCTTCCTTGAGGTGGGCAAAGAAGATTTGAGTTGGTAGTTGGAACTCAGGCACACTAACCACGTGGTTGGCTCAGCGGAGTTGGTTTTGGATGATCAAGGCCTCGATGTTGGTATTATTAGCTGCTTCAACAATGTGGATGCTAAAACACCTGACCTCTCAGCTGATGTGGAGAATCCAAACAGTGTTGATGGTACTTCTCAAGGATCTTGAGATGGAATCTATATGTAGAGGTGTTGGAGCGATATAGAAAGTCAGTAGGATCACTACCTTATACACAAGGATCTTGGTATTAGCACGGATGTGACGGCTCTCAAAAACTCTCATCCTTAGGCAACCAAAGACAGCACTCACAGATTGTATGTGATGTTGAATCTTCACATTGATGTCAGACTAGATGTGAGGTCTCTTCCCAGGTAAGGGAAATGTTCCACATTTGGGAGGATTTCTCCATTGATCTTAATGAAGGGATGGATCAGCTCATATCCTGGGATGGTTTGGTAAAGGATTGGAGCCTTCTTGAGGCTGACACTGAGGACAATGTTTCCGTCTGCCACAAAGGCATTAGTAAAGCTTGAAGACTATCTTCCAAGAAAGCAGAAAGGACAAAGTCATCTGCATACTGAAGTCCCACACGCAAGATTGGTCTCTCATTTTCTTCTTGGATTTCAATCGGTTGAGGTTGAAAAGTTTTCCATCCATTCTGTAGACAATGTTCATTCCACTGTGAAGCTTCTTCTTGGCAAGATGAACAATGGTGGTGATGAAAATGGTGAAAAGAACAAGGTGGGGGGCAGCGGGTTGGAATGACACAGCCTTGCTTGACCTCAAAGGAATATGTCATATTGCTTGATGAGAACTGTCACTGATACCTTGTCTTTTTGAATATGGAGGATGTTGATGAATTTCGATGGACCGTCAGCCTTTGACAGGGTCTTCCATAGCACGACCTGAAAAGGCTTGGTCACGTCAATCGCTTTGTAGAGCAATTGGTGTTATTCCTGGCATTTCTCTTGTTGTTGCTGAGCAATGAAAAACATGTCTATAGCTGCATGGTTTGTCAAAAGCCCCACTGGCTTTCAGGAAGGATTCCTTTAGAGATTGGGAGAAGGCACCTAGCGAGGATTCGGGGAATGATCCTTCTGGCAATGGAGATTAAGGATGTTCTTTACTAGTTCCCACAGACCACTTTGTCTTCTTACTTGAAGATGGTGGCAGCATCCCTGAAATTGGCAGGGATTTCTTCTTTGTCCCTGATATTCAGAAAGAATTGATGGAGATGACAGGTAAGCATGCTCCTCCAAGTTTGTAAATCTCTATTGGAATATCACCTGTCCTGCAGCTTTTCTATTCTTCATGTGCAGTTTGGCGACTTCACCTTCTTAGGTGGGAGTCCAAGATCATCTTTGATGGGGAGTTGGAGAATTTTCTCAAATACGTCCTCATTGATGATTGTATCATGCTTTAGGAATTCTTTGAAGTGTTCTTTCTATCAGAGGCTGATATTTCGTCTGTCTATCCACAAGGTCCTATCCTTACTCTGCACTGGTTTGAGACCAAGGGTGTTTGATCTCTACATTGCATTGGTGGCACTGAAGACACTCTGGGTACTGTGCTTGTCAGCATGGAATTGCAGCTCTTAACTTTCTCAGTCCACCATCACTCCTTGGTTTCCTTTGTCATTTTTGTAACTTCACAATTACTGTTTGATGCATTCACTTTATTTCACCAGTGATGACTTTTGCCAGGCACGGAGAGATTTCCTCTTCTTGTGGATGAGGCCTTAGACGATATGGACAAACCATTCTTGGTGTTTGCTGGTTTTTCCACAGCATGAGATGATGATTGTCTTCAGCTCTTTCCAGCTTTCTTCCACTCATTAAAAATGAACTCTTTGGAGATTTTGGTGAAGACATCATTGGGCATTTGCTTGTCTGCTTGGTGGGTGAAGCCACTCAATTTTGAGCTTTTTTCTGAACTGTTTCTGTATCTTCAGCTGCTTCTGATGGAATTTGATGGACTTTGAAGAGCAGATGAACTGGTGGTCTATCCAGTAGTCATCTGCACTGGTCACTGCTTTTGTAAGAGGTCATCCTTTAGGCCTCAGGATTCAACAAAATCGTAGTCGATTATGTGCCAATATCTTGATCATGGGTGCCTCCAAGAAGTCTTGAACTTGTCTTTTTGGTGATGACTAGCTATTGTTTCACACATTTGGTGAGCAGGAGAATCGCACTGGTGTTGCAATTCCTGACTACTTCCTTTTGATAGTTCCTTTCCAGACTTGGGCATCCTTTCCAACCTGGCATTGGAGTCCCCAAGAATGATCATTTCATCTTCAGGGATGTTGGTGAGTATGGTGTCCAGAGTGGAGTAGAAGCCTCCTTTGGACTCATCAGTGCTGATGACTGCTGGACAGACCACCAGCTCATCTGCTCCCCAACATCCATCAAATTCCATTAGAAGTAGCTGAAGATGAAGAAACAGTTCAGAAAAAAATCTCAAAGTTGAGCGGCTTCAACCACTATTGTTACCTTCTGATTCTTGGCGTGTTGTAGATGGAGAGTAATGAGGTGATTGTTGGTGCCAACAGAGAGCTCTGAGAGTTGGTTGATGAGCTTATGCTTGATGGCAAATCCAATTCCTTGAGTCCTGAGTTGCTGTTTGGGTTTTCCACTCCAGAAGAATGTGTAACCACTACATTCTTCTGTCAGCTGCCCTTCGTCTGCTCTTTGAGTCTCCCGCTGGACAGCAATGCCAGCATTGAAGTGCTTGAGTTCATAGGGCAGTTCTTTGTTTTGGAGGATTGTTTTGCTCATTATCTATCAGAATTTGTACATACAAGGTTCCAAGATTGAGTTTCCTGTTGGTTTTCAGATGGCAGGTAGATGAGCCTACTGGATGTGATTTTCTAGCCAGGTTGGTGATGAAACAGGCTATTTATAGGACATCTTTTCTAGCCCCTTCCCATGGAGGGTAAGCAGAGTGAATCCTGAAGAGGGTTGTTCAGTCATGAAGAAAGCTGGTCCTATTCCAAGAGTGAAATGACCAAGTCAAATTCCATTGACTATGTACTTATCTGCAGCTAGGGACTTCCAGATCATGCAATCCTATCCCGTCACCATAAGACCATAAGACCATAAGACATAGGAGTGGAAGTAAGGCCATTCGGCCCATCAAGTCCACTCCACCATTCAATCACCTCTTGCCGATCGCTGCAGGGCTTGTGTTGTGTGTGTGGGGGTTTGAATTCCTCTGGGTAGATGCTTTTTGTGAGACATCTTTTAATGTGAGAATGTTGTTGCACATCAACAGGCACACAATTCTTGACAGAAGGAGAATCCAGTTCCAGTGGCAAGGAAACCATGATGACTGGGGATCCTCCTTCTGCTGCCGATTTCATTCACTGTCACAGCTGTTGATATCAGATTAACATCTTCTGCTTAGATTGCCATTGAGGACATTTTTCTGATTGTGTTCTGTATGATTCCTCTCCTCCAAGCTGGGTGACCCTGGCGGAAGTTGAGAATTCCTTACAGCATTGCTCTTGGCATCAATGGAAAACATGTATGAAATAAAAACATAATTTGGAAAGATCTTGCCATAAACAGCAAAAAGAAAATTCAACCCTTTTCCCATCAGTATTTTGAATCAATATTCAGTGAAGTTCCACTCCTATCTTCAGTTTTAAATGTCTTAACTGACTCATGAGGTTGGCAACTTTCTGCACATTCAACAGATGTAGTTCTCTCCATTATTGGCTCTCCCTGAGATTAAAAAACAGACTAACTCACCAACTGTCAGATCAGATCTTCACAGTACGGAAAATCAAAAAGCCATTTACCTCTACATTAGAATCCAAGTTCCCAAACTATAAACGTGCATTGTAACCTCTCATAATAATTAAAATGTCAAGTTTAGTCATAACAAATGCACAAAGAACTGACAAAGCAAAGTAATGCCATGGGGAATGAGAGTAGGTAATCATATTAATAACCGATTGGAAACCCTCATTTTGTGGATAAATATAACATCAAAAACAGTCTGGTCAATAGACAGAAAAAAAAGTTGTAGAAAGACCAAAGATCATGGATTCAGTTTTACCAATGCTGGAAGATGCTGTGCTAATCTGGTACTGAATGTTAGTCAAGCAACCTGGATAGTTTAGAAAGGTGGTGATGAGATAAAGCTTCATATTGTCATCATACATTTGTTTTTTGCTGTGTTTTTATGTAATGTTATGAGTAATATGCTGATGAGAAATACACAAGTACTGGAAAAGATCCAGAGGAAATGATGTGGGTGCAGCTGATGTGTCTGTGCTTGTCTGAATCCATTCTGATCTACATAATCATTGCCAGATTATCACTGAAATGGCTTCTATTCCTGGTGTGGTGGACTGTGTCAAGTCAAGACCAGTGAGTGATAGATTACAGTATATTCACTGTCGTCTCTTAACATGTTTAGCATATCTTTAATTAGAGACCACATGTAGTCCAACAGTAAATCAAACACATCCAGCATTGCCAGTTTCCCCAAAAAATTGCAATTCTGTTCACATCTACAAACCATTTAATGGCCCTGTCTTACCTTCTTGTTGCAGTTTCCTCCAGTCCTATGTCTTCTTCAAAATCTATTCTTCTATGTTCTCCATTGCATTACTCACTCTTTATTCCTCCATAGGTGGCAGAACTTTCAGCTTCCTTGCATCTATTCTTTAGATTTCCTTTTTTAAAGTACTCAACCTCTAGAAACTACTTAAAAGCTATATTTGACCAGGGTTTTGCTAGCCTCCCCACATAGAGTTATGTCAGCTGTTCCTGAATCTTTTATTATACTTTAGGTCGAGCCTTGTGGGGGCTCTAATCTTTGGCTGTTCTGTACAGAATAGCTTGGAATTGTGGGAGGATCTTCGTAAAGACCCATCCCATGTAGGCCTGGCTGATAGTTTCTAGGTTTTAGACTGGGAGGACTTGGGAATGTTATCGAAGTTTAAAAAATAATGAGATGTATAGATTGAATTAATGGTAGTTGTCTTTTCCCTAGGATAGGGGATTTCAAGACGAGGGGGCACATTTTTAAGATGAGAGAAGAGACATGTAAAAAAGACATGAGTGGTAAATCCTTTACACCAAGAGTGGTTCACGTGTGGAATGAACTTCCTGGGGAAGTGGTGGAAACAGATACAATTACAACATTTAAAAGACATTTGGATAGGTACATGAATAGGAAAGGTTTGGAGGGATATGGGCCAGGAGCAGGCAATGGGACTAGTTTAGTTTGGGATTATGTTCGGTACAGTCTGGTTGGACCAAAGGGTCTGTTTCTGTGCTGTAGACTCTATGAGTCTATGAGCAGTAACTCACTCTGTCTTAATCTTTTCCAGAGTTTTTTCCATGTCCTGTGGAAGGAGCATGGAGTAACTAAGATTGCTCTTGATGAACTAAGTATGCAGCACTAAGTATGAAATGTCTGTGAGGGTTTTGTGGCACATTAGTAGTGTCCTTACCTCTGAGCTAAAAGGCCTGGGTTCAAATCCCACTGCATTCAGATATGTGTCATAATATGCCTCAACACATTAATTAAAAACAACCACAATGTGCAGATGACATCAATAATAATAGACTTCATTGAGTGTTTTTTTGGTTCTGAAGCTTTTTTTTTCACTTTTAGTAAATTACAAGTACCTTAAACAGGACACTTGGTGCACTACTTATTTGGTGATCCCACCTGCAGAAACCTTCATTGATCCAGCCAGTTTTCCACAACTCTTTACAAAGAGATGTTAAAAGAGTCAAGAACCAGATGGCACAGGTTTAAAATGATTTGCCAAATAAATGCAAATGCGAACCAAAACATTATTACACAACGAGTAGTGAGATTATGGAAGTATAACTAGGATATTCAAGAGGGTATTGGATGAATATTTGGATTGAAATAATATACAAGAGTACAGGGAAAAAGTAGGAGATTGGTAGTAAGTAACTATCCTCATTCAGAGAGCCGGTGCTTTGAACACTCTGCTTCTACCCTGTAACACTTATATGATTCTGAGATATAAAACCAATTGCCTCTCTCCCTCCCTTTGTGATGAAGAGAGAGAGAGGATGTCAATAGCCCACAACATAGAGGGAGCAGGAGGAGCACCTGGAAAGGCAGTGAGCCAGTGCAGCGCCCCCGCGTGCCCAGAGCGAGAGCAGATCAAGGCGGGAGGCTGTGACCCGGAAGTGCGGCTCTGGGGAAGGGGGAGGAGAGAGTGGGTTTAGTTTCCGGGTCGGGGCTCTGCAGCAAGGATGGCGGCGCCGCTGGAGGACGGGGAGGTGCTGGACTCTGAGTCTGACTCGGAGATGACCACGGGCGGAGAGCCGCAGGTACCGGGGGAAGGGTTTGCAGTTGAAAGGGTTTTCCCCTCTCTCTCCCCCCCGCCTCAGGACTGAAATCATGATCAGAGTCTTGCTGCATGGAGAGCCAGCCCGAGTACAATGGACTCTCAGTGTCCTGTCCCTCCCCAGCACTGCAGGGGGCAGGGGGGGGGGGGTCTGACTGACTGACTGGTGTAACCGGCCTCTGTGCTGGGGCGGGGGTGGGAGAGTGCAGCACTCTCCGTACCCTCCCTCCAATACCAAACCCCACTTTTAAAATTCACGTCCTTATTCCAAGACCCTTTTTGCAGCCAGTCGCTTCCCCCTCACCTCCCCCCAACCCCCGCCCAGCGATTGTTGGAGAAACTCAGCAGCATCTTGTGGAGGAAAGAAAAACCGTTCAAGGTTTCGACTCCAGCGACCCCTCTTTCTAAACCCTTTGGTATTCTTTTCCCCCTCTTTCTGTGGAGTCTCCACCACCAGGGTTTATGCTATCTTCCCACTCTGTCTATCCTCTTGTGCATCTCCCTCCAATTTATCTCTCCCCAGCCTTCAATAATATTTAAAAGCTGAATATGCTGCAGGTTGGTATGCAAAACTCGCATTTCAGGTCAGCCTCTTTTTGCTGTTGGCAAAATGTAGCCCCACCTGTAGTTGACTGTAGTAACAGTTGCAACAATAGGGCTTTCAATCTCTCAGCAACAATTTCTGCATGGGCCAGGTCTCAAAAGACTAACAATGGAAGGTCGCAAACCTGAAATGTTAACTGTTTGATTCCACACATGCTGCCAGACCTGAGTAGGTCGAGTGTTTTCTGTTTTTAGATTTGCACTTGCTTTTGTATGGCTGATCTATAAAATTTACATTAGTGAATGATTGCACCTGATTTCCTTCACAAACTTCAAGTTGATCAACTTCAAGTTAGAATTGTCATGGTAACTGAATTTTCAACTGTCCTGACAGCATGCTTATCTTTAGAGGAAAAAGACCCCACTCTTCTCTGTTTACCTTGAGTAATGCCAATGCACAACAATGAGTTAATGCAAGTTTATTTACCCCTTTTGCAAACCTGTCTGTACCCTTCCAGCTTTGTTTATTATAATTTAAATGTATAGACCAAGCACCCTTGCAGGCATCTCTCAAATAGTTTCCTTTCTCTCTGGTTAAAATGTTAAAGTGAAACATTCAAGTATATTTAAACTATTTAAAGCATTTTAAGACTCACCTGGACTTGTGTCTCTTACTTTCTTTAAGATGCTCCTTTAAAAAATATTTATTAGGAAAGTTGTCCAGCTGCTTGATCAGGTATATATCTATATGGTCTCTCTTTTTTCCCCCTTTAAGACTATTTCAGTCATGCAGTCTGGGATGTTTTGCTATCTAAGATATTCAGGTGGATGCAAAATACCTTATGATACTCATTAGACTCTGCAGGAAGTAACCTACCCAACATGAACACTTAGCTATCAAACAGTGTAGCTGGACAGTTTGTTTTGTTGTACAAGACATCTTTCTTGAAACTTAGCTACTGTGGATTTGTTATAACATCATTCAGGGGCTATTTAGGGTTGTGCCTAGAACAATCCAAGTAATTGGAATTATTTGATCTGAATTCACCTTTTTGAGGAGGAGGGGGGAATTCTGTTGGTGCAAAGATTAACATCTTGAGTTTTTGGGCCTATAGGTGGACTTTCTAAATTCCATTGTGTGTAAGCTGTGGTTAATCTCTCATAATATTCTGTCTCTTCTTATGGATTTGTACTTTTTAAAAATAAATTTTACCTGAATAAAATCCAAATTTGCATGTTAGTTTTCTTAATTTTGAAAATGCTTGAGTGGACACTTCTAGAATATTCCATCAGCAACTAGTGCTGATGCAATGTAAGAATTTAACTATAGTACCATACAACCACCTATCCTTTATTACCACCCATGCTGTATATCAGTACATTTCTATCAGTAGCTTCTCCAAGATTGTCTCCCTGGCTCCTGCTATTTTTCAGTGACATCTTGTAAAAACCTGCCAGGATCCATATGTACACAGACACCTGGTTTGTCACTCTTTCTCTCAAGCTGTTCACCACCTTTTGATTTGTCATTGTGCCTGTCTGACATAAAATGAGATGAATTGTTTTCCATTGTGTCAGAAAGCCCAAAGCCATCGCTTGAGGCCAAGTCCAACTGTTTGACACTGTGTGATGTGATGTTTGACGCAGTTTCCACCTCCATGTCATAGAATCCCTACACTGTGGGAGCAGGCCATTCAGCCCATCGAGTACACTCTGGCCCTCCAAAGAGCATCCCATCTGGACCCACCCCTTACTCTTTTCCTGTAACCCTGCATATTCATGGCCAATCCACCTAACCTGTGCATCTTTGGACTGTGGGAAGTATCCCATGCAGATTTGTGGAAAATGTGCGAACACCACAAACACGGTCCCACAAGGGTGGAATTTAACCTGGGTCCCTGACGCTGTGAGGCACCACTATGCTAATCACTTAGCCACTGTGCAGTCCCATCTCCTCCTTCACCAGGAGTACTGTACTGATTTTCACTCTGAAATTAATGAACTTGGTCCCTCCCTCAGCTTCTTTGTTGCTGACATCTTATTGACAAGAGAGTTACTGTCTGAACTTGACTATTCCAATACTTCCTGTCTGGCTTTCAGTGGCATTATTGCAGTCTGGGGTGGGAGAATGGAATGTCTTCAGTCTGCCCAGTATTTGATGGAAATTTGTGCTCGTCCTGTACTTTTTCATAGCAGTTTGACTATTATAGACAATGTGGAAGTCAACATAGATGATGAGGTAAAGCTCGATGGTGTCAGGGTATACCTAAAACTCATCAGCTTCAAGCCAACTGTTGAAGTTCCACTTCCCCTTCAATCCATGTACATTGACCTAGTTTGTTGCAAAGTGTGACAACAACTTTTAAAATCCTCAAACAAAATTAGGAATTGCTGGGAAGGCTCAACCTGTCTGGCAGTGTCTGTGGAGAGAAATTAGAGTTAACATTTTGGGTCGTCATAGAATCCTCACAGTGTGGAAACAGACCATTTGGCCCATCAAGTCTACACTGACCCTCCAAAGTGCATCCCATCCTGTCCCTGCAACCTGACACCTCCCAAAGCTAATTCACCTAACCTGCACATCTTTTGACTGGGAGAAAACTGGACCACCTGGAAGGAACCCACGCAGACACAGGGAGAATGTGCAAACTCCACGCAGAGGTTGGAATTGAACCCAGGTCCCTGGCATTGAGAGGCAGCAGGGCTAACCACTGAGCCACCGAGCGGCCCCAAATGGCATTTGAGGAAGGGTCATTCGATCTGAAACATTGACTCTGAATTCTCTCTACAGATGCTGCCAGACCTACTGAGCTTTTCCAACAATTTCTGTTTTCATTTATAATTTACAGCATCTGCAGTTCTTTTGATTTTGTTTACAATTCACATCTTTTCAAGTCCTTTGGTCTTGTCCCAACTTATCTCTGCAATTTGTTACAGCCCAAAAACTGTAACAAGATTTTTATTAAGATTACTGAGCTCCTCGATGTGGCACATCTCTAAGTTTATTTAGCTGTTTTTGGCTGTACCTTTAGTTGCTTAGGCTGTAAGCTCGAACCTCTTCCCTAAACCTCTCCATCTATTTACTTCCCTCTTTTGTTTATGATGCCTCTGACCAAATTCTTGGTCACTGGTCCCAATATTTCTTTATGCAACTGGTCAAATTTTGATTTTGATTCCTCATGATGTCTGTACAAAGCAAATTCAGTTCATGGCTGCGGTCATGGGCAAAGGTATCAAGTTCCAAGCCCAGGTGTTTGAAAGACTGAGATCTTCACTTAAAGTCTATAAAAATAGAATTTCAGGTTGTAAATAAAATTTAGGAGGTTAATGCAATCTCTTTTTATTGTTGGACAAAATTATTTCAATTGCTGAAGGGAAAAAATCTCAAGTACATGGGGGCATGCAATACATTACAAAATAAGAGCAAGGAGGTCCATTGGCAAAATGCATTATGAACAGGGGTGAAAGAATAAATTTGAAACATTAGTTGGAGAGGTGGCAGCCATTTTAGTAGCCACAGTAAAGTGTGAATAGCAAATTATCGCTTGCATGTTATTTTCCAAAGCAATAATTTTAATTAGGCTGAACATAATGTTCATGCTTAGTAACTGTATTGTACTTCATTTGCAGAACCAGCAAGCTGCTATACCCAACTTCCCAACTACACCCTTTAATGCACAAAATGATGTGCCAGCTCACCCATCTTCATTTGATTTGAGCAGCCGCTACCGAACCACAACATCTGACAATTCAAGTGAAGAGAGTGATCTTGATTCTGATGATGAGGAAAGACTCTTGTGGCGAAGGAAGCGTCAAAAATGTTCAAACAGTGCAAACAATCTACCTTTAAAACCTCCAGGCATGCCTTTTGGTCCAGTTGGTGATGGTTTTATGGGGACTGGAAATCCTGCAAAAGTACAAGATCGCAAAGTTAACAATATTTGGGGCTCAGTGTTACAGGAGCAGAATCAAGATGCTGTGGCAACAGAGCTGGGAATTTTGGGAATGGAGGGCTGCATTGACATGAACTCTCGACAGTCTGAGACTTACAATTATGCAATGGCAAAGAAGATGATGGCAAAACAGCGTCGGGAAGAGGACGAGGAAATGAATAAGTTAGAAGCAGAATTAGATGAGTATATACAGGATGGAAGGAAAATCAAAAACCAGGAAGAGTGTAATCAAAGCAATCTCAAGCGAAAAAGGCCAGTTAAGGAGAGGCTAGGGGAAAGGCTTGAAATGAACTACAAGGGAAAATGTGATATTAAAGAAGATGATAGTCCAAATAAGATTTCGGATGAAATAGCCTACAGGTTGGTATGTTCTGTTTATCTAGAATATGACAACTGATAGGTTTTCTGCAGAGGTAATATTAAGGTGCTATCTGCAGTTTAAATTTCTACCTTGGGTGAGTCTCAGCAAATTTGCCACATGTTCTGTGTGCCCCTGAGTCTTTGTGGCATACCCATCTGTGGAATAGTCATCGAACATTACCTCTCTTCTTTTTTTTGTTCTTTGACACAAGTCAAAATTATTGTTCAAAGAAAGGGGAAGTAAAAAATACCTTTGTCTCCAAACTTCAAGTGAAGTACGCTGTTCAAGTAGAATTTTTGTTTTTATTTCTTAGGATATGAATGTCCTTGGTAAGGCCTGAATGTTACAGAATCCCTACTGTGTGGAAATAGGCCATTCGGCCCAACAAGTCCACATCAGTTCTCCAAGGGGTAACCCACCAGACCCATTCCCCTACCACTCTACATTTTCCCCTAATTAATGCACCTGAGCACTTTGGGCAATTTAACTTGGCCAATTCACCTAACCTACATATCTTTGGATTTTGGGAGGAAACCGGAGCACCCAGAGGAAACCCACACAGACATGGGGAGAATGTGCAAACTCTACACGTAGTCGCCGGAGGCTGGAGTCGAGCTCTGGTCCCTGGTGCTGAGAGGCAGCAGTGCTATCCACTGAGCCACCTTGCCACCAGATGATGATCATCTCTAAGAGTCAGTCAGATTGCTGTCTGGAGTCATGTGCAGGTCAGATAGGCAAAGCCGGCAGATTTCCTCTCCCAAGAACATTAATGTACAAGATGGGTTTTTCAAGGAGCCATTGTAATACGGTGAGATGACATCAGCACAAATGAAGTGATTTTGGCACAGCATCTACAGAAACTATAATGCAACATGGGAGGAACTTAATACAATTAAAGCTATAATCAGATCTTTAGAGAATACCTTGAGGATCCTGTCTCAACTCCTCCATTTTGAACACAGTTGCATTATTGTTACAAGTATTGCACAAGAGCTTTGGTTCTAGGCGACTACATTACTTGACCTCCTTTCTGATATTTTAAAATTTGTTTCAAGTTGTCAATGAGATACTTAGCCTTTGGCTTGTCAGTAGTCATAGTAATTTTAGCTAGTGTTTAAAGCTGAATTATAGGTACAGAACATTTTTTATTAACTGGCACTTTATTAACCTGGAGGTTGAGGGAATGACCTTATCGAAGTTTATAAAATCATAAGGGGACATCATAGGTTGAATAGCCAAGGTCTTTTCCCCAGTGCAGCAGAGCCCAAAACTAGAAGCCTTAGTTTAAGGGGAATTTTTTAAAAGTACCTAAAAAGCAACCTTTTCGTGCAGAGGGTGGTAAATGTATGGAGTGAGCTGTCAGAGGAAGTGGTGGGGGCTGGTATAATTGCCCATTCAGATGCCTTTTAAATATTGTATGTGAATTGGAAGGGTTTGAGGGATCTGGGCCAAATGCTGACAAATGGGACTAGATTAATTTAGGATATCTTGTTGGCATGGACAAGTTAGACTGAAGGGTCTGTTTCCATGCTGTACATCTCCATGACTCTGACTATGGGACCAGGAGTGTGCCAGTTGACTAAATATTATGGCTGATAAAGAGGTCCACATTATTAATGTAAAAACATACAGTAACAGAAATGTAATGCAGTGGCTATACAGATCACTGTTATACTTAATTTACAGCATTTATCACTTCAAGTTGCATTATTATTTCCCTTAAATAAAACTTACCAGAAGAGAGCCTTCTCACTCATATCCTCAACTGATTACTCTGATGTCGTGATAATACAGTGAACCTCTGGTATTTGAGGTATATCATTTTTGCCCGTTTATCAAGAGTGTCATTCATAAGGTAGCAGTTAAAACAAAGTTTGTTATATTTCTAATCAACCGAGACAGGTGTTATGACACACCTCTCGAGCAGGTGACTTGAGCGCAGGCTCCTTGCCCAGAGATAGGACACTACAACTGTATCACACAAGCGCTGATGCACTGTTTAGTCTGATAGTGTTGCTAGGAGATACTCATTTGCAGCAATGTCTCAATTTATACATGTAAACCAACAATTCAGCAACTGAAAATCAGATTCAATGAGGAAGATTTTACATGTTGACTATTACTAAGGCATGACTTGAAGATAGGACCAAGAACAAGATATGCCAGGTTAGAATTTCTATAGGAAAGCTGGGGAAAATGGCACGGGAACCACCTTGATGAAGATTGAAATCATTTCAGTGGTAAGAGAGGATAGAACAAGAGAGAAGCAAGTTTATGGGTAGAATTATGAAATGGGAAAGGATTAAGACAGTAGTGAGTGTTGTGTAAATACCCTCCGATTACTAAACTGTATAAATGCAGAGATTAGGTAAGGATAGTAAAGGCAGTTGGGGTTTAATGGAAGATTTCAAAATTTATATGCATTCTCTCAACTTCAGTGTTAAGTTATCAGAATATATATCAAACATCTCGTACTGGTTGAACAGAATCAGACTGTTCTCAACCTTAAAGTCATTTTTGACACCAAGTTGTTCTTCCAGCTACATTTGTATTATAAGCAAGACTACCTACCTCCAACTCCATAACAGTTTCTGACTTTATGCCCATTTCACTTAACTGTTGCTGAAACCCTGTTCATATTTGTTACCTTTGAAACTTGACTTCCATTGCATTCCTGACTATTCTCTCACATTCTACCCTCTGCAGGCATCAGTTCATCCATGTCTGATTTGTGCTACGTTCCTTTTATCACTGTTGTGCATGTTGACATACAGTGACTCCCATCAGGCAACGTCTAGCATGTCACCAAGATAGTGAACTACTTATGTGTCTCAAGCTATGTACCCTAGAACCAATAAAATTCCTGCCATGTTAGATTTAATAATGAGCCTGATTTAGTTTGGTGTCTGTTGGTGAATGAACATTTATCTGTTATCGATCTTAATCTGATTATATTCAGCATAGTATTTGCAAAGAAGAAACAAAATTTGTGAAGCTGACTTCAATGCAGTGAGAATAGAGATTGGTCATAGTAAACTGAACAACTGTTAATGGATAAAACAACAGAAAAGTAGAGGGAAATAATTAATAAAAATATGAATAAGATTCAGAACATGTTTACACCTCTAAGGGTAAGAACCATATTTCCCAAAAAACACACCGGTAACTAAAGAGGTGAGATAAAGCTAAAATAATGCAGAAAATAGATTGTGTCGTGGCAAATGAGAAAGAAAAACAGCAATAGAGGTTAACAGAACAAAAGCCCCTCAAAATCTTGAGTATGAAGAGGCATGTAAAGGCCATAATAATCAATACAACTTTTTTTCATGACATTAGATGTTACCAGTGAAAATAAGGCAGTTGCAGACCTGCTGAAAATAATATCAGGCGTCACGGTGGCACAGTGGTTAGCACTGCTGCCTCACAGTGCCAGAGACCCGGGTTCAATTCCCGCCTCAGGCGACTGATTGTGTGGAGTTTGCACATTCTCCCCGTGTCTGCATGGGTTTCCTCTGGGTGCTCCGGTTTCCTCCCACAGTCCAACAATGTGCAGGTGAGGTGAATTGGCCATGCTAAATTGCCCGTAGTGTTAGGTGCAGGGGTAAATGTAGGGGAATGGGTCTGGGTGGGTTACGCTTTGGCGGGTCGGTGTGGACTTGTTGGGCCGAAGGGCCTGTTTCCACACTGTAAGTAATCTGATCTAATCAAATATGGCATTTCTATTTAAGATAGAAGAAGTTGACAAGATGACAGACTCTCCAAGGAAACCAGCATTGAATCAGAAACAGATCCATATTAGATTAGATTAGATTAGATTACAGTGTGGAAACAGGCCCTTCGGCCCAACAAGTCCACACCGACCCGCCGAAGCGAAACCCACCCATACCCCTACATTTACCCCTTATCTAACACTACGGGCAATTTAGTACGGCCAATTCACCTGACCCTGCACATCTTTTGGATTGTGGGAGGAAACCGGAGCACCCGGAGGAAACCCACGCAGACACGGGGAGAACGTGCAAACTCCACACAGTCAGTCGCCTGAGGCGGGAATTGAACCCGGGTCTCTGGCGCTGTGAGGCAACAGTGCTAACCACTGTGCCACCGTGCCGCCCATAACATAAGCAAAATAATTTATTAAAGATTGACAAATCTGTTGAACCTCATATGGTTTGTATCTCGGAGGTCTTAAAGGAAATAGGTTGCAGGCACCAGAGCTATGATCTTCGAGAGTTGGTTCTTGAGGCTAATAGGACCGGAGGGTGAAAGCTAGAACAGTATGCTGAGTTGGATGATCATGAGCCATAATCACATTGAATGGTGGAGCAGACGCACATGGCTGAATGGTCCTCGCCTCCTATTTTGTACATTTCTTGATTTTGGAACTGTTTTAGTTTGAAAAATTAATCATTCTCCTACTTAAAGATAAATTGATTTGTTGTTATGTTGTTGAGATACAGTGAGAAGTGTTGTTTTCCATGCTATATAGACCGACAGAACCACACAAAGTGCATTAGGGTAACAGAACAGAGTGCAGAACACAGTGTTATAGCCACAGAGAAGGTGCAGAGAGTGAGTTCAGAATTAACATTGGTAAAGTCCATTCCAAAAGTCTGATAACAAGATGGAAGTAGTTCTTGAATCGATTTGTATATTTATTCAAACTTTTACATCTTCTGCCTGCTGGAAGAGAGTATAACCAGAATGGGAAGGGTCTTTGATTATGTTGGCAGCTTTCCTGAAGCAGCAGGCAGATGGACTCTGTGGATGGAAGACTGGTTTATATGATGTTGTTCACAACTCTTTCTCTCTTGCTGCCTTGGAAAGAGCAGTTGCCAATCCATGCTGTGATATATCCAGATAGGATGCTTTCTGTGGTCCATCTATAAAAATTGTTGTGTTAAAGGAGTGGTTCTGATCCACAAAGGTTTGGTGACTTTGGATAGCCATCTATGTCACCTGGTTTGTATCCTGTTTTCAATTTCAAATTGTTTTGAAGTTCAAAATGGATCCTACCTGTGCTGAACATGACAGAACAAAGGTGGATTTGGAAATCGATCATGCCTGACAAGTGTAGTTGAATTTTTCTCCACCTCTTCCTCCTCCTCTCTTCTCTCGTCTTCCCACACCCTCTTCACTAATAAGGAACAATCACTAGGTGGATTTAACTCCACTGAAAGCGTACATATATGAAATTTAAAACTGCATCCAAAGGCTGACGTGTTTTTAAGACACCCACCTTTTGAATTCGGAGATACAGCACATATTGATTACGAGATTAGCATATAATACCTAGGACTGGAAAGTTTGACATCTTAGTGGTGGCAGGTTGTCCTCATTTTTCTGAGTGGAGAGAAAAGTGGCTTGCTCAATATTTAAGCCCATCTAATGACACTTATTTTGACCCTGGAGTTCATTTTTCCATGGAAAATTATTTTAAAATATGCCCCAAGAATGCCTTGGCCTTTTTAAATCAAAATGATCGAGAATGTTGAAGCAGTGTGCACCTGTTATGAAAAATGTGTTGCAGAAAATGTAACAGAAATTTCAAATTTCTATTATTCAGGCTCCGAGAACCAAAAACCGATCTGATTCACAGGGTTGTTAAAACTATTGGAAGGAAGAAAGCAATAGAACTTCTGATTCAAACAGCGGAAGTGGAACAGAATGGTGGACTCATGATTGTTGTAAGTAATGCCTGTCTTTTTAAAAATTGTGCGTGACTCCATGACTTTGTCTGTGGAGTAACTAAACAGTGCCATTCAGGAGAAAATCAGTTTCAGTATCCATTCTTTGCTTAGTTAACTAATCTTAGCTGAGCTAGTCATGGAGTGTGACAGCTGGTTGCTGCATCCCTTGGTGAGGAAGAGGGAGGGTGACCAGTAATTCTTCTGAGTGCTGTTGGATTTGGATGGGGAGAGGAATGGGATCAGTTTAGATTAGATTCCCAACAGTGTGGAAACAGGCCCTTCGGTCCAACCAGTCCACACCGACCTCTGAAGAGTAACCTACTCAGACCAGTTTCCCTCTGAGTTATGCACCTAACACTATGGGCAATTTAGCATGGCCAATTCACCTGACCTGCACATCTTTGGACTGGATAGGGATGGAGTGGTAGGCATCTTTGGTTGTGTTGCAGTGGTCCAGATTGTTCGGTCCTCTGGTGAAGTGTTCGTTGAAAATAGTAAGATGGTGAATAAACTGTGTTTATTTCAATCCTGTGTACCGGTTGTGTCAGTAGGCAAATTGTAGGAGATAGAGGCAGGCTGGAAGACTGGATTTAATGTGGGCCATGACCAGCCTCTTGAAGCATTTCCTGATTTTGCAGTAGTCATGAAAGGGCATCACATATGTACTCTTAGGTACAGATATGGTGGCGGTCATCTTGAAGCAAGTGGGGACTTTTGCTTGTAGGAGGGAGAGGTTGAAGACGTCGGTAATTACCTCGTCCAGCTGGTCTGCACAGGATGTGAATACTAGTCCGGGGACACCACCTGGGCCCATCACTTTCCTTGGGTTGACTCCCAGAAAGACTGATCTGACATCTCCAGTGGCTGTTGGGGCAGGTGGCACTGTGCCACTGGCATTCTGCTCAAATTGAGCATAGAAAGCATTGCCCGCATCAGGGAGGGAGATGTCTTTGTCTGCTATCTTGCTCTGTTTCGGCTTGTATTCCGTAATCTTGTTTGGGCCTTGCCACAGACAGCAGGAGCCTGTTTGATAGGTTTGGGGCTCTAACTTAGTCCGAATGACATTGTGTAAGTCATATCCGGAGCTCCTGTATCAGTCTGGGTCATCCAACTTGAGTTGGATGGTCTTCCTGGTTGAAGAACACCTAGACTGTGTAACAAAGAAGTCAATCTTCCACACATTTCCTAATTAAGTCCATGATGGCAGTGGCATACTCGTGGAGGTATTCTGCTGAGAACCTGTACACGGTCCAGTCCGCTGACTCCAATCAGTCCCAGAGATGCTTATCCACAAGTTTGTGATGCTTTCTGCAATCAAATAACAATTTGGCAATATCGTTGAATTTCTCAAAGTGATGGTGTAAGATACTGAATAAAATTCGTTGCACAAGGGACCATGCTCCAGCAAGGACTCAACATGGTCATTGTTTTGAGTTCTGTCTTAATGCTTGAATGTTAATAAAGGACATACTCAAACATTATTGATCACAAATCCAAAACCCCTCTCATGGTTGTGAAATTCCAGGTTAATTTAGATGAATGTTAGCCACTCATGAACTAAAATAGGTTGAGACACTCCCTTAGTATAACATGAAATAAAGATAATCTTAAAGACACTTTTTGCAAGTTGACCTCCTAAGGTATTTGGCACAGGAAATTGGAAAGTATAGGATGCTGGGTTATGTTTCTACAGTTGTAATTATTGACAGTTGATTCAGGGTGTTGCCTTTTAAAAGTTGTAACAGAAGAAATGGATTTGCAAAAAAAAAATCCGTGTAGTGTTTAAGTTGTAAGGTTTTACATTATTGCATTATCATACAAGTAGATATGGGAGCTGAGGCAACTCCTTTAATACTAATGGCCTTGTTGTCTATTGGAGCGATTGGATATTTTTTGGATTCAGTGATATCAATCTTCCAACTTGCTGAAGAATCTTGTTTTCCCAATACAAGGCTGATCCCAGGAAAGATATACTGGAACTGGAGGCAGTCCAGAGATAGTCCCTCCATGCCTGGTATCAGCCTACTTTCCAAGAGGAGATTTGGTAGATTAGACCTGTACTCATTAGAATTTAGAAGAATGAGTGGCAAATGTATTGAAACAAATAAGATTAGTAGAGGACTTGGATAGGGTAGCTGCAGAAAGGTTGTTTCCTCTTGTGGGAAATCTAGGACCAAGAGTCGTCATCTTAGAATAGTTTGAAATTGGAGTCACAGGTGGACAGATTGGTGAAAGTGGTGTTTGATACACATGCCCTCATTGGTTAGAATATTGAGTATAGGAGTTGGGTCGACATGTTGTGTCTGTACAGGACTTTGGTGAGACCACTTATAGAATACTGCGTAAAATTATTGTCCTTCTATAAGAAGGATATTGTTAAATTAGAGAGTGTGCAGAAAAGATTTACAAGGATGTTGCTAGGACTGGAGGGTATGAGCTATAGGGAGAGGCTGAATAAACTGGGGCTATTTTCCTTGGAGCATCAGAAACTTAGGTGACCTCATAAAATCATGAGGGGCATGGATAGGGTGAATAGCCAAGGTCTTTTCTCCTAGGATGGAAGAGTCCAAAGCTAGAGGACATAAGTTTAAGGTGGGAGGGGAAAGATTTTATAAAGGATCTGAGGCGTAGCTTCAAACAGAGCACTGTGCATTCATCCAAAGGAAGTGGTGGAGATGGATACAATGACAACATTTAAAAGGCATCTGGATGGGTACATGAGTAGGAAGCGTTTAGAGGGATAGGGGTTGAATATTGGCAGTGGGACGAGGTTAGATTGGGATGTCTGGTCCGCAAGGACAATTTGAACCAAAGGGTCTGTTTTCACGTTGTCTGACTCTATCATACGTTTAACATAGATGAGGAATTTCTTGAGGGTGAGTGTCTCTGGAATTCTTTACTGCAGAGAGCTGCTGAGCCATTAAGAATATTCAAGGCCAAGGTAGAGAGATTTTTAATCAGTAAGGGAATCGAGGGTTTTGGGGGAAAAGACAGGAAAGTGGAATTGAGGATTCAGATCAGCCATGAGTTTGAATGGTGGAATAGGCTTGGGCTGATGAGCCTACCTCTGCCCTATGTCTTATGGTCAAAATAGGCTTGGGAGGTTAGACTTTACATTTAAGATGGCAGAGATCCCTTAATAAAATAATACTTTCTAAAGAAAGCATAATAGTGTTTAGAGATGTGTTATGACTTTGTCCTTAGGGAGAGCTGAAATGCTTTTGTCACTTCAAAGGTTTGCAGCTGGAGGTCTTTCTCCAGGTCTCCAAGAGAAAGTGAGGATATAGAACTACATGTCCCAGGAGATCAAAAGAAAAAGTGGAAATGTCTGAGACACGTGTAAACAAAAAGAAAAGTCGAGGTCTAACAGGAGTGGGAGGAACAGTGAATTAGTAAGCAAAGATGGACTTGCAGAAAGGGAGGCTAGTTTTTTTTTGCATGAATCCAGCTTCGTTGTGCAATTGTTTTTCTGCTTCATAGGATGGCAGTCGCAGAAGAACACCTGGTGGAGTTTACTTGCAATTGTTGAAAAGTACACCAAGCATCACTCAAGACCAAATCAAGGTTAGAACTGAAACATTTTTATGTAATTAACTTAATCATCATACTGTTTGATAAGGGCAAACGAGTGATTTTGTTCTTTGCCTAAAATCAGTGCTTTAGCTGCTGGTTGTTATTTTGTAATGTCTGCTGAAAGTGTAAATGTGTAGGCAGAGTTCAGATGCATTACATGAGTGACTCAGTGCTCATCGCAACAGATTAATGCCTCTGCAGAGTACTTAGCTTGGGAATTTGGTGAACAATTAAGTTTCCTTTGCAGCTACAAGGCAATGGAGTGGTGCAAAGATGATTTATGAGAAATTTATCAGAAATGGATGGGCATAAACATCAGGCAATAATTAATGGACTGTTTCTCTTAACTTCAAATTTCTAAAAGCTTTCAATAGGGTCGACACAGAGAATGATTCTGATTATGGGGAAGAGGATCACTAAAGGTCATCAATATAGATTTGAGAGTGCCAAAAGAGAATCTAGGAGAAACCTGTTCAGTCAAAGAATGGTGTAAATTTGGAACTTGTTACTATTTTAAGTGGTTGAAGCATGTAGTCTTAGAGATGTACAGCACAGAAACAGACCCTTCGGTCCAACTCATCCATGCTGACCAGATATCCTAAGTTATTGCTAGCACTTGGTCCATATCCCTCTAAACTCTTTCTGTTCACATACAACATTTAAAAGGTATCTGGATGGGTAATTGTACCAGCCTCCACCACTTCCTATGGCAGCTCATTCTGTACACATAGCACCCTTTGCATGAAAAAGTATGTCTCTTGGGTCCCCTTTTAAATCTTTCCCCTCTCACCCTAAACTTATGCCATCTAGTTCTGGACTCACCCCAACCCAGGGAAAAGACCTTGTCTGTTTACCCTATCTATACCTCTAGAAGGTCACTCAGTCTCTGATGCTCCAAGGAAAACAGCCCCAACCTATTAAGAGTCTACCTATAGCTCAAACCCTTCAACCTTGGTAACATCCTTGTAAATATTTTCTGAACCCTTTCAAGTTTCACAATCTCCTTTTTATGGGAGGGAGACCAGATTTGCATACAATATTCTAAAAGCACCCTCACCGATGTCCTGTTCAGCTACAATTTGACTTCCCAACTTCTGTACTCAATGTTCTGACCAATAAAAGAAAGCATACAAAACACCTTCACTATCCTACCTACCTGAGACTGCACTTTCAAGGAACTGTGAACCTGCACTCCCTTTGTTCAGCAACACGCCCCAGGACCTTACCATTAAGTTTTAGATAGATTTAGATTTAGATTACTTACAGTGTGGAAACAGGCCCTTCAGCCCAACAAGTCCACACCGCCCCGCTGAAGCGCAACCCACCCATACCCCTACATTTACCCCTTACCTAACACTACGGGCAATTTAGCATGTCCAATTCACCTGACCTGCACATCTTTGGACTGTGGGAGGAAACCGGAGCACCCAGAGGAAACCCACGCAGACACGGGGAGAACGTGCAAACTCCACACAGTCAGTCGCCTGAGGCGGGAATCGAACCCGGGTCTCGAGCGCTGTGAGGCAGCAGTGCTAACCACTGTGCCACCATGCCGCCAGTGTACAAGTCCTGCTAAGATTTGCCTTTGTTAATGTAATCAAGGAGAAGTAGATTACATTGTGATAGAGCCATGAATTAATACTCCAAAGGAACATTTAGAGGAGGGAAGATTCAGGTGAGGGTAAACACTGGTATGGACTTGTTAGGCCAACTGCCATTTATCTTGTGTGATCTTGTGTCATCAGTTGCATTTTGTTTTTCAAAACTTGTGAAGAATGGCCACTAGAGGGCTGCTTAAACCAGAATTATACAAGAACAATCTTTGAAGGAGAACCAGGCAGCACGGTGTCTGAGTGGTTAGCACTGCTGCCTCACAGTGCCAGAGACCTGGGTTCAATTCCCACCTCGGGCAACTGTCTGTGTGGATTTTGCACATTCTCCCCGTGTCTGCGTGGGTTTCCTTCAGGTGCTCTGGCTTCCTCCCACAGTCCAAAGATGTGCAAGTTAGGTGAATTGGCCATGCTAAATTGCCCATAGTTTTACGTGCATTAGTCAGGGGTGAATGTAGAGGAATGGGTCTGGATGGGTTGCTCTTCAGAGGGTCGGTGTGGACTTGTTTGGCCGAAGGGCCCGTTTCCACACTGTAGGGAATCTAATCTTAATGTGGGTGGCACAGTGGTTAGTACTGCTGCCTCACAGCGCCCGAGACCCGGGTTCAATTCCCGCCTCAGGCGACTGACTGTGTGGAGTTTGCACATTCTCCCCGTGTCTGCGTGGGTTTCCTCCGGGTGCTCCGGTTTCCTCCCACAGTCCAAAGATGTGCAGGTCAGGTGAATTGGCCATGCTAAATTGCCCGTAGTGTTAGGTAAGGGGTAAATGTAGGGGTATGGGTGGGTTGCGCTTCGGCGGGTCGGTGTGGACTTGTTGGGCCGAAGGGCCTGTTTCCACACTGTAAGTAATTCAAACAAGTATTCCTATCTTTCTCTTAAAATCATTTCATGCATGTGTTCCTTTCTAGTTCTGTATTCTACTTGAATTTGGCTTTCTGGGATCCTCTGTTCAGTCACAGATTAAGCTCTCAAAATTTAGTTGCAAAGGACATTATCTGCTAATATTTATTTTTGTTACAGTTTTCCAGTCATATTAAATTAGTCAGAAAATATCTCTTGCTTTCAATCAACAGGAAATTTTTTATGATGAAAATCAGAGAGAATATAATTGCAAAAAAGCAGCCAAAAAAAGGAGACGGCACATCATTGGGAAAAAGATGAAGCAAGCTATTAAGGAACTGAACCTGCAAGTGGATGATGATGCTTCACGAGAGACTTTTGCTAGTGATACAAATGATGCCTTAGCTTCTGTGGAGGATACAGAAGAGGTTCACATGGAAAAGCCACCATTAGATCCTGAAGATGCAATTGAACTGGATAACAGTAATGATCTAGAAATCTTTTGAAAAGGTTGCTTAATTACAGTACTGGAAAACTATGAGACAAATGTAATAAATACCCCATATCGATGATCTCATTAAAATTTCTAGTTGACATATTTGTGCTACATTTATAACGCCCTCCTTACTTGAAACAATTTTTTGACTTGTATTGTGTGTTTAACTTGCGAATTCATGCTTACCTTTCAAATGACATAAATTGTCAATTAACTTTGTTGTGCTCATATAACAGCATTTTTGAGAATATAGGGTAAAGTGATGCATTCCTATCAGCAAAGGAATCTTAAATCATTCTTCCATGTAAATTTTATGTTTGCGTATCATAACGTTTTGCAAATTTAGTAAATTTTTACTTAAATGCAAATTTTTTTGCAGCTCCTTTGATTCAATTCAGCTTATGATGGTGATTTTATTGGAAACTGCTGGATGGTATCGGGCGAACAGATATTATGGAGTTCAGTATTTGGCATGTGCATGTGCAGGTCTGTAAAGGCGTTAAAACGACCTATGGAAAACTGGATTATGTAAATAGCAGTACAGTGCAAAAACAGTGAGGAAATAAAGTAAATACATCAATAGTTTGACTGGTGCACAGCTTTGGATATCCGATTACAAAATTAAAGTTAAACCATAACATACACTGTTGTTTCACCAAAATTATAGCCAGAAGTTCAGTGGAGGGAATGTGGGTACTGAAACTATACCAGAGTAGATGAGTCATTTGAGCTTTTGGGCAAACGAGTAAAATACCATTTTCTCGGTTTGCAACCCATTGTTGAAGAAGTTTGAAAAATTCTGTTGTGACATCCCTGACAAGGCCATAATTTATTGTCTGTTCTCAATTGGGCCGACTGATTAATTTGCTTTGGAAAATCAGGTTTCCATCTTATTGTGTATGCATGCCAGAGAGGTTAGAGAAGGAAATACAATATTCTTAAGGACATTGTGAATGTTCAGATCAAAAAGGGGCCCCTTGAGAGAAAAGAAAGGTTTCATTTGGCTTTTGAGATAATGTTTCAACAAGGTTCTCCAAAGGCGCAGAAAGCAGAACACCATTCATAGTCCTGCATGGGGTTGAGTTGAGTTAATCAGAGCCTCCTTCCATATAGAAAAGTGAGGGAGATGTGTCTCAATCATTGGAAAAGCCACAGTGCAGTGCAGCAGAGCAGGGGCATGAATAGACAATGGAAAAATGAATGATAATTGCTTTCCTTTTATTGAAATACATGGTTAAAATAAAAGTAAAATTTAATTTTTGAGGGTAAAACTTTTAATTAGATTAAAAATGAGCTTTAATACTTAGCATACCTTTTAAAAAGAGCCACTAAACAGCCCAAGAGAACTGGCTACCCTGAAGTATAGAATAGATAAATTGGCTGCTTCCAGAAATTTTCAAGTGCCAACACAAAAGCTTTTTCCTCATTTCTTTGAAGTGGAGCACTTATTTGCATGAACATTCCAAATCAGCCAAGGTGCAACAATCATATATGAAAGGTCTATCCCAACTAGTTCTGAAAAAAAAATGTTATGCAGAAGATGGTGCTAATGACTCCATAGTTATCTGCTACAAAGTACAATTGTTTAGTGAACAGAGCATCAAAACTAACCTCAGCTGAGCGCTGAAGCCACATATCCCTGGTTATGTGATTGTATCTGGTGGTGCGTTTAAATGATCTTTGATTATACAGTTTTTGACTTCTATCATTTGTCTGCTATTAACACCAAAAGAGTCAATAATAAAATCAGCTCTGTGCCTGGTTAAGCCTATCTCTAGTCTTGACCTTTCTGGGTTTCTATCTTTTACCTGCAGAGTGAACACATTCTAAGCCTACAACAATCATACCAAGAGAAAGGACAGATGTGAACAGTAAAAATAATACAATATACCTTTCCCTCTTGTCCTTTAGTGTTTTTTTTTCTTTCCAGCTGTATTAGCATGACAATAGCTATACTAATTTCTGTAATACAAAGGGACCTCAATTATCCAAAGAGCGTGGGTAGGAACACAGGAACAAAATATTTTGTTTGGTTAATGGAATGCTGGATAACATAGTTTAGCTAAGCATTGCGACCTTGCCAGATAATCTGAAATTTGAATAATCGAATGCTGGATAATAGAGGTTACTCTAGATATCTCTTTTTATTTTTGGATTATGGACTTTGTAAATTCATTACATTTGCAATATAGTTATGTCTTCCATACAGATTTTTCAAAACATCTTTTATGGGATGTGGGTGTTGGTGGCAAGGCCAGCATTTGTTACCCATCACGAAACGTCCTTGCACTGTCGGCCACTGTCAGAGTCGACCACCTTACTGAGAATTTGGAGCCACTTGTCAATCAGGCAAACTCCCTTCCCTAAAGGACAGTAGTGAACCAGATGGGTTTTTATGATGGTCAATATAGGACTATTATTAAGACTAGTTGCATATTTCTGATTTTTGTTAATTGAATTTAAATTTCACCTACTGTCACGGTGTGATTTAAATATGTGCATTAGCATGTAATAGCTGATTTGTTACAAAAGGCTGATGGGAGTCATGATCTGAGATTTTTTTCATTTGAAAGCGTTTGACCCAAATGAGTGTTGATAGCTGCTTTTGTGAACAACTGGAGTTTTTATGCAGACTGTTGTCAGCTATAGTCTTTGGTTGCAGTGATTGTGTAGTTAGCCCACAGGAACAAAAAACAAAGTATCAGCAACAGATGGCCATCTCCAGAAAGAATAAAAAGCATTACAAGGAAAACTTTGGGGCTGTATTTGTCCAGTACAACTCCCAACTCATGAGGGTGTGAATGATGCTGGATATTGAACTATGAAGCACTTACATTAAAATAGGTGAATAACAGTTTAAGGATATCTCATATCAGTGATTGGGCTATCATTGGGAATACAGAATGGTATGATTCAGAAAATACAAGAAGGTATGGGAAGCAGCAGGCTAGATTTGTAGCATTGTGTTGCCATAGTCTTACCAGATCATAGTGGCTGCTCTCTCATTAGAGAGAAGCAATTGGTGGTGATTTAACCTGAGGGCTACCACACCTCAGGCTAGGGAAGAGGTTGAGAAGGAGAGTCCTTCATGGTAACCTCAAACCGGCGATGGGAATTAAACCCACAATGTTGTCATCACACTGCTCTGTAAACAGACAATCCAGCCAACTGAGCTAAACCGATGCAGTAGGCTAGAACCAAAAATGCAAATTGTGGAATCTCAGCAAAATGTTCATGAACTGTAAACTTGTGAAGACAATTTTGAGATTACTTTGTGCCATGTGTTTATGAAGAATTGTAAGAATGAATCATACATATATAAAAGTTAGCAGGATTTAGCCATTCAGCACCTTGAGCCTGCTCTGCCTTTCGACAAGATCATGGTTCATCATAAAAACTTCAACTCCATGTTCCCATCTGCCACTCTTGCTGTCAGAGTTTTACATACTCCAGTTCTCCAGTACTCCTGTTCTTTTTCTTTGTCATATGGCTCCTGAGAATGGCTGCTATTTTAACTTTTCCCTTCCATTACACAGAGCTTGTAAGCAGCGCTCCCTGATTCTAATTTTAACTGTATGAAATAATGAATAAAATGTTAGTATCCTGAAAAGGGAAGAAAATATTCCCACCTCCTCCCAATAACTTTCACTCGATGTTCCATCTCTGCCTAAAAAGGCGATGAAAGCAGAATTTTTGGATTTTTTTAAAGAAAGTATAGAAGATTCTCAACTTTTACAAAATATATTTCTCTTTTGTCTAATGTGGGCAACCCTCATTTTTTAAAACTTTGAGCCTTAGTCCTCGATTGTCCCACAAGAGGAAACATTCTTTCCATATCTGTTCTGTTGTGTCTCATCAATGGGGGAGGAGGAAGAATTCTTCGCCCAAAGTAAAGATGTGTAATGCTGATTTCTCAGGCACTGACAGTGGGTTTCGAGGTCTAAAATAGTATGCACGTTTCTGGTGCATGTTATGCTGGGTGGTATATTGGTGAAAATGTTAGTATTGCTCAGTTGGGGTCTGATGGATAATGGTAGAATACACAGATTATTATGTCATACTCTATGTATGCAGAATTGATAGCAGCATTGTCACTATGGCATTCCAGCTAATGTTATCTCTTAACCTTGCATAGCTGAAGACAATTTTAGCAGCAGAATGGACTCTGCACTGGTAGTTTTCTCATAGCAGCATCAACCTGCTTTCAGGTTAGTTCAGAGCTTCCAAACTGTTGAGTTTTAACCCTCTAGTGAGGGTCACGAGATGAGATTGAGAGCTCCGAGCCAGGAATGGTCACTATGAAGCTCGTAGCAACTAAACATCCTTGTTTCTTTTTAATGGTGGGTGTGGCCATGTTTATTGATCTGGAGGCTTGCCCCAAAAAAGCTGGTGAGGGGTAGCCAGGCTTTTTAAAAATTCCAGAAGATTAAATGTCTTGCTGCTCATTGGCCTCTCAGCTCCATCATCCGTGATCACCATTCCCACAGTTCTCACCAAGGAATTCAATGGCAATTTTAAAGCCTTGAAAAGGGTTTGGGAAGCACTGGGTTTGTTATGGATTAATATATTTGGCTGCTGGGTGATATTTTCCAATGGAAGAGACTGAGAATTCTGTGGTACGATCCCTTTGGGAGTGGAGAGAATGGCTTCTGACTGCAACATCTCCACTCAGGCTTAAATACGAGAAGAAGGATGTATCATATGGCCTTTTTCTCCTTTTTGATATGTTGCTGTATAACCAAGGAGTAGGAAATAAGTTATTGATAAGATTTCTAAGTCATTTAGACAGATAATGCGGTAAAACCAGGTGATGGAATTTTCCTTTCCCTGATGTGGAGTGAGCAATTGGAGGAAAGGTGGGAAAATAGAAAAAGAGTGATAACATTAGATTCTCAACATGGAGAAAGGATTATGTTCCCTCAGCTGACTTCAGATTCTCACCATTGAGCAGGTTGACCTGGAAATCATGTCTCACAAACTTGATTGAGTTTTTTGAAGAAGTAACAAAGAAGATTGATGATGGGAGAGCGGTAGATGTGATCTATATGGACTTCAGTAAGGCATTCGACAAGGTTCCCCATGGGAGACAGATTAGCAAGGTTAGATCTCATGGAATACAGAGAGAACTAGCCATCTGGATGCAGAACTGGGTCAAAGGTAGAAGACAGAGGGTGGTGGTGGAGGGTTGTTTTTCAGACTGGAGGCCTTCATAGGTCCTTGAAAGTGGAGTCGCAGGTAGATAGGATAGTGAAGAAGGCGTTTGGTATGCTTTCCTTTATTGGTCAGAGTATTAAGTACAGGAGTTGAGAGGTCATGTTGGGGCTGTACAGGCCATTGGTTAGGCCACTGTTGCGTGCAATTCTGGTCTCCTTCCTATCGGAAAGATGATGTGAAACTTTAAAGGGTTCAGAAAAGATTCACAAGGATGTTGCCAGGCATGGAGGATCTGAGCTACAGGGAGAGATTGAACAGGCTGGGGCTGTTTTCCCTGGAGCGTCAGAGGCTGAGGGGTGACTTTATAGAGGCTTCACAATTATGAGTGGCATAGATAGGATAAATAGACAAAGTCTTTTCCCTGGGGTTGGGGAGTCCAGAACTCGAGGGCATAGGTTTAAGGTGAGAGAGGAAAGATATAAAAGAGACCTAAGGGGCAACTTTTTCACGCAGAGGGTGGTACATGTATGGAATGAGCTGTCAGAGGATGTGGTGGAGGCTGGTACAATTGTAACATGTAAGAGTCATTTGGATGGGTATATGAATAGGAAGGGATATGGGCTGGGTGCTGGCAGGTGGGACTAGATTGGGTTGGGATATCTGGTCGGCATGGACGGGTTGGACCAAAAGGTCTGTTTCCATGCTGTACTTCTGTATGACTCTATGACTTAAATCTCATGAAAGCTCCAACTTGCTTTGTTCAGTTGTCATTTCCAATTTCCTTCTCCTCCACTGAGAAATGAGACAGCACAAATTATTGGCAAGTGAATTAGCTTGACTCATGATGGCTGGAATTCACCAAAATGGAACTGCTTCATCACAGCAACAACTCCATATCAACCAGCCTTCTCAACCCCCATCCATGCAAGTTGATATTGGCACCTATCTAACTAATCATTGTGCCTGTTCTTGAATCAACTTGCACATTATTTCAATCCATTAAACTTTACTTTGGAGTTCAGGGTACAATCAATGACTTTTGTACTTCTGGGAGGTTACACATCGGGACAGATACACATCTTGCATATCTGCACAGGATGCATCTTTTGACTCTTGCTTTTATAGTGCTTGCTAACTTGGTGCTTATTTGAAGGCTGCTAGCCTCTATCTACTTCATACTGCTTTCTTTGTGCACAAAATCATAAGTGTTTAGTCACAGTCTGCCAGCCTCTGTGACTCCCTTGTTTTTTTAGTATAGAGAGGCAGGCAGCATGTGGCAGGGTGGAGTGAGGGCCGTGACGTGTGGATATGTTGCTGCATGACACCATGATACACCTATGCCAGCAGTTCTTGTGGCAAACAAACTCCATGTGCTTCAGCAAATGGTCATGTGTGAAAATTAAAGAGGAGCAGTCCTTAGTGTGTGAAGGTGTGCCAGTCAGTCAAGTGGCTTTTCTGATTCTACTCCAAGGATTGGCCACAGTCAATTGGTGCTTAGTCCTAAAAGAGTCTGGAGATTGGGCCATCTCCAGTCCTGCAGATCAAGTGCGAACATTCAGGAACTTAAGTAGATCAATTGGATGTTGAGGAGACATCAGTGCAGGGGATTGGGACATGGTCAGTCAGGGCTATTCTACCAAGATTAGAGTGGTGCTGGAAAATCACAACAGGTCAGGCAGCATCTGAGGAGCAGGAAAAATCGACGTTTCGGGCAGGAACCCTTCATCAGGAATGAGGATGGAGCCTCCGGTGTGAAGAGATAAATGGGAGGAGGGTGGAGCTGGGGAGAAGGTAGCTACCTCCAGCCCCACCCCCTCCCATTTATCTCTCTAACCCATGGGACGGCACTCGTCAAAAAGGTTATGTCAACTCTCTCTCTACATGAGAATTTCCCAAGTCTAGTTCTCTGGGGATAAAGTAGACACATTAACAGTTATATAAAGGGGCCCAATGGAAACTAGGGAAACAGAAAAGTTATAGAGTCCACGGGGCTGGCAACAGAATGTGGAACCTGAAAGGATGAGGGAAAATTCACACATCCCAGGCAGAGTGTAGTCACTGACTGAACTGCAGCTGGGACCTTGCCATGTCAGATCAAAAGCCAATTGTGTAATAAGTACACAACATGACACTGCAGACAAAGTGTGTGCAGTAAGTTACTGCTAAGGAGTAAACCTGTTGGAAGTGGAGGACCTGATAGGGATAATTACAGTAATCATGCCTCCACTAATTCAGTAATGCCGTTCATCTGACTTAAATTTGCAATTCATCAGCGGGTCATTCATTGTCCAAAAATGCACATTATAAATCAGTGCCTCAAGTAATCATGACATTACGTTGTATGGACTAATTGCTTTTTATCATGTCGGTAAGCAACTTTTGTCAGAAAGAAATACTTAAAAGTAAAACTTTCACAAACCATAACAAACACTGGACGACAACGCTTCACATCTGCCATATTTGCACACTAGACTGTGATGAGGAAGAACACTTGTTCTTTACGGTGTGGGGACATGTAGGAATTATCATGAGACTTCATGGCAGAATTCTATTCTTAATACCTCATGTAGACACGGTAATTACCTCAATAGGAAGCTTCTCCTCCAAGCTGTGGGGGCATAACATGACTATGTCCATGATGTAATTGTTACCACTTTATCCAAAAGCATAGTTCTTAATTTCCCTTGTTTCCATGACAAGGAGAGTCAAGGAGCCTGGCCAACGGGATTCTCCACCACCACTGGAGCAGATGTTATTGGTGGCACCGAGGTTACTTTGAGAGTGCCCAATCAGCAACCTGTGGATTCAACAGAAAAGGCTCCACTCCCTCAATGTTCAAATTATGTGTCCTCATCTATGGCAAATACCAGAGGTCTGCACCAGATATCCTGGGATCTGCTATGAGTTGCATTCTAGTGAACTCTTACATTCCTGCCTCCCTCCAGGGTCCTCAGGCCATACAGGGATGGTTGCTGGGAGACAAGAAATACCTGTTCCAAACATGGCTTATGACACATTTATAAAACCCTGAGACTAAAAATACAATATTGCTGAACTTCCACCATGGTTTCAGTAAAATAGAGTCAGAAGTCACATGACACCAGGTTATAATCAAACAGCTTTACTTGAAATCACAAGCTTTCAGAGCACTGCTCCTTTGTCAGGTGAAGTGGAGGGAATTGCACTTAGAAAGCTTGTGGATTTCAAATAAAGCTGTTGGACCAACACCAGTACCTCCACATCACAGCAAAATCAGACCATAGGCCTCTTCAAAATGAATCTTTGATGCCTGGACTGTTCCAGTAGAGCCTTACCAAACAGTCCAGAAAGGCTTCGTCACATCATTGTGGCATGCATTGCTCTTCACAACTTCAGCTAGCAAAAGGAGGTTAGCCTCGTTGCAAACAAAATAGGAAAGCAACAAAAATCTTCTGAAGGTGAAGATGAACTTTGGAGAAAAAAGATCAAAACAATGATGCTTTAAAAAAAGAGGAAAGAATGGGCAAGCACGGACAACATGGGAGGTGATAAAAAAAATGGAGCACCTAACCTGTACAGCGATCTAACCAGGCACCTAACCTGCACAGCGATCTGACCAGGCACCTAAACTGCACAGCGATCTAACCAGGCACCTAACCTGCACAGCGATCTGACCAGGCACCTAACCTGCACAGCGATCTAACCAGGCACCTAACCTGCACAGCGATCTAACCAGGCACCAAACCTGCACAGTGATCTGACCAGGCAGTGAACCTGTACAGTGATCTGACCAGGCACCTAACCTGCATAGCGATCTAACCAGGCATCTAACCTGCACAGCGATCTGACCAGGCACCTAACCTGCACAGCAATCTAACCAGGCATCTAACCTGCACAGCGATCTGACCAGGCAGTGAACCTGCACAGCTATCTGACCAGGCACCTAACCTGCACAGCGATCTAACCAGGCACCTAACCTGCACAGCGATCTGACCAGGCACCTAACCTGCACAGCGATCTAACCAGGCACCTAACCTGCACAGCGATCTGACCAGGCAGTGAACCTGCACAGCTATCTGACCAGGCACCTAACCTGCACAGTGATCTGACCAGGCACCTAACCTGTACAGTGATCTGACCAGGCACCTAACCTGTACAGCAATCTGACCAGGCACCTAACCTGCACAACGATCTAACCAGGCACCTAACCTGCACAGTGATCTGACCAGGCAGTGAACATGCAGTGATCTGACCAGGCACCTAACCTGCACAGCGATCTGACCAGGCAGTGAACCTGCACAGCGATCCGACCAGGCACCTAACCTGCACAACGATCTAACCAGACAGTGATTCTGCACAGCAATCTGACCAGGCAGTGATTCTGCACAGCGATCTAACCAGGCAGTGAACCTGCACAGCGATCTAACCAGGCAGTGATTCTGCACAGTGATCTGACCAGGCAGTGATTCTGCACAGTGATCTGACCAGGCAGTGATTCTGCACAGTGATCTAACCAGGCAATGATTCTGCACAGTGATCTGACCAGGCAGTGAACCTGCACAGCCGGCTGCCTCTGTTGTTTAGTCTCAAGTATCTCTGGACATTTGAGTTCATTCTAAGAAAAATAAACAAACAGTGAAATTCACGGCTGACTTTAGAGAAGTTTGAATGAATGAGCTCACAGCATGGAAGCAGCTAAGTGACCATTTTTTAAAGAGTAACCTTATTTTATTTTTGTAAATCTACAATAGTGAGTAAAGTGGTTTTTTTTCTGATTCTATGTTTTAATGAGATCTATCTCTTTATTAAACTTTAAATATATAAAACCTAGGTACAAAGCTATCCTGGAGCGGTGTTTTCTAGAGCAGTAAGACTGTGCTATTTTCTGGGGTCTGTAAATTGTTAAAGTGCAAAGATGGACTTTTGTAGAGTGATATGCTCTTCCTGTCAGCTGTGGGAGATCAGGGAGAGTTTTCATGTTACTCATGATTATGTCTGCAGGAAGCATGTTTGGTTGTGAATCCTATTGGATTGCATGGATCGGTTAGAGCATTAGTTAGAGGCAATGAGGAATTTACAGGAGCTGGGGTGTGACAGATGTGTTGCAGGAAAGGGACATAAACCCAAGATACAGTCAAGTAGATGAGTTATCTCTAAGAAAGGTAGAAGAGGTAGGTAGGTAATGCAGGAATTTCCTGTGGCTCTCCCCATCCAAACAAGTATATTGTTTTGGAAAATGTACAGGGTGGTAGACTCTCTGGGGAATGTAGCACTGACAGCCAGGTTTCTGGTACTGAGATTGGCTCTGCTGTAACGAGAGGTACATCAGGTTCCAAGTGATCGATTGTGATAACAGACTGTCTAGTTAGAGGCACAGGCAGATGTTTCTGTGGCTGACAATGAGAAATCAGAATGGTGTGTTGCCTCCCTGGTGTCAGGATCAAGGATATGGAGAGGGTGCAGAATATTCTCAAAGGGGAGTGGGACCATTGGAACAAACAACATAGGAAGAGAAAAGGATGAGATTCTGAGGAGACAATACAGGAAATTAGGCTGAAATTTAGAAATTAGATCCTCGAGGGGAGTAATATCTGGAATACTCCTGGTGCCATGAGCTGGTGAGAGTAGAAATAGGAGGATAGAGCAGATGAATGCATGGCTGAGGAACTGATGCAGGGAAAAGGATTCACATTTTTGGATCATTAAAATCTTTCTGGGGTAGAAGTGACCTGTAAAAGGAGGACAGAATGCACCCAGAGTGGGGGTGTTGATTGGGACTCAGGGAGATAGTGAAGAATGACATTAGTCTAAGACCGAGGAAATCGGAAAAAGGAGCAAGTCAAACAGTCAGGGTAGGCAGGAACAAAGCAGAGAGTGAGGTAGGACTGATAAATTAAAATGCATTTGTTTTGAATCAAGAGGCCTTATGGGTGAAGCAGATGAACTCAGGGCATGGTTGGGAACATGGATTGGGATGTCATAGCAATTACAGAGATGTGGCTCAGGGATGGACAGGACTGACAGCTTAATTGTATAGATGTTATAAGAAGGGTAGAACAGGCGGGTAGTGGTGTTTTTGATTAGGGATAACATTATGGCTGTATCTATGGAGGATATTCCTGGGAGAATGTGCAGGGAGGTTATTTGGATAGAACTGAGAAATAAGAAAGGAATGATCACCTTACTGGGATTGTAACTATAAACCCCCAATAGTCAGTGGGAAATTGAGAAGCAAATTTCTAAGGAGATCTCAGTTATCTGTAAGAATAATAGGGTGATAATGATAGGCGATTTTAACTTTTCAAGCATAGACTGGGACTTCCATAATTATTAAGGGCTTAAATAGAGAGGAATTTGTTAAGTATGTACAAGAAATTTTTATGATTCAGCATGTGGATATACCTACTAGAGAAGGAGCAAAATTTGACCTACTCTTGGGAATTAAGGCTGCGCAGGTGACTGAGGTGTTAGTGGGGGAGCACTTCGGGGCTAGTGATCATAATTTTAACAATTTTAAAATAGTGATGGAAAAGGATAGATCAGACCAAAAAGTTAAAGTTCTAAATTGGAGGAAGGCCAATTTTGACAATATTAGGCAAAACATTTCAAAAGTTGATTGGCAGACATTTGCAGGTAAAGGAATAACTGGAAAATGAGATAATGAGGGTCAAGAGACAGTATGTTCCTGTTAGGGTGAAGGCCAGACTCGTCAGTTTAGGGAATGCTGGATGACTACAGAAACTGAGGTTTTGGTCAAGAAAAAGAACGAAGCATATGTCAGGTATAGAAGACAGAGATTGAGTGAATTTTTGGAAGAGTATAAAAGCAGGACATGTATACTTAAGCGGGAAGTCAGGAGGGCAAAAAAGGTACATGAGATAGCTTTGGTAGATAGGGTTAAAGAGAATCCAAAGGGATTCTGCAAACACAATAAGGACAAAAAAGTAACTTGGGAGAGAATAGGGCCCCTTAAGGATCAGCAAGGTCGCTTATGTGTGAAACTGTAGGAGATGGGGGAAAAACTGAATGTGTATTTTGCACAAGTATTTACAATGGAGAAGGATATGGAAGATAGACGACTTGGAGAAATAAATAGCAACATCTTAAAAAATGTCCATATTACAGAGGTTGAAAGAAGTTGTAATGGCCAAGCATTGCTCATTCCTCACAAACAGACTACAGATAGTCAGCGATCCTTGAACTGTGATGTTGATTACAGACAAGGTGTTGTACTTTAATGTGGACAAATGCAATGTACAGGGAACATGCTAGGGCCTAGCCTACACACACATCTTCCACAAGGTAAAAACAATGACTGCAGATGCTGGAAACCAGATTCTGGGTCAGTGGTGCTGGAAGAGCACAGCAGTTTAGGCAGCATCCAAGGAGCTTCGAAATAGACGTTTCGGGCAAAAGCCCTTCATCAGGAATGGCTTTTGCCCGAAACGTCGATTTTGAAGCTCCTTGGATGCTGCCTGAACTGCTGTGCTCTTCCAGCACCACTGATCCAGACACATCTTCCACAGTTACACCCACTTTGGGTGAGTGTGGGTACAGAATCATTATAATTTCACACATCTCTGGAGGGAAATGTTCATTCTCTGGATTGACATTTCAAGGGAGCACTTGGCCTTTGAAGATTGGGAGATGTGCCTTGGCCATCCAATAAGTTCCCTCTGCCTAATAGTACATTAGTCTGCCAAGGCAAGCAGCACAAAGAACTGCCTCCCACAGGTTCAACATTGTCCTACTAGATACTCAAACAGTGCACGACAAAGTCGTGGATTCATTCGCTGAGCTGATGTGTTTTCTGCAAACATTTTGTCATCTCACTTGGTGACATCATCAGTGTATCTTTTGATAAGCTGTTAGTAGTCTGTCCTGCCTGGTATTTATATGTCTCTGTTGGTACTCCCAGTTCTGTATAGTAGTGATTTGTATACGGGGTCCAATGAAATGTGTCTATTAATTGAGTTCTGGTTGGAGTGCCAAACTTCAAGGAATTTTCTGGGATGTCTCTGTATTGCCTGTGCTATGATGGTTACATCACCCCAGTAGAATTCCCTCGTTGTCTCTGTGGTTAGGAATGAAGGAGTGCTGGTCCTGTCTGGCAGTGGCAAGCTGATGTTCGTGCATTTGTATGGTCGGTTTTCTTCCCATTTGTCCCACGTAGTGTTTTTCACAGTCTTTGCAAGGTATCTTTTAGATAACGTTCATCCTGTTGGATGTGGGTGTTGGGTCTTTGACTTTCGTGAGGTGCTGGTGGAAGGGTTTAGAGGGATATGGGCCGGGTGCTGGCAGGTGGGACTAGATTGGGTTGGGATATCTGGTCGGCATGGACGGGTTGGACCGAAGGGTCTATTTCCATGCTGTACATCTCTATGACTCTATGACTCTATATTTAAGTGCATCACCATACTGTGCAATTTTGCATTGGTTTCATTTCACTCTTTGTGTTCAAGCAGCTAACAGATTTTATAATTGATCATAAAGTAAGAATGCCCTTCAGTTTGATAATGCAATATGATTAATAGAAAAATTCCATTGGTAGGTCCACACCCACCAGTTGGAAAGAAGGTGAGAACCCCATCTGATCAAGATCCAGTTGTAATCTGAGGTAACCTTCTTCGCTGTCCACTACACCTCCAATTTTGGTGTCATCTGCAAACTTACTAACTATACCTCCTATACTCACATCCAAATCATTTATGAATAGCAGTGGACTCATCACCAATCCTTGTGGCACATCAGTAATCACAGGCATCCAGTCTGAAAAACAACCCTCCTCCACCACCCTCAGTCTTCTACCTTCGAGCCAATTATGTATCCAAATAGTTAATTCTCCCTGTACTCCCTGTATTCCATAAGATCTAACCTTGTTCACTAGTCTATCATGAGGAACATTGTTGAATGCCTTACTGATGTCCATGTAGATCATGTCTACCACTCTGCCTTCATCAACCCTCTCCGTTACTCTGTCAAAAAACTCAATCAAGTTCATAAGACATGATTTCCCATGCACAAAGCCATGCTGACTATCTCTAAATATGCTTTTAAAGATGAACATGAGGTAGTACATGAGCCTTCTCATGAAAATAAAGACAAATAATTGAAGAGAAATGTAGCCACACGAGTAGACTCACTTCGGAAAAAGAAAGCATCAAGGTCAGAATCACATTTAGAATTGTAAAATAAGTACTATTTAATGTGCATTTAGTCTTCCTAGTGTAGAGAAGGTTGCCTAGTCAAGAGGTGATAATTGCAATAACTTTTCTTTTTCAAATGTGATTTGAGTGTCACTGGCAAAGTTAGCAGTTGCAGAGGCTTCTTAGCTATTTTGGAGTGCAATTAAGAGGCAGCCACATTGAAATGGGTCTGTGGCTCAACTAGAAATAGACTCACATGAATTCAAAAGACACTTCAGGAACTTTTCCCGCCTCAGGCGACTGACTGTGTGGAGTTTGCACGTTCTCCCCGTGTCTGCGTGGGTTTCCTCCGGGTGCTCCGGTTTCCTCCCACAGTCCAAAAGATGTGCAGGGTCAGGTGAATTGGCCATGCTAAATTGCCCGTAGTGTTAGGTAAGGGGTAAATGTAGGGGTATGGGTGGGTTTTGCTTCGGCGGGTCGGTGTGGACTTGTTGGGCCGAAGGGCCTGTTTCCACACTGTAATGTAATCTAATCTAATCTAAACTCTAATGCCAAAGACAGATCTTTCAGAATAGGTGCATGGAAACAGAGAAACTGGAAGAATAGGAGGAGGTTTTTATGGATAGTGGAGTTTCACTCAGGTAATTTCTTAAGTGCGACAATAAGAATTGTGAGATTTCTTGGCATATTTGCAATGTTTGTCTTCACAGATTGTGAGATAGACACACCTTCTCATTGACGCAGGTTACTTATTTAAAGCAATTTATACCAAAATATGAAATTCATTGTTACATTAATTAGGTCACAGGCCACTTCTGATGTTAGGCCACCTATCATAAAGGACTGTGAATTTACATCATAATAGTGTGTGATTCATATACTAGAAAGTTTATTCCTGCAGTTTGAAAGTTCATTGGACATTCAATGAAAAGGGCAGTGTTGCTATAAAGATGCTACATTAGATAGTCTTAAGTCATTAGCAAAATTGGAACTTAGAGACCCTATCTATTTCATAAAGTACAGTATAGATTCTCCATTATCAACCAACATGAGCTCTTCAAAGGTCGATGTTGCAACGAACACCAAATCAAAAACGTGAGGAGTATGTTTGAACTTGAAGCATTGAGCATATATGTGACCTATCTTTCCTTGAGTGTGAAAAATACCTCATCAATTTGTGTTCAGTTTTCCCTGATCTATTTTTAATTTTGTCAACAAATTGTTAATGGTGTCTAAATGAACATTTTTAAAAACAGTAACAATTTCCTTTGCACCCTAGCTATTGCCATTGCTCTAGAGAGTATGGCGTGTGTAAATGGTGCGGAAACTAATTATAGTATTTGAACCTTGGATTTAGATCTGAAAGTTAAATTGCTTGGGTTTATTTCTCCCTTTATGAACAATGCCCCTGTAGCATCTTGGCAGGGTTCTTATTTTGTTCAGTTCTGGGGCCCTAACTATTTTCTGAAGGGATTTCCCTTCCATAACTTGTAATTTTAAGTTTTTATTTTTCTACAGTCTAGCCTCTCAGTACAGCAAGTCTCCAGCCTACTACAGCAGTAGGCATTGTTCTGGCTGACAATGTTGAGGGTGCCTAGCAGCTCGCCAATGGCAGCTGTCCTGGTTAGGATGGGTGTGCCTAACCAAAGGGACTGCAAGAGTTCAAGAACCCAGCTCAACACCATTTTCACAAGGACAGCTATGGATGGGCAACACATGTTGGCAAATGAATCAAAAACCTCTAGGGTCATCTATAAGTTGTTTGCCACCCGTTAAACTGAGTTGGCAGTCCTGCCAAACCATCCTTGTATATTTGCAACTCACTTTGTGATCAATATTAGGGTCACTGTCCAACCGGTAAATTTCAGTTTCGTGTCGCTTAGTTTTTTTTTAAAGTGTAAAACTTGTTGACATCAAAGGAAAGCATAACTTTTAAAGATGTTTGTTTACTGGTTTTATTTTATCACATAAATTTTTATGCTTGTTGATAAACCATTGTTTAGGTGTTATAGCCCATTGCCTTTTTAATGAGTAATGGACAAAAACATCCTGTAGCTGGTATACCATGTGTGTAACACAGTTCTCTTTAAGTATCCTTTTAATAGCCTTGACTGAGATGATTAGGGTGAATCCAAAGAGGTTCTTTAAGTATATTAAATGAAAAAGAATAACTAGAGACAGAATAGGACTCTTCAAGGACAAAGTGGACATGTATATATGGAACGGCAGCAGATGATCGAGATCCTCAATGAATATTTCTCCTCTGTGTTTACTGTGGAGAAAGACATGAAAACTTAGAAACTTGGGGAAGTTAGTGTGATATCTTGGAGATAGTCCATATCATTGTAGAGGATGTTTTGGAAATATTAAAATGGATGAAGGTGTGTAAATCTCCCAGGCCTTACCAGATGTATCCAAGAACCCTGCAAGGGGCTAGAGAAGAAATTGCAGGGGCCCTGGCTGATATTTTTGTGTCATCTTAAGCCATGGTGAGGTCCCAGAAGACTGGAAGGTAGTGAATGTTGTGCCCTTATTCAGTAAGGTCTGCAAAGAAAAACCTGGAAACTATAGACCAGAAAGCTTAGTACCTGTGGTAGACAAGTTACTTGAGAAGATTCAGAGTGATAAGAATTTGGAAAGACAAGGTTTGAATAGGAGTAGTCAGCATGGCTTTGTGTGTCATGTCTCACAAATTTGTTAGAGTTCTTTGATGAAGTGACTAGGAAGGTTGATGAGGGCAGGGCAGTAGATGTAGTCTCAATGTAGATGTATTTCTAAGGCCTTTCATACGGTTCCAAGTGGTAGGTTGCTCTGGAAGGTTAGAATGCATAGAATCCAGGGTGAGCTGGCAAACTGGATATACAATTGGCTTGATGGTAGGAAGCAGAGGATAGTAGTGAAAAGATGCTTGTCGGACTGGAGTCCTGTGACTAGTGAAGTGCCTCTGGGATCAGTGCTGGGCCCACTGCTGTTTATTATCTATATCAATGATTTGGATGAGAATGTCCAAGGCATGATTAGTAAGTTTGCAGATGAGACTAAAATAGGTGGTATCGTGGACAGTGGGAAAGGTTATCAGAAATTGCAGCAGGATCTTAAGTGGGCTACGAAATGGCAAATGGAATTTAATATTGATAAGTGTGAGGTCTTGCATTTTGGAAAGTCAAATCAAGGTAGCAGTTTCATGGTGAATGATAGGACCTTAAGAAGTGTAGTGGAACAGAGGGACTTTGGAGTTCATGTGCATTGAATTGAATTTATTGTCACATGTACCAAGTGAAAACCTTTGACTTGCGTGCAAAGCAGGCAGATCACATAGTTAAGTAGCATAGATAGTAAATAATAGGTAAAGCGGCAAAACAAATAAACACAGGTACAGGCAAATGTTAAGACTTTGTGAGTCCATTCAATATTCTAACAACAATAGGGTAGAAACTGTTTTGAAACCAGCTGGTATGTGTGCTCAGGCTTCTCTAACTTCTCCCTGATGGTAGAGCTTATAGAAAAACATTGCCAGGGTGGGATGGATCTTTAAGAATGCTGGCAGTCTTTCCTTGACAGCAGGCCTGGTAGATGGATTCTACACATGGGAGGTTGGCTTTTGTGATTGTCCGGGCCGAGTTCACCACTCTCTGTAACCATCTCCAAACCTGAATAGTACAGTTGGCAAGGGTATTCGCCGTCATGCCAAATTTCCACAGCTGCCTGAGGAAGAAAAGACGTTGTTGGGCCATTATAACCAGTGCATCCACATGAAGAGTCCAAGAAAGCTTGCTGTTGGAAGGTTCTCTGAAAATGGAGTCACAGGTAGATGGGGAAATGAAGAAGGCTTTTGGCACACTAACCTTAATCAGTCAGGGCACTGAATATAGAAGTTGGGAAGTTATGTTGCAGTTTTACACTTCATTGGTGAGGGCTGCACTTGGAGCATTGTGTTCAGTTTTCGTCACCTTGCTATAGGAAGGATGTTATTAAACTGGAATGAGTGTCAAAGAAATTTATAAGGATGTTGCCTGGACTCAAGCGTCTGAGTTATAGGAAGAGGTTGGATAAGCTAGGACTTTTTTCTTTAGAGCATTGGAGACTGAGGCAGAACTTATAGAAGTATATAAGATCACGAGAGGCATGGATAGGGTGAATTCTCCAGGGTTGGGGAATTGAGGACTGGAGGGCATCAGTTGACGGCTAGAAGGGAAAGAATAAAAGGGAACCTGAGGGCCAACGCTTTTACACAGAGGGTACTACGGAAATGAAATAGCTGCCAGCGAAAGTGGTTGAGGCATGTACATTAACAACATTTAAAAAGCTTTTGGACAAATACATGGATAGGAAAGGTTTAGAAGGTTATGGGCCAACTCCAGGGAAATAGTGTTAGTGTGGATGGACAATTGGTCAGCATGGACCAGTTTGGGTCAAGGGCCTGTCTCCGTGCTATAGGACTCTATGACTATGATTCTAAATGCTTTATATTATTGAATTCCAGGTTTAAATGGTCTTAAAAATTTGAACTACAAATTTCAATTAAAATGTAATTAATATCCTTTACAGAAGAAACACTTCACAAAATTTGTATTTACATAATTCTGCTTTGACACATTTACGTAGCTTATTTTCCAAAGTGAGAAGTTTTGATTCTATGAAAGTATAAAAGTAGAAATAAAAATCCTTTCAGTTGCAATAAAAATTTATGCTCATCTAAATAATTGGAGACTTAAAATTTAGACCCTAATTTTGTATATAGCATATCTTTCTCAAATTTAGTATATTTTATTATGCTTTGATCACACTTTCCTAAAGGACCCAACAATAAGATTAATTATTGTTCATACCTCATTACACAAACATTAGAATTTTTTTCCTAAGTTTGTTCTTCAACATGTTTTCTTACGGCCTTCTTAGTTTGCATAGTCATTTGTGTATCTGTATCAATGGATCTGCCAGTTCCCTTACCTCTTTTAGACTCTCAATTTTCAATGAAAATTGTCCCCATGTTTTTTCTACCACATTGCCCCACTTCATACTTACTTTGGTTGAGTAGGCAGAAAAGTAGCAAATGGAATTTAATCTGAAGAAATGCTTTTGAGGAAGGCCAAAAACAGCAGTGGGGTACTCAACAAATAGGAGGTTTTGGGAGGGATACATGAGGGAAGAGATCTTGGATTGCATGTGCATTGGTCCCTGAAAGTGGAAGGACAGGTAGATCAGGTGATAAAGAAGGTATATGGGGTGCTTTCCTTTATCAGGTGAGGTAGTGAATACAAGAGCAGGGATATAATGTTAGAACTATGTAAGCTACTGGTTAAGTCATAAGTGGAATTTTGGTCACAATTATGGTCACATTAGAGGAAGGACATAATTGTTTTAGAGAGAGAGAACAATGGAGATTTAAAAGACTTGAATACTTCAGGTATGAGGAAAGATTGGTTATGCTAGAGTCTCCTTAGAACAGGGGTGGCTGAGTGTTGACTTAATCAAGTTGTACAAAATATTAAAGAATTTAAATAGAGTGGGCAGGAAAGACCCCACAGCAAAGGTCAATTACCAGGGCATAAATTTAAGGTGATGTGAAGAAGGATTAAAAGGGGCATGAGAAAAAAAAACTTTTTGCCGGGGATAATGGGTGGCTGGAATTCACTACCTGGTTTGATGGTTAAGGCGGAAACCTTCAACTCATTTACAAGGAGCCTAGTTCTGCATCTGAAGTGCTGGAACCTGTAAGGCTATGAACCAGTGCTGACAAATGGGATTAGGAATGGGCAGCTAGCTCATTTCACCAGAGTAGACATGATAAACGATGGTTCTATACCGAAGTTAACATGTAAACTACACATATATTCTGCAAGTTTGTTAATATATTCCTGCCTTATGTTATAGTTCTTCTCTGTATTAACTCTTATTTTAATGTCATCCACAAATTTGTTCCTGATGAATAATATCTAACCCCCAAACTGAATTTTACACAGTGATGGTTACCCTGGAGATTCTTCTCTTTAGCCAAAGTTAAGCAAATTATACAGTCGTGCTAAATGCCCAATAACATGGTATTTTCAATCCAAGCATCTTGTTTAGTAAACCATTGTGACTTACTGCCTCTACTCCCTACTATTTTTCAAGAAAACAACCAATATTTTTCAAGAAAAAGACTAATGAGCAAAGGCTTCCTATAGGCACTTATCCTCTCAATGGTAACATGAATTACAAATACCTTATATCCAGGTGAAAGTATTAATGTGCAATCATTTAAAAACAAACTTTGTTCCATTCTGAAACTAAATAAATGGTTTAAAGTATAACCACTCATAAAACCTGAAATTCCTGGGAACTAGAGACTAACAATTTATCAATCATCAGCACAGATGTTTTGGTCAAAGTGTGATCTCCCTGTGCTCTCTTCCTAGCAAAACTATCTAGCCTGCCTTCTGACCTTTAACACTCAAGCAACCCAATTGTGTTGACAGCAGAATTAAGAACAGGTCTCATGAATGTCTTCATTCTTGCATTTTACCCTAAATTAAAAACACAGTGCCGAAACGTTACAACCTTGTAAAATCTTACATTTGTAACAGAACAGAAGGTTACTCTTGTAGACTGGATGTAAACATAAGAGGTATAGTTAGTAAATTTTCAGCTGACACCAAAATTGGAGATGTAATGGACAGTGAAGAAGGTTACTTCAGATTACAATGGGATCTTGATCAGATGGGCCAATGGGCTGAGAATTGCCAGATGAAGTTTAATTCAGACAAATGTGAGGTGCTGCATTTTGGGAAAGCAAATCTTAGCAGGATTTATACACGTAATGGTAAAGTCCTAGGGAGTGTGCTTGAACAAAGAGACCTTGGAGTGCAGGTTCATAGCTCCTTAAAAATTGAGTCGCAGGTAGATAGGATAATGAAGAAGGCATTTGGTATGCTTTCCTTTATTGGTCAGTGTATTGTGAAAAGGAGTTGGGAGGTCATGTTGCAGCTGTACAGGACATTGGTTAGGCCACTGTTGCGTGCAATTCTGTTGTCCTTCCTATCGGAAAGATGTTGTGAAAATTGAAAGTGTTCAGAAAAGATTTACAAGGATGTTGCCAGGGTTGGAGGATTTGAGCTATAGGGAGAGGCTGAATAAGGCTAGGGCTATTTTCCCTGGAACGTCGAAGGCTGAGGGGTGACCTTATAGAATCATGAGGGGCATGGATAGGATAAATAGGCAAAGTCTTTTCCCTGGGGTCAAGGAGTCCAGAACTAGAGGGCATAGGTTTAGGGTGAGAGGGGAAAGATATAAAAGAGACCTAAGGAGCAACTTTTTCACTCAGAGAGTGGTATGTGTATAGAATGAGCTGCCAGAGGAAGTGGTGGAGGCTAGTACAATTATAACATTTAAAAGGAATCTGGATGGGTATATGACTAGGAAGGGTTTGGAGGGATATGGGCCAGGTGCTGGCAGGTGGGACTAGATTGGGTTGGGATATCTGGTCAGCATGGACGAGTTGGACCGAAGGGTCTGTTTCTGTGCTGTACATCTTTAAGACTCTATGACTCTAGACAGTGCTAGTCGGATGGAAGAAACTTCGCATGGAGCATAAAAATCAACTTAGACCTTTTGGATTAAATATCTTGTTTCTTCATTGTAAAGATTTGTATTAATCTTATTGAAAATACCAAGACAATGTAATAATTTAATATTGTTATCATTTTGCTACCATTGCCTGTGAATTTATCATGTGCAGCACTTAATTATTTGATTCTGGTTTTTCTTTTTGCTATTTAGGTGTCTGCACAATATTTTACTATCTATTTTTGTACTTTTGATCATTATTTTTGTAACGCCTCCTAGCCATTTTAACTGTTGCCTTAGTTTCTTTTTAATCTTGTATCCACTTTCATTATGCTCTTTTTGTTTATTTTCTTGGTGTGTTTTTTAATTTACCCATGTTCTGTCATCAGGGACTAATTTGTTTTATAACATCAACTTTCCAGTTTGTTGTTCCATTCTTGTTACCCCAAAAACAACTTCTTACCCCTTGCATTGGTCTTTATCTTAATCCAATGTGACACACTGTAGATAAATAAATAAATGAGGCAAAATTGAAACTAAAGAAAAAGTCATATATTAGAATATAAATAGAAAGGAGAGGGTGATAAAAGTGGGGCAAGTGGGGATTGATGTCATGTCTAGCAATGGGGAAAAGGGAGTCATGTCCAGTATTGGTGAAGGGGGATTGGGTCCTGGGCTTAAAATGAGGGTGTTGGGTCCCATAAAGAGAGGGAGAATATTGGGTCCAGAGTGGAGGCTGTTGAATTCCAGGAGGAGGGGGGTGGCTAGTCAAGGACTAGAGGGAGTTAGGTGTCTGGGGGAGAGGGGTGTAGCTGGGGATGTGTGAGCTAAGTTGGGGGAGGGTGTCAGTTGAATATTCTTTTACCTGTTATATTAGGTATTTAATAGTCTTCCCTCAGTAATTATTTATTTAAGTGCAGCAGAACCCACTACACCCCAAAATGAGATTATATGTTTGCATTGCTCCTGACTATCCATAATATTTATTTCGTCTATAGGTAGGACATTTATGGCAGGGTTTTCACCATTTTGAGTCCTCTTCCCAGATAACATTTCCAGTTTTTTTGAGAAATGCTAATAAACAGTACGGCGTTGCTGAAACATAATAATATCCTTCCAAATAGATCTTTAGTTAAATTACAGTTTCCACAGAAAAAAACAGATAGGATTAAGAAAATTTACTTCAGAAAATTCCCTATAATTAATACATAAGATAACAGAATTTGATGGAACCACTATAATTTTTTGATATAAGTATTGATTAGTTGTTGGGTGACAAAGTTCATGATCAGAACATAAGAATAAAATATTTGCCATATATTGTCACAATAATATGGAATTGTAATATTAGTTTTGTTAAATGCTACTTTTTAGACAAAGTATATTAATCAAAATTGGAACTGAAAATATTAATTTATAATTTATATTTTCCAGTTGTACCATAGGTCATATCCCAATTTTCTCTGACCTCCATCCTTGTATTCCAAGGCGCTATGTAATGCCATGGAAACAGGACATGAAGAACAGTAGGCTCATTTTAAAGGTATTGTTAATTAATGTCAGCAATTGTTATGACTGAAGACCTACATTTTTCCTATGTTATTTCCTATGTTATTTCCTATAATACTGTAGAATGAATATTTTTAAAGCGCAATCTTAAAATCCCTGCTTCAGGAGGTTCAAATCCAGCTCAATCAGAATTAATATTTTCATATTTATAAGAATCCTTGACTGTGTGGATTATGTAAACTGAAAGTCCTTTGCTATATTTCAAAAATGTATACTGGCATTTCTTTGATCCTTCTGAGAAAGATTAATACTGTTAGTGCCAATTTGTGCAATGTTAGAGTGTATTGTACCATAAACGGGTAGGCATGGGGGATGCAATTGCCTTGTGGTATTATTGCTGAACTATTAATCCAGAAACTGAGCTAATGTTCCTGAAGAAGGGCTTATGCCCGAAACGTCGATTCTCCTGTTCCTTGGATGCTGCCTGACCTGCTGCGCTTTTCCAGCAACACATTTTCAGCTCTGATCTCCAGCATCTGCAGTCCTCACTTTCTCCCCTAATGTTCTGGGAACCAAGTTTGAATCCCATCAAGTACGTGGTGGAATTTGAATTCAACAATAAATATCTGGAATACTGATGACTATTGTCAATTATTGGAAAAAATCTATCTGGTTCACTAATCTTGTTCAGGGAAGGAAAATCTGCCATCCTCGCCTGATCTGGCCTACATGTGACTCCAGATCCACACACCTTGACTCTCAATGGTCGAGCAAGCCATTCAGTGGTACCAATCAATACAAAGTATCTTCAAGGGTTAGGCAATAAATGCTGGCCAGCCAGCAATGCCCACATCCTACAAGTGAGTAAAAACAATACACAGCAGGAAAGAGAGAACTAAACAGGGGCCTAATTGATGAACAAAAGGAAATGAAGAGTCACAGAGTTATACAGCATGGAAACAGACCACTATGTCCAACTCATCCATACCGATCAATTAATCCAATCCCATTTGCCAGCACCAGGCCCATATCCCTCTAAACCCTTCCTATCCACATACCCATCCAGTTGCTCTTTGAAAATTGCAATTTTACCAGCTTCCACCGCCACCTCTGGCAGCCCATTCCAAACACACACCCTCTGTGTGAAAAAGTTGCCCCGCATGTCCATATTAAATCTTTCCCCTCTCACCTTAAATCTATGCCAACTAGTTTTGAACTCCCCCCTGTGAGGAAAGGATCTTGGCTATTTACCCTAGCCATGTCTCTCATGATTTTATAAACCTCTATAAGGTCACCCCTCAGCCTCTGATACTCCAGGGAAAACATCCCCAGCTTAGTCAGGTTTTCCCTATAGCTCAAACCCTTCAAAACTGGCAACATCCTTGTAAATCTTTTCTGAACACTTTCAAGTTTCACAGCATTCTTCCTATAGCAGGGAGACAAAAATTGCAAGGAACTATGAATCTGCACTCCAAGGTCTCTTTTCTCAGCTCAGACCTTACCATTAAGTGTATGAGTCCTTCCCTGATTTGCCTTTCCAAATGCTGCACCTCATATTTATCTAAATTAAACTCCATCTGCCATCCTCGGCCCATTGGCCCATCTGATCAAGAACCATTATACTGTGAGGTAGCCTTCTTCACTGTCCATTACACATCCAAATTTGATGTCATCTGCAAATTCACTAACTATACCTACCATGCTTCCATTCAAGTCATTTATATAAATAATTAAAATCTAGTGGACCCAGCACCAATCTTTGTGGCACACCGCGGGTCCCAGGCTTTCAGTCTGAAAAGCAACACTCCACCACCACCCTTTGTCTCCTAACTTGCTCCCACTACTTTTGTATCCAAATGGCTGGTTCTCCCTCTATTCCATGTGATCTAACCTTACTAACCAGTCTACCGTGAGGAAACTATCGAATGCCTTATTGAAGTCCAGATAGATCATGTTCACTGCTCTGCCCTCATCAATATTTTTCGTTATTTTTTTCAAAAAACTCAATCAAGTTAGTAAGACACAATTTCACATTCACAAAGCCATGTTGACTATCCCAAATCAGTCCTTGCTTTTCCAAATACATGTAAATTCTGTCCCTCAGGATTCCCTCCAATAACTTGTCCACCAAGTCAAGCTCACAGGTATATAGTTCCTTGGCTTTTCCTTACCACCTTTCTGAAATAGTGGAACCATGTTAGCCAACCTCCAGTGTTTTGGCACCTCACCTATGGCTATTGATGATAAAAAATATCTAAGTAAGAGGCCCAGAAATCACTTCCATAGCTTCCCACACAGATCTAGGGTATACCTGATCAGGTGCTGCAGAATTATCCACGTTTATGCATTTTAAGACAGGTGTCAAAGAAATTAGCATAGGATAAAATGAGGCCCACACAAAAGAATACTGGCTGAAGTTACTCAATATCAAAAGCTACTTGCATTTGAAAGGCATCTTACAGAAAGCATTATTTGAATAGCAATAAAAGAGGAGGGGCAGTGTAAAAATACAGGATTGAGCCTATGATTAGGAGTCAGAGTTATAAAAAGAGACTAGAAATTTGGGGCTGGGTGTTACTAGTTCTTTGGTGTTGGATTGGAAGGAGTGAATGCTAAAATGTGGGAAAGTGGTCGATGATAAGTGTCATGCCAACGTCCCTGCTAGGACAAATGACGACCATCCAACCAGAGCCCAGTAAAGTGGCCAATTAAGGGCTTCTTTATGACTACACTGGCATTTTACTTGCCACATGTAATTGATGTTTAAGACTACTTTCAGGCTCAGAACATGCAAACAAAGAACAAGAGTACGTCACTTGACTGTTCGAGCCTAGAGCACTTTGGATGTACTCAACTATTCAATTGATCTGATTTTAACCTCAACTCTACATATACTGATCACCTTACATCCCCTCAGTAATTAAATATAATCCATGTAAGATTCCACGTTGTAGATGCCATGATGATGGGAGGGCCCACTGCCTCACATCGTGTGAACCTTAGTGGCCTCTGTCAGACACAAGCGACAGACTGTTCACCTTTTGAGAACTCTTTGGCTTGCAGCTGGGCCCAAAGTGGCAACGGTCATCATCATGACAATGGCAACATGGAATCATACACAGGTTACATTTGTTTACCAAGGGTGTAGAAAGATTATCAGTAGTGTATGCATGAATGGAGAGTTGAGTAAAATCAGATCAACCGCGATCATATTGAATGGTGGAGCAGACCAAAGGGCCAAGTTGCCTACTCTTGTTCCTTGTTCATATGTTCTGAGTCTGAAAATAGTCTCAAACATCAGTTTGAACCAACTTTGTATAAGGCAGCCTCCCAATTGTTCACCTCTGTGTGTGCCATCCAGTTAAGGACGATGGGTAGCCCAAGGAAGATGGAGGCTCTCAGCATGATATAGGGGCTGGAGCCACTGAGAGAAGTGAACATTACCGGAAAAGACAGATGCAGGAGATACCTCAAAATGCAGGGGTTCACATTCTTCCATGGTAAAAATAACAATAACGTAATGTGAGGCAGTTCAGGCTGGAGAGTTGACCCACCCAGAAAGCCATTCTTGGTTGTCCATGAACAATACAGACCCTGATGGTGCTAACCTCCTATGGCCTGTCAACCTCCCTGTGTGAGGCCTCCTCTACAAATGTAGTGATTGGGACCAGGTGGACCTTGTTTACTATGAGGTTCCCTGATTGGCCCAGGTAAACAGCCCCAACCACGTAGTCAGTGACGGCCACCTCGACCTAATCACTACAGCAACATTGTTGGGCCCCAAAACCAGCAGGTAGGTGCATGTGACAATAGGAAAGTAGGGGGGAATGGCTCTTGATTGGGCCCGATTAGGAGTTGGATGGTCATGCTGTGGCTGGACAGGACCTTGGTTAGCCCACTGTTGGAATATTGAGTACAGTTTTGGTCTCCCTCCTATTGGAAGGATGTTTTGAAATTTGAAAGGGTTCAATAAAGATCTACAAGGATGTTGCCAGGATTGGAGGGTTTCATCTACAAGGAGAGTCTGAATAGGTTGGTGTTGTTTTTCCTGAAGCGTTAGAAGTTGAGGGGTGACCTATAGAGATTTATAAAATCATGAGGGACATGGATAGGGTAAATCAACAAGGTCTTTTCCCTGGTAGTGGGGGGGGAGGGGTGAGTATGGAACTAGAGGGTATAGGTTTAGGGTGAGAGGGACATGCAGAGGGTGGTGCATGTATGGAATGAGCTGCCAGAAAAAGTGGTGGAGGCTGGTACAGTTACAACATTTAAAAGACATCTGGATTGGTATATGAATTGGGCATGGGCCAAGTGCTGGCAAATGGAATTAGATTAGGTTAGGATATCTGGTCGGCATGGACAAGTTGGACTGAAGGGTCCGAGTCAATGACACTATAATTGAACTTGCTCCCTTCCCATTTCAATGGCACAGGCAATATTGATAATGTCTAGCCTTTTATTTCAGTTTCTTTTCATGGATTGTGCAAATGGCAGCTGAGTTCACCTAAATAACCATACTTCAAATTAACTCATTATATGGATGATACTTTGAAATAAAAGCAAAATACTGTGGGTAGTGGAAATCTGAATAAAAACAGGGAGTGCTAGAAAAACTCAATAGGTCTGGTAGCATCTGTCGGGAAAAAGCATTACTCTGATGCTGAGTCCAGTATGACCCTTCTTCAGAACACTGAAATAGTCATCAGCAAAATGATAAGACGCTCAATAAATACTAGGCTAGGCTTTCTGTTACTAGCACCTTTTATCTTAGCCTGCTGGACAAACTTTCCCCATTCCTGAAGAAGGGCTTATGCCCGAAACGTCGATTCTCCTGTTTTATTATTAAATAGAACGAGCTGAGTTACAAATTGGATTATCCCCAGGATTAGTGAGGAAAAAGTAATCATATCAAAATAAATATTTGCAGTTATATGTACCTTCCACAACCACAAGGTATCCCACACTTTACAGTCACTAAAGCAATTTTGGCATTTGTCACTGATGCAATGTAGCAAATGTGGCAAATAATTTGTGCACAGCAACCTCCTAGAAGCAAATGGCAACCTCCAGATATAATGATTGAGGCATCGATATTGTACAGGACGCTTGCTTTTTTATTAAAAATAGTGCAAAGGGATCATTTATGTCCACTTGAAAAAGACAGATGGACTCTAAGAGAAACATTTTAACCAATAGATGGTTACTCTGACAGTGAGTACTGCAGCAGAGTACTAACCTGCACCCCAAGTGGGAAGTGAGAATGCTACCAAACAAACCACAGCTCAGAACTAATGATTTAAAATACAAGTTGATGCCAATGACAATTTGTTTTGTAAATTCATAATTGATGAGCATTGATTTAAAAGCGTTTGCAAGTTAATCTTCTTGAATTAATCACCTTATTGATCATGACTTTCCCATTTTAGCACCAAAAACTGAGTGGAATACCACATGATGAAGGGGAAGAGAGCTTATTCCTGGAGAGACGTGAACGGCTGTGTCATGGAGAGGACAGACTCTGTCTCAGTGATCAAATGAACCAATTGACTCCAGGCAATATGCTTCATATTCCTCTGTCTTCCCATCTCTCCAGGTACCGGAGCACTATTATACGACGCTGGGGCAGATCTCGCACCTAAACACTTTCTGATTGAGCCACCTTCCTATATTCTTTGACCAGTATAAAAGAAGTAGTTGATATCTTTGGGGACCTGCTCATCATCAGTTACTAATTGTTCCGTGCTTGTCAAGAGTAATAAACTATATCACTGTCTCAATAAAAAATGTAGCATAAGCTCATCTGCACTGTGCCTCTGTGACTCTATGTGTTCATTTATGTTAACTGTAAAGGGGATTCATCGTAAGTAACTTAAGACCAACTGTTAACAATGATGATCCATATTAATTCATCCGTGAGCTGCCATTGGCATTGAGTTATAGTGCATGCAAACAGACCCTTTGGTCCAACCAGTCCATGCCGAACATAATCCCAAACTAAAGTAGTCCAAAACTCATATGTGTGTATACTACTTGTGGAGAAAAGGTCATAGCTTTCTGGGGTCAGGCTGTCACAACAATCACTACTTGTTCTCCAAAAATATATTAAAATGGCACTTTTCCTTCCAACATCCAGGCCACTGGCCAGAATGATGCCCAGGATTACAAATTTGGATGATGGAGGTTCTTGTAATTTCTATATTGTCTATTCTTGTAAAAAGATGATTAAAGCAGCATGTTGGGTCCTGCAGTCGTGTTATTTAAAGGGCCAGACATCTTGATGGCTTGTACATAACATGTTTTAAACTTTTCCAACACAAGATCCCTAAAATGTCTTGTTGTGTTTTGTTTTGGCATCTGCCAAAGACTATTTTTTTATACTCATGGGAATGACAGGGGAGTAGGTGACTTGCCTACTGAACAGGTTTAGGGATCGCAGTGTCAGTGTCTCTGAGTCAGAAATTACAAGAAGGTAGAGCGGAAGTGGTGGAGAGAATAAGCCCTGCCATTGAATGTCAGGGTGGGGGAAGGCAGGGGCACTTTTCCTGATTGGATATTGTCTTTGCCAAGCAGTTGGATGATGAGAATGTTATTTGCTGCTTATCGGCATAAGCTTGAATGTTATGCAGGTCTGGCTTTGTATGGATACAAACTGCTTCATTTTTGTAGGAGTTGTGAATGGTGCACAGGAGGGATCAAAACACCGAGAGAGAGAAATGGTTAACAACAACTAGTATTTACAATAATTGAAGAGGGCATTCAGTGGAATGCATAGCTCCACCACACTGTGATATCAACATTATTACACTGAAATAGAAGACATATATGGATACTGAAAATCTGAAACAAAAACAGAAAATTGCTGGAGAAACTCAGCATGTTTGGCAGCATCTGTGGAGAGAAAACACATTAAATCGTTTGAGTTCAGCAAATCTTCTTCAGTGCTCTGAAGAGTTTCCCCAGCAATTTCTGTTTTATGTTTACAATTTGGATACCATCGGACTGTCATAATGTACTTGCTCTGCTTTTTCTTCACAGGTGCTGCCAGAACTGTTGAGTTTCTCCAGCAACTTCAGTTTTTGTTTCAACATTATTACAACTGCCCACATCTTTGTTAATGTTTTTGCTTTTGTGACTAAAAAGCTCAAAAAAAGCTTTGTATGAAGAGCGCCCTTTTTTTCAGGAGGCTTCAAGGCAATCCACATTTAATAACCTGCTTTGGAAACTCTGCTTATAGTTTGATAGCTGTGACAAATTTTATAAGAGTAGTTGAGTTAATCCTCATTATTCCACAAAAAAATCACTTTATCCTATCTCCTAAAGTTAACAGATCAATTTTATAAAATTAAATTCCAGGATCCAATTCGGTATCTTCACACCAATAAGTAAGTAGTTCTTCCCTAAGCAGTACCCTATTGGTGTACCAGGTTTTGTTGAAATCCATCTACTAAGTGGTAGATGCAGATACAGTTACAACATTTAAAAGATATTTGGATAGGTACACGATTAGGAAGTATTTAGAATGATATGGGCCAAAGTGGGAGTAGCTTAGTTTGGGAAACCTGGTTGGCACGGATGAGTTGGACCGAAAGGTCCATTTCCATGCTGTATGACTCTATGACTCTATCTATGATTCTAGGCTTTGAAATATATTGCCAACAGACAGACCAACAAGCAGGGAAAAAAAAGTACTATCATCACACAATAAAAACAAACCACTGTAAATATTCAGCATATCTGATATCGTCCAAGATGAGAGAAACAGAGTTAATGTGTCACATTGATGACCGTTTCACATTTCCAACCATAAATCTTGAGAACTGGTTCTGATGCGATTGTAATAGAGGAGTCTCTAGTCAGCGGCACAGACAGACGTTTTTGTGGCAGGCAGCAAAACATCAGAATGGCGTGTTGCCTAACTGATGCCAGGGTCAAGAATATCTCAGAGAAGTTGCAGAATGTTCTCAAAGGAGAGAGGGATCAGCAGGAGATTGTTGTACACATTGGAACTAACAACATAGGAAGGGACAAGGATGAGATTCTGAAGCGAGAAAACAGACAGTTAGGCAGGAAGTTAAAAAGGATGTCAAGGGTAGTAATATCTGGATTACTCCCAGTGTAACAAACTAATGGAGGTCATGGCTGAGGAGCTGGTGCAGGGAGAAAGGTTCACATTTTTGGATCATTGGAATCCCTTTTGGGATAGAAGTGAACTGTACAAGAAGGGCACATTAGATCTGAGTTGGAAGGGGACTAATATAGTGACAGGGAGGTTTGCTAGAACTGCTCGGGAGGATTAAAATAGTAAGGTAGGGTGTGGGACCCAGAGAAATAGTGAGAAAAGAGATCAATCTGACACTGGTACAGTTGAGAACCGGAGTGAGTCGAACAGTCAGGGCAGGCAGGAACAGGGCAGAGAACAAGGTAGGACTGATAAATTAAACTGCATTTATTTCAACGCAAGAGACCTAACAGAGAAGGCAAGTGAACTCAGGGCATAGTTAGGAACATGGGATTGGGTATCATGGGATTGGGTATCATGGTTCAGGGATGGACAGGACTGGTACGTTAATGTTCCAGGATACAAATGCTACGGGAAGGATAGAAAGGGAGGCAAGACAGGAAGGGGACTGGTGTTTTTGATAAGGGATAGCATTATGGCTGTACTTAGGGGGAATATTCCTGGAAATACATCCAGGGAGGTTATTTGGGTGGAATTGAGAAATAAGAAAAGGATGAGCACCTGATTGAGATTATATTATAGACCCCCAATAGTCAGTGGGAAATTGAGAAATAAATTTGGAAGAAGATCTCAGTTATCTTTAAGAATAATAGGGTGGCAAGGGATTTTAACTTGCCAAACATAAGCTGTGACTGCCATTGTGTTAAGGGTTTAGATGGAGAGGAATTTGTTAAGTGTTTGCAAGAACATTTTCTGATTCAATATGTGGATGTACCTAATAGAGAAGGTGCAAAACTTGACCTAATCTTGGGAAATAAGGCAGGGTATGTGACTGAGGTGCGAGTAAGGAAGCACTTTGGGGCTAGTGACCATAACCCTGTTAGATTTAAAATAGTGATGGAAAAGGATAGACAGGATCTAAGAGTTAAAGTTCTAAATTGGAGGAAGACCAATTTTGACGGTATTTGGCAAGAATTTTCAAAAGTTGATTGGGGGCAAGTGTTCGCAAGTAAAAGGATGGCTGGAAAATGGGAAGCCTTCAAAATGAGACAGAAGTTTCCTGTTAGGGTGAAAGGCAAGGCTGGTAGGTATAGGAAATGCTGGATGGCTAGAGAAATTGAGATTTTGGTTGATAAAAAGAAGGAAGCATATGTTAGGTACAGACAGAAGAGATCGAGTGAGTCCCATAAAGGCAGTAGGAATATATTTAAGAGGGAAATCAGGAGGACAAAAAGAGGACATGAGATAGCTTTGGCTAATAGGATTAAGGAGAATCCAAAGGGAAGCTATAAATACATCAAGAGCAAAAGGGTAACTAGGGAGAGAATAGGCCCCACAAGATCTTCAAAGCAGCCTATGTGTGGAACCGTAGGAAATGAGGGAGAAACTGAATGAGTATTTCACATTAGTGTTTACTTGTGGTGAAGATCATGAAAGATACAGAATGTGAACAAGCAGATAATGACACCTTGAAAAATGTCCATATTACAGAGGAGGAGGGGCTGGCTGTCTTAAAATGTATAAAAGTAGATCAATCCCGAGGACCTGATCAGGTGTACCCTACAACTCTGTGGGAAGCTAGGAAAGTGATTGCTGGTCTCCTTGCTAAAATATTTGTATCATCGATAGTCACAGGTGAGGTGCTGGAAGACTGGAGGTTGGTTAACATGGTGCCACTATTTAAGAAATGTGGTAAGGAAAAGCCAGGGAATTATGGACCAGTGAACCTGACATCAGTAGTAGGTAAATGTTTGGAGGCAATCCTGAGGGACAGGATTTACATGTATTTGGAAAAGCAAGACGGAGTAGGGATAGTCAACATGGCTTTGTGCGTGGGAAATTATGTCTCATGAACTTGATCAAGGTTTTTGAAGAAGTAAGGAAGAGGTTTGATGAGGGCAGAGTGTGGACATGATGTATATGAACTTCAGTGAGACATTTGACAATGTTCCTCATGGTAGACTGGTTAGCAAAGTTTGATCTCATGGAATACGGGGAGAACTATCCATTTGCATACAAAACTGGCTCCAAGGTAGGAGACTGCGGGTGGTGCCGGAGAGTTACTTTTCAGACTGGAGGCCTGTGACTAGGGTGTGCTACAAGGATTGGTGCTGGGTCCACTTTTTCATCATTTATATAAATGATTTGGATGTGAGCATAAGAGGTATAGCTAGTAAGTTTGCATATGACACCAAAATTGGGGTGTGGTTGACAGTAAAGAAGGTTACTTCAGAGTATAACGGGATCTTGATCAGACAGGCCAATGGGCTGAGGAGTGGTAGATGGAGTTTAATTTAGATAAATGCGAGGTGCTGCATTTTGGAAAGGCAAATCAAGCATGAAATATACACTTAACAGTAAGGTCCTGGGGAGTGTTGCTGAACAAAAAGATCTTGGAGTACAGGTTCATAGCTCCTTGGAAGTAGAGTCGCAGGTAGATAGGATAGTGAAGAAGGTGTTTGGTATGCTTTCCTTTATTGGTCAGAGTATTGAGTATAGGAGTTGGGAGGTCATGTTGCGGCCGTACAGGAAATTAGTTAGGCCACTTGTGGAATATTGTGTGCAATTCTGGTCTCCTTTTATAAGAAGGATGTTGTGAAACTTGAAAAGGGTACAGAAAAGATTTACAAGGATGTTGCCAGGGTTGGAGGATTTAAACTATCGGGAGAGGCTGAATAGGCTGGGAGCACCGCAGGCTGAGGGGTGACCTTATATAGGTTTATAAAATCATGAGGGGCATGGATAGGGTAAATAGACAAAGTATGTTTTCCTATGGCGAGTCCAGAACTAGAGGGCATAGGTTTAGGGTAAGAGGGAAAAATTTAAAAGGCACCTAAGAGGCAACTTTTTTCACGCAGAGGATGGTGCATGTATAGAATGAGCTGTTCTGTGAAGTGGTGAGGGCTAGTACAATTAGAGCATTTAAAATATATCTGGATGAGTCATAGAGTCAAAGCGATGTACAGCATGGAAACAGACCCTTCAATCCAACCCGTCCATGCTGACCAGATATCCCAACATCCTATCCACGCCCCTCATAATTTTGTAAACCTCTATAAGGTTACCCCTCAGCCTCCGACGCTCCAGGGAAAACAGCCCCAGCCTGTTCAGCCTCTCCCTGGCAACATCCTTGTAAATCTTTTCTGAACCCTTTCAAGTATATGAATAGGAAGGGTTTAGATTGGGCTAAGTGCTGAAACTGGGACTAAATTAGGTTAGGAGGGAGGAACCTTTGCAAGTCTGTGAGAGTGTTGTCCTGAGCTGGGGTAGAGCTAATTGCAGGGAATGTAGGTAGCGGCGCATGGCTGCAAGCGTGGAGCGGAGGATCCGGAGGGAGGTCTGTTGCTGGAGGCTTCGGATTTGTTGTAGGTACTGGTTGTCCTGCTTGGGTCCAAATTTTGTTGGTCTGAACGTAGTCCAGAGTCCGTGCAGGGTCAGTCGGTTCCGTAGGCAGGTGCTGAGGAAGGAGATGTGGCTGTGGTAGTGAGTCTGTTTGAGAACCTGGCTGAAGAGCTTCTGCCTTTGCAAGTCTGTGAGAGTGTTGTCCTGAGCTGGGGTAGGGCTAATTGCAGAGAATGTAGGTAGCGGCGCATGGCTGCAAGCGTGGAGCGGAGGATCCGGAGGGAGATCTGTTGCTGGAGGCTTCGGATTTGTTGTAGGTACTGGTTGTCCTGGTTGGGTCCAAATTTTGTTGGTCTGAACGTCTTTTGCAAGTCTGTGAGAGTGTTGTCCTGAGCTACCTTTGCAAGTCTGTGAGAGTGTTGTCCTGAGCTGACTTTGGGGAGACAGGCCACCTACTTCAGAGAACACCTCTAGGACACCCGGACCAACCAACCCAACCACCCCGTGGCTCAAGACTTCAATTCCCCCTCCCACTCCTCCAAGGACATGCAGGTCCTTGGACTCCTCCATCGCCAGACCATAGCAACACGACGGCTGGAGGAAGAGCGCCTCATCTTCCGCCTCGGAACCCTCCAACCACAAGGGATGAACTCAGATTTCTGTGCCAAGCAAGCTAAGGTAAAAGGTAGGGAGGAGGGACTTGGGGGAGGGGCGTTGGAAATGCGAACCCTCGAACTCAGCACCACCTTCCTCGCCTGCAATCTTCTTCCTGACCTCTCTGCCCCCACCTCCACTCCGGCCTATCACCTTCACCATATCACCCTCACCTTAATCTCCTTCCACCTATCGCATTTCCAACGCCCCTCCCCCAAGTCCCTCCTCCCTACCTTTTACCTTAGCTTGCTTGGCACACTTTCCTCATTCCTGAAGAAGGGCTCATGCCCGAAGCGTTGATTCTCCTGCTCCTTGGATGCTGCCTGACCTGCTGCGCTTTTCCAGCAACTCATTTCCAGCACTAAATTAGGTTAGGATATCTGGTCAGCATGGGCGAATTGGACCAAAGGGTCTGTTTCCATGCTTGACATCTCTATGACTTATGACTCTATGAATGGCCATCAACTGAAAATGTTAACCTTATTTCACTCTCCTTAGATGATCCTGCTGACAGGGCTACCAACCATTCTGGAAGAGCCAACAGGCATTGAAAGCAACCTGGAAATTTTAAAACAATAGAATTCCATTAATTGATTTCTAGCAACAAGAGTCTATTTTACTGATTGTGGTCACAGGTACCATTCCTCTGCAAGGTGGCATGGTACATATGTGCCACCGTTGCACACATGTTCAGCCCCAAACTTTCACTGCCTTTGCCTGCCTAGAAAATTCATACCCACCAATCCAGTTCCAGCACAGCCTAGAAAGCTTTAATTGCTCCTGAGATCCTGACTGACAATCTTGTAAGGCCAAGTCTTTGGCTAAAAAGGGGCACTGCACCCTGCTTTGTTGCTGCCATTACCAAAACTCCAAATTGTTCAAATCCTTGGAATAACACATAGAATACATTTCACCTGAAAGAAATGATATCACCTTTGCTTCTGCTTCCCCTTTTGCATATCATTCCTTCTAGTTTATATTAAAATGTAATTGTTGGTTGCACAATGACTGGCACAATTTAGCACAATCTATGTACAATAAGCTAATTGCTTTCAATGGGTCTGACATCCCTTGCATTGGGATAATTGATTATAAAGGTCAATACAGTTCCCTGGGTTCAACATCTGAAAAGTTCTACATTGTTGATGCAGCAGGACCTTTTCTGATTTTTTTTTCAGCATGCACAAATCTATGTATTATTATGATCTGTGAGATAACAAATCCATCAGTTTAGCACCAAATTGCATGGCTTTGCAAAGCAAAAATTTCAGACTGCAACCTTGTCCACATTCATTTTTGGTCAGAGCCAAGTAGACCTTATTCAGCAAGCTGCATCAGATGATCACTATCATCACCAGGTGATATGAGTGAATCTTTAACAGGCCCACAAACTAGCATGTTCATTCTAAATAGGACCCCCAAGTAATGTAATCTCAAAGGCAAACAAAAGGTGATTGTGCAAGTTCCACGTCAATATATGCTGGACCACATACATTTAGGTCACATGGGCTCAGGAAAAAAATACAAGAGATTGGTGCATGAATCTATATATTGGCATGATATATATAATAAGAACATCAACCAGCTATTCAAATCGTGGGAGACATGTCAACTGCATCAACATCAACAATGACAGTATCGCTCCTTCCTCTTGAGATTCCTTTCATGTCGAGGTGCAAGATCACTATTGTTATTTCCATATTTAAAGAAATAATTACATTTTGGTCACTGACTACTTCACCAACTTCCCCTTTATGCAACAAATCAAAGATACCATTAGTGCAATAGTTTTGACACATTAAATGCCATATTTATTATATTTGATGTGGCTCAACAAATTGTGGTCGAAAAATGTGATGCTGGAAAAACACAGCAGGTCAGGCAGCAACCAAAGAGCAGGAGAATCAACATTACAGGCATAAACCCTTCATCAGAATGCTGCCTGACCTGCTGTGCTTTTCCAGCGCCACAATGTTTGACTCTGATCTTCAGCATTAGCAGTCCTCACATTCTCCTAATCAACAAAGTGTGCTTGACTAAAGTCCACTGTGCACTAATGTATCCTTCCAAGATGTGTAGGAAATGTGACTTTAAAAATATTATCTCTTCTCCTTTTCGCTCTCAAATGAACAGCCTGGCAAAATGCACTGTTTGTGCTGTAAAATCCATGATAGTCAAAAGTGGCTTGCTAAGATTTTTAGTGGCTGTGCTAAATCTGCTTGCTACTTCTCCAATGAGTTTACTCTCAATGGCAGCTCTCATATTTGGAAGGCAGAGCGACTCAGTTTTTCTTACCCACACTCTCAGCTTCCAACCATATGTGTGTGATGAAAGAGAGAAGGGAATGGTATAAAGCATAATCAAAAAGCATCCAGGCAGTTTTTCACTTGAACCAGGGCAGAATGTGAGAATTCAAGTATTACGAACAAACATATAGCTCAGTGGAAAGAGATTACAGTTGTTTTGTGTAGCCTTCGCCATGTAATGCTGTAATGACAAATGGTTAAATTCTATGAATAAATAGGCAAACGTCTGAACAGGATGGAATCAACTATCAGTTACACAAGATAGTGACTACTGACACATCTATGACAAATTACATATATCCATTTGTGAAGACACGTATGGCACACATGGCCAAGGCATGAAATTTGTCCAAGGACTGGGTCTGGTTGTGTCACACGTCCACTAGAGCATTGTCCAAATATGTAGAAATATTGTATCTATATGCGTTATTGTACTTGTTAACGGAAAAGGGTTCCAATTCTTTAACAAGAAAAGGTGCAGGATGTTATATGGATTTCAGATAGGAATGACGACAGTGGTATAATATGACGGGCAACATTCAAGTATAAAAGTGCCGATTTCACCTTCAATCATTCTTTGTAAAAATGGAGTCAGTGTGTAGAACATAGAACATAGAACAATACAGCACAGAACAGGCCCTTCGGCCCACGATGTTGTGCCGAACATTTGTCCTAGCTTAAGCACCCATCCATGTACATATCCAATTGCCACTTAAAGGTCACCAAAGATTCTGACTCTACCACTCCCACAGGCAGCGCATTCCATGCCCCCACCACTCTCTGGGTAAAGAACCCACCCCTGACATCTCCCCTATACCTTCCACCCTTCACCTTAAATTTATGTCCCCTTGTAACACTCTGTTGTACCCGGGGAAAAAGTTTCTGACCGTCTACTCTATCTATTCCTCTGATCATCTTATAAACCTCTATCAAGTCACCCCTCATCCTTCGCCGTTCCAACGAGAAAAAGTCTAGCACTCTCAACCTATCCTCGTACGACCTATTCTCCATTCCAGGCAACATCCTGGTAAATCTTCTCTGCACCCTCTCCAAAGCTTCCACATCTTTCCTAAAGCGAGGCGACCAGAACTGCACACAGTACTCCAAATGTGGCCTAAACAAAGTCCTGTACAGCTGCAACATCACTTCACAACTCTTGAATTCAATCCCTCTGCTAATGAACGATAATACTCCATAGGCCTGAGTGGCATCCTCACTATCCACAACTCCATCAATCTTCGTATCATCTGCAAATTTACTGATCCACCCTTCGACTCCCTCATCCAAGTCATTAATAAAAATTACGAACAGCAGAGGACCCAGAACTGATCCCTGCGGAACTCCACTTGTAACTGGGCTCCAGGCTGAATATTTACCATCTACCACCACTCTCTGACTTCGACCGGTTAACCAGTTTTCTATCCACAATTGGTCTCACTATTGCAATGCACAATAGTGAGACTAATAAGCACAGAACTCAAGACTGTAGATGTCTGTGATAGGATAGCAATTTAAATCATTAGTATTGCCTCAACCAGAGGCCACTCTTCGTAACATGTAACATGGACTAACAAATAAAACAGCACTTGGGCTTTATCATACTGACAGCGGTGCTTGACCCGTGAAACTGCAAAGTAACCTGGTAACACATTTCTCATCCCTAGGAAAGCAAAAAAGCAGTTTATTGAAAACAAATTTGAAAGTGACAAGTCAAACGACATCATATTAGGAGAGAAAAATAATGTCGCTGAAGTTTGATTAAGAGTTGTCGACAATAATCTCGAAGTGCCTTCCTGCTGCTTCTGCATATATCAGATTTCCAGCACCTACAGAGAGTTACATTTCCACAGCCCCTCCCCCATCTGTGACGCATAAAACCAGCTGCTGCCTCCACGGAAGCAATGATGACGTCCAAGCTACCGCATGGACGTGACGGCACTTGACCAATCATCGCTCCCTATGTAAATACGGACCCGAGGGTCTTTCCAGATTGGCTGCCTCCGACCGGCCCGTTGTGACGTAATTGAGGGTGACACTGGGTTTGAGGTCAGAGGGCGGAGCGGTTGCTGTGAGTAAACAGGTTGTTGTGGGAGAGGATTAATGTACCTGAACCTGGGTCCCGGGGCGAGGCCCACTGCATCTCCCGGGGAGTTGGGAAAGCCCGGACCTGTTGATGGCCTTCCTTCCCGGTCTGCATTGCTGTCCAGGTCACTGCAGGAGAACCATTACAGCGTCGTGAAACAGTGTTGCGTATCTGATTCTCTTGACTCTCCAATGAAAATATTGGAGTTGGGAAACCGGGTTGTTTGTGTTGGGGGTCACATGGGCCTCCAGGAAAATGTCTTAACTCGTGTTGACCGGTCCTGAGCCCAAAGCAATGACTGTTTCCACTGAACTGAATCCTGTCTTATTTGTTTCTCTTGCTCAGATGTGAGGCTCTTTAAGTTTTCAAACTGGGGTGTACGACGTTATCCTCAGTAATCGAATCGGGTTATGTTGATCTGATTTGGCAGGTATTGATGGTCGGTTGTTAACATAGGTGTTAATAACGAGCATTGAAGTTTTCAGCACTTCCAAGGATATTACCACAGGCTAGAGACTGAAAATAACCTGTCTTATGTTTGTGTATTTTTGCTTCTAATATTCCATCTCCATTGATGAGCTAGGAGTTAGATTTCAAAGCTATGATATTGTGATAAGGTAGCTTAATTTCTTTGGTAACTCCAACTTGCAAGTTATTTCTTTGTAATTGTGTCTAATGGATGTAGCTGGCTGCAGTTAGTAAATGACATCTGTTCTACAGGTCAGTTTGGAGCAAATTATTTGTTTTGTGAATGTAGGCCTCTGCTGTTAATCTTTTGACAAAGTAGGTCAAAAAAAATTTGGCTTCTTGAAACGTGCAATGTTTGAGCACTTCAAATAGGTTGCAAGTTTAGGTTGGCTGGAGAGTTTACGACTAAGACCATAAGAGAGGAACAGGAGTAGGCCGTTGGCCCCATGTGCCTGCCCTACCATTTAACAGGATCATAGCTGATCTGACATCCTAATGTCCACTTTCCTGTCTTTCCATGTAACTCTTAGATTCTTGACTAATAAGGAAATTATCATATCTTGGCCTTAAATGTACACAAGGACTCTGTCTTCAGCTCTCTGGCAAGAAGATCCAAAGACATTTAACCCTCAGATGAAATTCTTCCTCATGTTGGTCTTGAACTAGTACCCCTTTATTCTGAGATTGTGCCCTCCATTCCCATGAGGGGAGACAAGGTGGCTCAGTGGTTAGCACTGTTGCCTCACCGCACCAGGGACCCGGGTTCAATTCCAGCCTCAGGCTATTGTCTGTGTGGAGTTTGCACATTCTCCCCTTGTCTGCGTGGGTTTCCTCTGGATGCTCTGGTTTCTTTCCACAGTCCAAAGATGTGTAGGTTAGGTGCATTAGTCAAGGGTAATATAAGGTAGGGGAATGGTTCTGGCTGGGTTACTCTTCGAAGGTCACTGTGGACTTGTTTGGCCAAATGACCTGTTTCCACATTGTAGGGATTCGTCTATGATGATTTACCATATCAAACTCTGAAGAATCCTATATATTTAATGAGATTACCTTTCAATCTTTAAGTTAGCTGCAATTTCCCTTTCATGAAGCCATGCTGACTCTGCTTGATTTGATTATGAGCTCCCCCTTATGGGAGTATGAGTAGCCTGGTCGCTCAGTAGTTAGCATTGCTATCTCTCAGTGCCAGGGACCTGTGATTGATTCCAGCCCTGGGCAACTGTCTGTGTGGAGCTTGCAACTTTCTCCCAGGGTCTCTGTGGAATTCTGCCAGGTGCACAGGTTTCCTTCCCACAGTCCAAAGATGTGCAGGTTAGGTGAATTGGCCATGCTACTTTGCCCATAGGGTCCAGGGCTATGCAAGCGAGGTGGATTAACCATGGCAAATGCAGGGATAGGGTGAATCTAGGTGAGATGCTCTTTGGAGAGTCAGTGTGGACTCGATGGGACAAATAGCCTATTTCTGTGCTGTAAGGGTTTTATGATTAATAATTGATTCCACCATTTTCCCAACAATAGTTATGAACCAAATCGGCTCATAGTTATCTGCTTTTAAATCAGGTTGTCACATTGACATTTTTCCAATTCCCTGTACTTCAGAACTTCTCCAGAATCCAAGGATTTCTGAAAAATTACAATTAATACATCTGTCTCTGTAGCTTCTTTTAGGATTCTCAAATGCAAGCCAGTTATCTACTTTTAGCCCATTAGTTTGTCTAATGCTATTTCTCTAGTGATGATGGAACATAATTCTACCAACATAATTATTTAGTATGAATGGAATGTTCAAAGTTTCTTTCATTAAAGATTGATGCAAAATATCTGTTTAACTTCTGTGCCAGTTCCTTGTTCCCCATTACACTCTTTCCAGATTAACTTTCTGAGGGCCTTATGTTCACTTGGACTTCTCTCTCTCTTATATAATTAAAGAAGCTTTTATTGTCATCCTCACTTGTTTATTTTCTCAGTGTTCATATATTCAGTACTCCTTTCCTGGATTCTGAATTTATTCCAGTCTTTCATGCTATCACTGACTTTTGCCGTGATATGCTTTTTCTTTCAACTTCTGTACTGTTCTTAACTTCCTGAGTTAGCTATGGTTGGTTTATCTTCGAATCTTTCCAGCTGAGAGTCATGAAGTACCTCTTAAATGTATGTTGCTGCTTTCTTATTGTCTTTTCTGTTAACTTATCTACCCAGTTCATTTTTACTAATTCTATCCTCATTTCATTGTATTTCATTTGATTTAAATTAAACAGTTTTTTGACTCCAGTTTCTCTCACTTAACATGATAAACTGAATATTAAATTCTATGATCACTAATTCCTAGGGGATCTTTTACTTGGAGGTCTCTTTTTAAACCTCCTCATCACCCATTACTAGATCAATAGACACCTTGCTTCTTGATTTGTTTCCAAGCAATATTGCTGTAAGAAACTATGCATAGTGCACTCTGAATTTGTTTATGTAGTTACCTTTTCCAGCACAATTGACCCAATCAACATGAAGATTAAAGTCACCCACAATTATTGCTCTATTCTTTTTGCATGCTCCTATTATTTGTTGATACACTCCCTTTCCTATAGCTTGAAATTGTTTGGGGTCTATACGTCACTCCTACCAATGTCTTTCCCTTCCTGTTGTTTGTCTTCACCCAAATGGATCTACATCACCTGAGCTGAAATCATCTCTCACAACTGTCCTCATTTCATTTCTGAACAGTGCTACCCAACTACCTTCTCCTTTCCTCCCATCTCTTGGGAAGGTTAAATGTCCCTCAAATGTTAAGTTCTCAGTCTTGTTCTACTTGTATAACCATATTTCACAATGGCTGAGATTATATTCGTTCACCTCTTGAACTAACCGATTACTTGGGATCCTACCTTTCACGAGCCATTATACTTTACTTCAGAGTGGATGCCATATCTGTCATTAGCAATCTTTAAAGAAGAGAAGGAAGAATGGTATCAGAGATTAACCGATCATTCATCTTTTTTCTGTTTGTGGTTCCAAACTGTTTACTGTGACTGTACATTTGCTTGCATAATTTAAAATTCTGTCACTTATTCAGTTCATTTTGAGTTTGGGAAGCTCTTAAATCATGAAGTATGCTGTATAAATACAGATTGTTGTAGAAGAACTCAATGGTTGCGATCTTATGCAACTCCTCATTGTAGAAAAATCACGTTTTAGAAACAGTGCTTAGTGTTGGCTGTAATGAGATTACATCGCCAACAACCATTTTAAATGTTTGTGCTTTGGAAACAGTGTCCCCAATTCATTAATTGCATTACAGTGAACTTGTGTTAATGAAATATGTGTTGTAGCAGAACAATCTGAATGTTTTTTTTGCCTATTTGGAACTTTGCTGTTCTAAGTCTGGGAATGACTTCCAAATAGTAATCTCGTTTTAAAATTTAAATCTAATATGCAACTGGCTAATTTACTTATATTAACTGACCATGCTAATGTTGTTATTGTTCCTAGGTAGCTGAAAATGTGTTGCTGGAAAAGCACAGCAGGTCAGGCAGCATCCAAGGAGCAGGAGAATCAACGTTTCAGGCATGAGCCCTTCTTCAGGAAGAAGGGCTCATGCCTGAAATGTCGATTCTCCTGCTCCTTGGATGCTGCCTGACCTGCTGCACTTTTCCAGCAACACATTTTCAGCTCTGATCTCCAGCATCTGCAGTCCTCACTTTTTCCTATTGTTCCTAGGTAGCCTGTATTAACACACACGCTGTGCCTCGGTGTAGAAGTTGCTTCAATAAAGCTAAATTGAGTGCAGGATTCCTGTTCTTCATTCCACTGGCATTCAGGAAGACTCCTTTTTTTAAAAGTAAAGTGACGAGAATGTTGCATAGTACATTTTATTTTTAAAAATAATGCTATTTTAAAATAACTGGGATGGATTACTAAGAGTAGCCTCATTTTTGGGGGGGTTGGAGTAGCTTTAGGGTTTTGACTTTTTTTCCATTTGAAAGACTAATGGATTACACAGTTTAACTGTGTTCCAGTTTGTTTGGGCAACCTGCCTGTGGAACAGGTGAGAGTGAGGTCTTAAATGAATATTTCTCATCTGTATTCAGAGGAGAAAGACATTGTAGCTGGGGAAG
>NC_057711.1:73187881-73273781 GCF_004010195.1 Chiloscyllium plagiosum
GATTTCATTCCCACCTTTTAAACATGTAGTTCATTTCAACTAAGGCAGAATCCTTCCTCTTGGGCTAGAAAAGGGAAATAGTCAAAACTTTGCTTAGTAATTTGTATTGGGTTAGTATGGAAAGATGACCAGTGTCAGCTATAAACAAGATGACTATAGTTCAAATCTTTTGATAAGTATTGGCCTACTTACCTTTTGGTGCAGTTTGTCACATGTTTTTCTGACCCAGAATCCTTCTCAACTGAAGCAGCTTACACAGGCTATGCAGAGGCAGCAACAGAATGGATCAGTGCTGAAACCACCCCCCTTTTTTTTTTTTTATTTAGCAAAACGTCATGTGTTTTAATGGTCCATTATGCTCTGAGGGTACTGAGTATATGTAGGTGTGACAGGCTGCTGAGGGAGTGGGGTACATATGGGTGCCAGGTAAATTGGTGAGGGTTTGGGGTAAGTCGGGGCAGGTTTGGGAAGGGTAGAATCAGACTTTTGTAATGTGGCAAATCTGCTAGGGTAGATTTGGGATTCGAAGGGATAATAAGGGTTTGGTAAACGGTTTTTTCTTGGAGAGGAGATTGAGAAGTTTACAAAGTCATGAGGTCTGGATGGAAAGTTGTTCCTGCTTGTGAAAGAATGAAGAATGAAAGGCTGCAGATTTTAAATGTATTTGCTACAGTTGCAATTCCATGTGGGGGGGGGGAAAAGCTTTGGTTCTGGAATGCACTGCCTTGAAGTGTGGTGGACGCAGGTTCAGTTGAGGCAATCAAGAAGACATTAGATGATTATCAAATAGAAACAATGTGCAAGGCTAATGGAGAATGCAGGAGTATTTAGTTCATTTGGAAAGCTGTGTGGATACAGTGCACCAAATGGCCTCCAATGATTGTGATCTTTCTAGTACCGAGCAGAACATGAACTTTGGAATTGATTTTGTGACTATTATGTATACCTAATTTCAAAGGCCCTTTTAAAAAGTAAACATTAATTTCGTCTGAGCATAAGAATTTATTTTGTTCTACTAACTACAAAGTATATAGCCTGATTTTGAAAAGTGGAATAATGCATTTGGACCTAATTTACCAACACAGATTACTGATAATAAAATTCAGTTGAAAGATTCAGTTAAAATACTGAATAGAAACTTCAAAGACCATAGTGAGATTGCTGGCTCAAGTTTTGAACTTCCCAACTGTTGCCATACAAACTTTTGAAATCTTTCAGCAAGCAAGATGCATAATCAATTTTTTATAATTGGTTGTTATCCTCTTTCAATATTTGTCACTAGTTCTAAATTGCATCACTTTTGGTCCATTACCAGTTTAAATTGCTCACAAGTGTGCATGATGAATTACTCATGTCACTTTTATCAGAATATCTTGACTGCACAAAATTAAATATGAAAGAAAATGCAGTTTTAATTGGTCATAGAGATATACAGCACAGAAACAGACTCTTGGGTCCAACTAATCCTAATTGGTTTAATAATGTATACAATATTTACACTTTTGTATAATGCATTTACAAAGTTCATCTTAGTTAATTTTGCTTTTTTTAATTTAAAATTGAGGAGTGCAGCATAACAGCTTGTTTGTTTATATAATTATAATTCAGTGAACTTGTTGTCTGGATTCTTCTAGAGCATGTGATGCTGTGCCATTGCAGTCAGAAAGGAATGCAAGTAAGTACTGAAATGATTAAATTAACAAGTAGCAAAATTTACTGTAATTTTTGGAGAGAGCAAGAAAAAAAGGACAAGTCCTAACTGCCATTGAAACCAGTGTAATGCAAGGATATGATGTTTTGACGACAAAAATATGCATCCCTATAGACAGACATGTTATTATTAGTGAGTTTTGAGAAGATTTGTAGCTCAGGTTGAAGTTCTGGTTGTAGGTTTGCTGGCTGAGCTAGAAGGTTTGTTTTCAGACATTTCATCATCATATGAGGTAACATCTGCAGTGAGTCTCCGGATGATGCATTGGTGGTATAGCCCGCTTTCTATTTGTGTTTGGATTTCCTTTGGTTGGTGGTGTCGTTTCCTGTGGTGGTGTAATTTCCTGTTCTCTTTCTCAGGAGGTGGTAAATGGGATCCAAGTCAATGGATAGACTTCCGGTTGGAATGCCATGCTTCTAGGAATTTTCGTGCATGTCTCTGTTTGGCTTGTCCTCTGATGGATGTGTTGTTCCAATCGAAATGGTGTCCTTCCTCATCTGTATGTAAGGATATTAGAGAGAGTGGGTCATATCTTTTTGTGGCTAGTTGTTCATGTATCCCGGTGGCTAGTTTTCTGCCTGTTTGTACAATGTAGTGTTTGTTACAGTTTTTGCAAGGTATTTTCTAGATGACATTCGTTTTGCTTGCTGTCTGTATAGGGTCTTTCAAGTTCATTAGCTGCTGTTTTAGTGTGTTGGTGGGTTTGTGGGCTACCATGATGCCAAGGGGTCTGAGTTGTCTGGCAGTCATTTCTGAGATGTCTTTCACATAGGGGAGAATGGCTAGGGTTTCTGGACATGTTTTACCATCTTGTATGGGTTTGTTGCTGAGAAATTAGCGGACTGTGTTCATTGGATACCCATTCTTTTTTAAAACCGTGTATAGGTGATTTTTCTGTGTGTTGGCTCGTTGAAATAATGTTCTGATGCAGCTTTGTTTGTGGGTGTTGGGATGGCTGCTTCTGTAGTTTAATATTTAGTCCATATGTGTTTATTTTCCTGTCAATGCTGGTTTGAAGTTTCCCATTGACTGTTCACTCTACTGCGATATCTAGGAATGGCAGTTTGTTGTTTTCCTCCTCTTTAGTGAGTTTTATGTCAGTAAGGGTATTACTGGTTGTCTTGAAAGTTTCCTCCTAATTGGTTTTGTTTAGTAATAACAAAGGTGTCATCTATGTAGTGGACCCAACGTTTGGGTTGGATGGTTGGCAGAACTGTTTGTTCTAGACATTAGACAGCGACAAACACAGAAAATGAAAAAACTAGACCTGCAGAAGAAAGTAGACAAACTTACACAAAATAACAACACTGACAGCACAGAAGCATGGATAAAAACTTATCTGACCGACCCTTAACAGACACTGAAAAAGCCGTCTTAGTAAGAGGATTGAAGTACAACTTGCAGGGTGCGGACAAAGATTTCTTCGCAGCATTAGAAACAATACTGAAAGACAACCAACTCTCAGAAGAAACCCAGCAAACAAACCATCAAATAGACAGTCACACCAACATTAAGCAGGAAAAAGGAAGGAAGGAAGGAAACACACTCAATACATAAGAAAGGAAAACACTAGAAAGATTTTTAAAAATAATAAAAACGTTGTTATCCTATCTGCAGACAAAGGATGCTTGACAGTTATTTTAAATCAAAGAGACGACATTGAGAAAATGAACGCACTACTTGTAGATACCAACACTTATCAACAAGTGACGATAGACCCGACCCCACAACTAGAAAAGCGAATCACAGCCCTACTCAAAAAAAAACTTCAGAAATCTGGAGAAATAAATAAGACCAACTTCCAAAAAATTAAACCAGATGGATCCAACACACCATGCTTCTACGGATTACCCAAAATTCACAAACCAGGAGCCCCGCTCAGACCCATAGTCTTGCTACCTGGAACACCAACTTACTGATTGACCAAGAATCTATACCAAAGACTAAAATACTTAGTTGAAGACTCACACCACTCCACCCAACAATTCCTGAAGATTATCAAAGACACCAAGATGAGGATGAAATAATTGTCTCCTTTGACGTAACCGCCCTGTTCATATCCATCAACATCAACCTAGCCAAGGAAACACTGACTACATTATTAGAAGACCCAAAGACAACATAGACCAAACACCACCAACGTTGATCACCAAGGTCAATATCATCAAGCTAGTGGACCTATGCCTTACCACCCACTTCACCTTCAACAACAAAACCTACAGACAAACCAATGGAACACCCGTGGGATCTCCGATATCAGGGTTCTTAGCATAGGCAGTAATGCAGAGACTTGAGCAAACAGCTCTGCCAACCATCCAACCCAAATTTTGGGTTCAGTACATGGATGACACCTTTGTCATCACTAAATGAAACAAATTAGAGGAGATCTTCAAGACAGACAATAATACCCTTAACTGGCATAACCTTCACGAAAGAGGAGGAAAACAAAACAAACTGCCATTCCTAGATATCTCAGTGAACAGCCAATGGGAAACTTCAAACCAGCATCGACAGGAAAACAACACATACGGACCAAATATTTAAACTACAGAAGCAATCATCCCAACACCCACAAACTAAGCTGCATTAAAACATTTCACCTAGCCATCACACACTGCAGCACAGAGGAAAATCACTTATACAGTGTATTTAAAAAGAATGGGTACCCAATGAACACAGATATCTCAGCCACTAACCCAAACAAGCAGACAAACATGTCCAGAAACCCTAGTCGCTCTCCCTTACATCAAAGACATCTCAGAAATGACTGCCAGACTACTCAAACCCCTTGGCATCATGGTAGCCCACAAACCCACCAACACAGTAAAACAGCAGCTAATGAACTTGATAGACCCTTTACTGACAACAAGAACAATTAATGTTGTCTACAAAATACCATGCAAGAACTGTATCAAACACGACATTGGACAAACCGGCAGAAAACTAGCCACCAAGGAACATTAAAATCAACTAACCACAAAAAGACTACTATCCTTACTTACAGATGAGGAAGGACACCACTTCGACTGGGACGACACATGCATCAGAGGACAAGTCAAAAAGATATGCACGAGAATTCCTAGAAGCATAGCATTCCAACCGGAACTCTATCAACAAACTTGACTTGGATCCCATTTAGCACCACCTGAGAAAAAGGACAGGAAATGACATCATACAACCCAAAGAAGTGCAAACACATAAATAGAAAGTGGGCTACGCCACTAGTGCTTTATCTGGAGGCTTACTGAGGATGTTACCTCATGGTGATGAAACATCTGACAACAAACCTTCCAACTCAGCAAGTAAACTTACATCCATGTTTTACTTTGTTTTCTTTTATGAGAATGTAGGCAAGGACAACACTGAATATCAATTCCTAATTGCTCTTGGTAGTGGTGAGCCAACAGAAAAAAATGCTGAAGTTTGTGTTGAGAAGATATTCCTGTAGGGTAGCTCGATAATCAAGTTGAGAATTTTAATTTAGCAATGATGCAGCAATTTTTATATATTTCTTCATCAATAAAAATTTTGACGTAATTTGCCTCCAATGAAGAAAATGTATGAAGGTGTTTCAAAGGGACATTATAAACGAATAAAGCACTAATAAACGTGGACATTTTACAGCACCGGTCCATTTGGCCTGTGATATTTGCACTAGGCAACAAAATTCTGATCCACTAATCCTGTCTTTCCAGCTTTGGCCCATAGTCTTGGATCAAATTTAGCTAGCTATCTAAATATTGCTTAAATGTTGTGCAAGTTTCTGACTCAACTGCACTTTCAGGCAGTGAGTTCCAGACTCTGACCACCATCTGAGTGGGAAAAAAAAATTGTCCTCCACTCTCCATTTCACTTTCTACCTTTTGCCATAAATCTATGCCCCTGGTTATTGACCCCTGTACTAATGGAAAAAGTGCCACCTTATTTATCCTATTGACGCTCCTCATCTTATCAATCTCTATCAGGTTCCTTTTCAGCCTTTTTCTACTCCAAGGAAAACCAGGTCAGCCTATCCAATCTTTCCACCTAGCTCAGACACTCCAGCCTGGGCAGAATCCTGGTAAACCTTCCCTGTATCCTCTGTAATGCAATCACATTCTTCTGTAATGTGACCAGAATTGCATGCAATACTCCAGTTGTGATCTAAGCAGCATTTTCTATACACCTCCAATATGAACTCCTTGCTCTTGCCTTTGTTAGCCAAGGCATAGAATACAAGTATCCCCTACACCTTTTAAACACTTTACCTACCTGCCATGCTAACTTTTGGGATCTGTGGACATGTACTCAAGTCCTACTGGCCTCCAATGTTTTCCAGTGTCCTATTATTCATACAATCAGTCCCTTAGAAATCTTTGTTTAACTTCCCCAGCACTAAAGTTTGACTGACTGACTTAAATTTGAAAATTTCTGCTGTGGCCCTGATAGCTCCTCCCTCAACAGCCTGGGATACCTCTCCATTGGGGTCTGCTGTTTTATCCACTTTTAAGGCTGCTAAATACAATAGTACTTTCTGTGTGCATTTCTTCTGATATCTCATGGTCTCTGCCCTGATGTCTTTACTTGTGTCTTTTTTTTCATTGTGAAGACTTCCTCAAAGTCTAAATTGAGAACCGTGCCCATGACTTCTCCACTGATTGATTAACTCTAACTCCATGGTACCTAAAGGACTCTAGTTTCCCTAGTTCTCTTGCTCTATATCTGTTTGGAAAAACCTCTTTCTGGATTTCCATTTTTTTCTACCCACTAATGCTTTTTCATCTTTGCTTTCCTAATTTCAGATTTCATGTTTCACCCCTCTGCATTCTTATGCTGCCTAACTCTATGGTACCTAAAGGACTCTAGTTTCCCTAATTCTCTTGCTCTATATCTGTTTGGAAAAAACCTCTTTCTGGATTTCCATTTTTTTTTCTACCCACTAATGCTTTTTCATCTTTGCTTTCCTAATTTCAGATTTTATGTTTCACCCCTCTGCATTCTTATGCTGCTCCAGGGACTGTATTAAACCCCCTAGTAGCTGGCATAAACTCCTATGTTTCTGCGAGTGATCACCTGTGAGTCTCTGACATCTGGGATTCTCTGGCGTTAGTTCCATCTTTTGTCTTTAGGTAGAAATATATTTAACCTGTAGAACATAAAACAGTACAGCACAGGAATGTGTCCTTTATTTTTAAATAACAACATTTGAAGGCAAATAAGTGCAGCTCCAATGACATTATAACAGACTGACATCACACCCTGACTTATGCCTTTTAAAAGTCAGGAATTCACCACTTGGAAAGATGAACAACAAATATAAGGGAGCAAAGTAATCTGAAGTTCCAGCCAAGTGGCCAAACTTGTACATTTTTGATCAAAATCTTGGAACTTCTTACTAAATGCATTGTGGGAGAACTTTCACCACAGACTTAAGTAAATGCCCTTGATCATCTTGTAGGCTGTTGGAAATGGGCAATAAATACTGCCCTTAGCATTGGTACTCCCATCTTTAAACTTTTTAAGGATTGCTTTTTTGAATGTATTGATCTCTATGATTGAGGTTTTGACTGGTGAAATAATTCAAGATCATTTGTGCTTTTTGTTGTACAACAGCATGTCAAAATAATTGCAGCTGAAATAAATAGAACTTTAGTATTTTAATGTTAAATCCAAACCATATTAATGTGGATTGATGAATTATGTTAGCTGATATAGTTTTAAAAAATATAATCCACTTAGTCTTACTCTGATCTTGATCACAAGAAATTACAGTGGAATAATGTAGATTTTCTCCCAAATTGAGGGCATGCTTATCTGCAACTTTTCTAAAAAAATAAGCACTTTGTTTCCAAACTACATATTTGAAAATGTTAAAAAAGCACTTCAAAAACCATAGCGCTCAGTATAAAGGTTGTTTTGTGGAATAGTGTTGCCTCCAAGCTTTAAATCCTTTTTTGACAATGTCCAGTGAGTAAATGAGTTTTCTTCAAAATACAACAGTTCTAATTGCACAGGGCAAACAGAAGCAAGGACCTTTGATCTCAGGCAGTTTGCAGTCTGCCTTAATTTTGAGATGCAATAAGAAGCTAAGTCACCTACAGCCACTTCACCTAGAAATCACACGGTCATCTAAATAACTGAAGTTGTTCTCTTTTTTCTCCATGGGAATCAGTAAACATTATTTTTAAAATCCAAGCATGAAGATTAGAGACATTATGAAAAAGTGTGATTCTGAGCTATAAACTGGTCATTTGAGATGATTGGGCATAAAGGAGCAATTGTGAATTATCTTTAAGTTTTATTGTTGCATGGTATACATTAGCATTAAACAATGTGCTATTTAGCTTGTAGGCTACAAATCTGGTGATTTTTCTATTCCTAAAAGGCAAGACTAGAGTTATTTTGTTCAAAAGCCATTTATTCATCCTGAGTCATGCATCTATTGAGGAAAGAAAATGTTCTTTTAATATCAGTTCATTGGAGTCCTATGCTAATCGTTTATGGATGAATAATCCAAATTCACTTGTTATATTTTCCTGCTCCTCCTGGAAAAAAGTACTTGATTTCTGCTTTGTGCCTTATTCCAATATTCTCCAGGCACTAGATACCTGACATAGGAAATCACAGATACAGATAGTTCAATATCTTAAACTGTAGCTGTGCTGGTTCACTGAGTATTTTGTACCAATGAACTGGTGCAAAAGACCATGTTTACTTTTCAAAATTTTATAATCTAACTGTGATTATTTTTTAAAAAATCAAAATTCATTTGGAGGGGGACAAATGGCTAGTAAAAGTAATATGACGTAAGGCTTGATTTATGAATTTTACACTTTTTAAAAAAAATTTATGATTAAACAGCAAGTATTTCACAATCAAGGCCTTGCTGGGAAAAAGAAGAATTCAGCATTATAAGAGAATGCACTCCATGTCATGATTATGAAAAGGTACTGTGTGCATGTAATTTTGAGTAATTATAGACTTTATTTTGAGAGTTGCAAAATCATTAAGTTATAGAGTCATACATATGGATAGCATGGAAACAGACACTTGGGTCCAACTCGGCATGCTGATCAGATATCCAGTTAAATCTAGACCCAATTGCCAACATTTGGCGCACATCCCTCTTAAATCCTTTCTAATCATAAACCTATCCAGATGCCTTTTAAATGTTGTAATTGTACTAGTGTCCTCCACTTCGTCTGGTAGCTCATTCCATAATGCACCATCTCTGGAAAAAGTTGCCCTTGACCTCCCTTTTTATATCTTTCCCCTCTCACATTAAACCTGTGTCCTTTTTAGTTTTTGGCTCTTTCCCCTTTATTGGTCAGTGCATGGAGTATAGGAGTTGGGAGTTTATGTTGAGGCTGTACAGGACATCTGTTCGGTCACCATTGCAATAGTACATGCATTATGGTCTCCCAGCTGAAAGAAAGATGTTGTGAAACTCGAAAGAGTTCAGAAAAGATTTACAAGGATTTTGCCAGGGTTGGCTGAATAGGCTGGGGCTGTTTTTCCTTGAGCATCAGAGGCTGAGGAGTGACCTTAGAAAATTATAAAATCAAGAGCAGGGAAAGAGTAAATAGCCTAAGTCTTTTCCCCAGGGTGGGGAGTCCAAAACTAAAGGGAATAGGTTTAAGGTGAGAGGGGAAAGATTTAAAAGGGATATAAGGGGCAGCCTTTTCATGCAGAAGGTGGTGTTTGTCTGGAATGAGCTGCTGGAGGGAAGGGGTGGTGGCTACTAAATTTACAATAATTTTAAAGACTTCTGGATGGTTATATGAATAGGAAGAGTTGAGGGATATGGGTCAAGTGCTGACAAATGGGACTAGATTAGTTTAGGATATCTGTCGGCCTGGACAAGTTGGACCCGAAAGCTGTTTCTGTGCTGTACATCTAACACTATATGAATTATGAACAGGAGTAGTCCATTTGACCACTTGAGCCTGTTCTGCTATTTAATGATATCATGGCTAATGTGGCAGTGACCTCAACTCTACTTTCATATCAATGCACAATGAAGATCAAGATGAGGAATTTCTTGAGGGTAGTGAATCTGTGAACTTATTTACTGTAGAGGGCTGTCAAAGATGGGGCATTTATTCAGGCCTGAGAGATAGAATCTTAATCAGTAAGCCAGTTGGAGTAAAGGGAAAAGGCAAGAATGTGGAGTTCAGGATTATTAGATCAGCATGATCTTGCTGAATCGTGAAGAGGACTCACTGGGCTGAATGGACTCCTGCTCTCGAATCTTATTGTCTTATGGTAACCCCTGATACACTTTAACTTCCTAGTTAGTCAAGAACCTATCTATCTGTTCCTTGAAAATAGTTTATTACTCTCTTCTTCTCTGAGGATATAAGTTCACCATATTCATGACCCGCAGAGAAAAATTCTCTGTCTACTTAAAATGGAAAATAACTTTTTTTTTCAATTTTGAGCCCTAGTTCTGTCTCTTCCCAAGGTAGAAACTTTCTTTTCGCATCTCTCATGTTAAGTCCGCTCAAAATCTTGAATTTTTCTGTAAGATCAGCTCTCATTCTTCTAAACTTCAACCTGCTCAATTTCCTCAAGTCCTTCATCCCTGGAATCTCAAGTGAACAGCATTTAATGCAATTATGCCCTTTCTAAATAAGGAGCCCAAATTGAACATGGCACTCAGAGTTTGGTCTCATCAGTGCTGTGACTTGTAGGAAAACATTGACTCTCTTTATGTACCCCTTGCAGTAAAATTGTTTGTCTTTATAAGGAAATGTCATCCCTGCAAATTAACTTTGTGCTTCAAATACCAGGACACAAATCTCTTAAGAGGCGTGCAATATTTCTTCATTTACTAATGTGCATTTTAGATTTTTCATGCGAAAGTGGATGAGTTCACATTTCCCTACATTGTACTCAATGTGCCAAAGTGTTGCCGACTTGTTTAACTATATCTCTTTTGACACCTTCCTCTTCACAGCGACAATATATTTAAACCCATCATCCGATTAATATGTATAGATTGTAAATGGGTGAGGCCCCAGCATTGATCCCTGTGATATTCCTCTTGTTACATCTTGCCAGCCTACTGTTTATGCCTGTTCTTTGTTTCTTGTCAGCTATCCGATCCTTTATTTGTACTAATACTACATATTCTTCAGACAATGAAAAAAAAATGCATAATGTTCCAGGTGTGGTCTCAGCAAGGTCCTGTACAATTGCAGCAAGACATCGCCGCTGCTTCTGCACTTGAATCCTCTCATTATGAAGGTTAATGTATCATTCACTTGCTACACCTACATCTTGCTTTTCATAATTGGTGTAGAAGGACACCCAGGTTTCATTTTACACCTCCCTCTTTACCAATCTATTTATCTTAGATACAGTGTATATGTCAAGTTTTGAAGATTGTTCTTTTCAGCTGAAATTTAGGGGGGGGTCACCTTTTTCACAAGGTATTGTTTGGGGAATGAAATTCATGCTGGGCATGAGCCAAAAAATGGACAAACGAGCTAGATCTCTCTATAAAATAAACAACAAAAGGAAAAGGAATTATGGCTATTATTGAATATTTATCTACAAAGTAACTGTCTCCATTCTGCCTTCTAGGATAGAATGGTTCTGTCATACCATCTTCCAGTTACCAGTATCATAAAGTGCACATATCTACACATACGTATAAATGTTAATAGGCATACCAACAGGTGGTCAGGTCATCTACCGGAGGTATTTGTACAACACACAATTCGTAAAATTAAAAAGAGGAGCAGTAAAAACAAAGAGACTGGTAGTATTTTATTTAGAAGAAAACGCATGAAACTGTTAATATATAATAAACACTTTACATCAAAAAAACTCTTCTCACCGTATATCACATATTATGGGACAACTACTTAAAAGACAAATTACAAGCAAAAGACCATTAGAATCCTTCAAATTAACTGCCCTCATCGGTTACACCACTGAATAATTCATTCCAGTTGTCTGGGTCAAGGATATCGTTATATGGATCATCTTTATCTGCATTCTCAAGGGAATCATCAATTGATTTGTCATCACTTCCATCTGACCATAAATAGTCATCCTTTATACCATTTAAAGCATTAGAAATTCCACATTTTTGAAGGCTTTGACAATTTCAGTTTTCATCTCCTTTCAGGACTCAACGGTCCACTCACATGCAGTTGCAAGTAATGGAGCACACATGTTGCCACCCTTTGTGAAATTTTCTTCCCTCTTCTTGCATCCAAGTATCCCATTTCTTCCATACTATGTCCTTAAAAGGTTTATTGATGCTAACGTCCAGTGGCTGCACCATGCTCGGAAGGCCTCCAGGAATCATTGCAATGTCAGGATTGTTATCTCGAAGTTCACGGATGACTCTTTCCACTCTGTGATCTGAACATATCCCAAACCAGTAGGCTTTATTCCTTTCTAGGTTTACCTGGTCGCATATTCCAGACCTCCCTAATCCAAGTCTTGCAGCCACCTTCATCATCCACCCTTTTTCATAATGAGGACAACAATGCCTTTTGGGAATTTCTATTTTGGGCAGAGTTTTCCACTTAAAAATCACCATAGGCTTTAACTTTGTTCCATCTGCCATACAACCAAGTACCACAGTGAATCAACTCCCAGAGTGAATCAACTCCTTTCATGGGCAGTTGTCTTAACTAAAACTATTTTGGCTCCAATCTTGTCCGCAGTTCTGTTCCCTGGCATATCAAAGTTCGTTGGGGTTTTGTCCATATTGCTGATACATGAGAGCCTGTGCCCATTTTCCTTCCGACTTCTAACTACAAAGCAATGGAAACCTATTAACTTAAGTTCTGCTGGTAGACGTTGGACAATCTTGGTTTTCTGTTAAAGCACTAAATCATACCTTTTCATAAACCTACTGCACCATCCAGCACTGGCTTGGAAATAGTCATAGAGATGTACAGCATGGAAACAGACCAGATATCCCAACCCAATCTAGTCCCATCTGCCAGCACCTGGCCCATATCCCTACAAACCCTTCCTTTTCATATACCCATCCAAATGTCTTTTAAATGTTGCAATTGTACCAGCCTCCACCACTTCCTCTGGCAGCTCATTCCATACATGTACCACCCTCTGTGTGAAAAAGTTCCCCCATAGATTTCTTTTATATCTTTCCCCTCTCACCCTAAACCTATGCCCTCTAGTTCTGGACTCCCTGACCCCAGGGAAAAGACTTTGTCTATTTAGCCTATCCATGCCCCTCATAATTTTATAAACCTCTAGAAGGTCACCCCTCAGCCTCTGACGCTCCAGGGAAAACAGCCTTAGCCTGTTCAGCCTCCCCACTATAGCTCAAATCCTCCAACCCTGGCAACATCCTTGTAAATCTTTTCTGAACCCTTTTAAGTTTCACAACATCTTTCCGATAGGAAGGAGACCAGAATTGCACGCAATCATTGAATCCGTCTTTTTTTGTTTTTTGCTTCGTTTTTGGCACACATTCTTATACATTGTTGAGTGACTATGCTTTCATTCTGATGACACATAATTACCCAGTCAGCAATCTTTTCTTCTAGTTGTGGCCTCTTATTTAGCTTTCCTTGGTTGGCATTCTTCTATTTAGGTATAACCTTTAACTGTGAGGCTTTTTTCCTCCAATCTCCAACATGTTTTTCGGAAACACAGAACTCTCTTGCAGCCACACTATTCTTCTCTGCAACTTCAATAACTTTTAAACTGTACTTTATACTTATTTCTTTGTGATGCCATTTTGTCAAAAACATTTGGGGGTTTTGGAGAAAGTTCAGAGTACAACTGTACATGACACCTACTTCTAAGAAGCTGAGGCAACAACGGGAAGACCAGTTCGAGGGCTGCCATATGGTACCGTAGATATTTGCGTGCACACGTCAAATATGTATGTAAATATAACAAATCTATACAGAAAGATGTAGTTATCAACATTAAGTTTCACGATTTGAAAATTGTGTTACACAAATATATACTGTGGTAACGTGATGATGCAGATATTGCATTTGAATAAAAATGTGCAAATCATGCCCTTTTAAGGCTGCATATATGGTCAGGAAGAGACCCCTGGAAAAACTAGAGTTGACTTATACACAAAATATCTGCAAAGTACCAGATTTTTTTGGCCAAAAATAAGGGGTTGACTTGTACATGAGATTGACCAATACACAAGTATAAACAGTAATAGAATCTGTCACATAGCTTGTGTTGATACACATGATGTGAACGTGCTGATGTTGGACTGGAGTGGACAAAGTTTAAAAATCTCAACACCAGGTTATTGTAGTACTAGGAAAAATAGTACTTCCAAATAAACCTTTTGGACTATAACCTGGTGTTTGTGGTTTTTTTAAAAAACCTTGATGTAGTTAACTGTCTATTTGGCCTTTTATGTTTTAACACATACTCCTGATCATCATTTGATACTGTTATTCAATAACTTATTTTCGAACCTTTTGCAGACTGTGCATGTAGAATGTACATCTACTGGATTTGTTGAAGAAGTAAAGTGTGTAACAGACCAAAGGTATAGGAGGTAAGGTGAATTCAGTCCAATAGAACTTTCTTATTATTAAGAAAGTGTTGTTGACATTGGAAAGGTCAGCTTAATCTGTAAATACTAAATTACCTTGGGAAGAAAAATAATCAGCACATCTACTTAATAGCTGGATAAATTCAGAAACAAAAATTTGCATTTCTATTTCTTATACTTCACTTGTAACTTTGACTTCTCCATTGAATTGCTTGAAATCTTTAACATTCTTTGTGTACCCATGTATGAACACTCACTCGGTCCCTTTTAATGTTGCCTCTTGCATACATTTCGCCTAGCTTGAGATCATGTAGTTGGATGTCTCTAAATCTAACTACACATGGTCCTTTTTTTGATAGGTGCTCAGATACATTGCATTTATTCGGGATCCATAACATTGGAGAGGGTTGATAGTAATGGAGATTATTGCCCTTTTAAAAAGACGTGGGGACAGAAACTCAGTTTAGATTTTAGGATACGGAGATTGCAAATTTAGTGTGATGAGATATGTGTAATTTTTGTTTCAGAATTTGGAATTTAAACTCATGGCACGTGGCTGTTCATCTAATTTTGTGAATTGGGTTTAATAATTAACTGGATCAGTCTTTCCGAAACCATGGTTTTAAAGCAGTATGTACCTCTCAATATTATTGGAATTTACTTTATTATCGGGTTTTATAATGGGGAAAGAAAACATGCAAACCTTAAAGCAAGCTAATGTCTTTTAATAATCAAAGATTGATTTTTAGCGGAGAAAAACTCAGAATGGAAAGCTTTTAGGTATTTCAAAGGAGACCTCGTTGAAGTCAGATACAAGTATAGTTTCTGGCAGAAGAATTGACTTGTTCAGAGCAGTTAGGGAAATAAGTTACCTCTGTGAAATAACTTAGTTATCAAACTTCCAGATCAGGAGTATTTGGTTAGAAATCTGCATTGGTAATTTCAGAAACTGAGCAAGTCTAAGCTCTCATTTGAGAGTATGCTCGAGGGGAAGATCTCCCAAGCTTGAGAGGCTGGAACTGAAGAAACAGTTAAATCAAAATCTACAGATTTGATAGGGAAGGGATTTCTCTGCATTTTGATTAACTATGAAGTTATGATTTTGGGGAGTCGATGGGATTATATTTGTTCATGTGTTTTCGAAACAACTTTAAATGGTTATATTTAGCTTATTTTGATGATTTCATTTGTACAATAAATTTTGTTTGCAAAAACATGCAGCCATGTTCTAATTTTTGAATAAATGATTGCCTTTACAAATTTCCAAAAAAAAAATCTTATCAAATCACATTTAGTTCTGGGATCTGGCTTGTTCAATAATAATATCAACTAGATTTATAAAATTAGTCTTGGGTTTTAATTTTATTACATCTGTATAATCTAAATGTATTCACAGATGACTCTTCACTTCCCTCCTAATGTATGTATCTCCACATATTTGCACTTGAGGATTATGCAGAATGCACTGTACAAAAATGGGCCTTTTAACTTTTGAACCATCTCAACAGTAGAACTATTAAAACTCCACACCATCCTCCTCATTGCTGTTGTTTACCTCATCCTCTACATCTAATTCAATGACTTTTTTCCCATTTTAAGTACTTAACTCTCTTCTCTTTAAATACATCTATACTATTCATGTCAATGATGCTTCCCCGCTTGTGGTAGAAAATTTTGCATTACCTTCATTTTTAGGTAAAGATTGTTCGATAAACTCTTTAGTGGATTTATTAGCAACTATCTTGCATTTATAAGCTTTGTTTTGAATTCTCAAGTGGAAGCAACATCACTATATCTACTCTTTCGTTTGTAACTTTAAATGTCTAAAATTTATTGGTGAGACAATTAATAGATTTTTCACAAGCTGTTCTAGTCTAGTTAGAACACTGGCATCTACCCGATAACGTGGAAAATTGTCCAGATGTATCTTGTACATGAAAAGCAGGACAAATCCAACCCCACCAATTACCTCCCCATCAGTCTACACTCTACCATCAGTAAAAGTAATGAAAGCACTATCAACCTGCTTAGCAATAACCTCCGTGACATGCAGTTTGGGTTCTGCCAGGGCCTGACCCATTGCAGCCTTTAATCAAACATGGACAAAACAGCAGAGATCCAGAGGTGAGGTAAAAGTGCCAGCCCTACATTATGGCTGCATTTGACCAAGTGAGACATCAAGGAACCCTAGCAAAACTGGAATCTGTGGTTATCAGGGGCAACCTCAGATGATTGGAGCCATACCTGACAAGTAGGAAGATAGCTGTGGTTGTTGGAGGTCAGTCATAGTCCTAGAGATGTACATCATGGAAACAGACCCTTTGGTCCAACTTGTCTGTATCGATCAGATATCCTAACTTAATTTAGTACCATTTGCCAGCAGTTTGATCATATCTCTCTCTCAACCCTTCCTATTCAGACTCCTCCAGATGCCTTTTAAATGCTGCAATTATACCAACCTCCTCCACTTCCTAAAGCAGCTCATTCCATACACATACCACCCTCTGCGTGAAAACGTTGCCCTTCGGTTCCCTTCAAAACCTTTCCCCTCGCCTTTAAACTTGTGGCTTCTAGTCCTGGACTCCCCCGNNNTTTACAAACCTCTATAAGGTCACCCCTCAGCCTTCGATGCTCCAGGGAAAACAGCCCCAGCCTATACAGCTTCTCCCTAAAGCGCAAATCCTGCAGACCTGGCAACATCCTTGTAAATCTTTTCTGAACCTCTTCAGGTTTCACAACCTCCTTCCGAAAAGGAGACCAGAATTGTATGCAGTATTCCAAAAGTGGCCTGACCAGTGTTCTTTACAGCCACAACATGGCCTCCCAACTCCTATACTTAATACTCTGACTAATAAAGGAAAGCATACCAAACGCCGCCTTCGCTATCCTATCTACCTGCGACTCCACTTTCAAGGAATTATGAACCTGCACTCCAAGGTCTCTTTATTCAGCAACACTCCCTAGGACCTCACTATTAAATGTATAAGTCCTGCTCTGATTTGCTTTTCCAAAATGCAGCACCTCCCATTTAGATAAATTAAACTCCATCTGCCACTCCTCGCCCATTGGCCCATCTGATCAAGATCTCATTGGACTTTGAGGGAACCTTCTTTGCTGTCCACTACACCTTCAATTTTGGTGTCATCAACAAACTTACTAACTATACCTCCTATGTTTACATCCAAATCATTTATATAAATGATAAAATGTAGTGGACCCAACACCAATCCTTGTGGCATGCCACTGGTCACCGGTCTCCAGTTTGAAAACCAACCCTACACCACCACTCTCTGTCTTCTACCTTTGAGCCAATCCTGTATCCAAATGACTAGTTCTCCCTGTATTCCATGAGGTCTAATTTTGCTTCCCATTCTCCCATGGGGAACCTTGCCAAACGCCTTAATGAAGTCCATATAGATCAAGTCTACTTTTCTGCATTCATCAATCCTCTGTGTTACTTTCTTAAAAAAAAACTCAATCAAGTTTGTGAGACATGATTTCCCATGCACAAAGCTATGCTGACTAAAGCTGATCAGTCCTTGCCTTTCCAAATATATGTAAATCCTGTCCCTCAGGATTCCCTCCAACAACGTGCCCACCACTGACACCAGGCTCACAGTTTTATAGTTCCCTGGCTTTTCCTTCCCACCTTTTTTCAATAGTGGCACCATGTTAGCCATTCTAGAGGCTTCTGGCACCTCATCTGTGACTGTTGATGACACAAATAATCTCAGCAGGGGGCCCAGCAATCATTTCCCTAGCTTCCCAGAGTTGTAGGGTACACCTGATCAAGTCATTGGGATTTATCCACTTTTATCATTTCAAGACATCCAGCACCACCCCCTCTAATATGGACATTTTTCAAGAAGTCACCATCTATTTCCCCATATTCTACATCTTCCATGTTCTTTTCAACAGTAAACACTGCAAAATACTTGTTTAGTATCTCCCCCATCTTCTGTGGGTCCACACACAGGCCGCCTTGCTGATCTATTCTCTCCCTAGTTACCTCTTGTCCTTAATATATTTATAAAATCCCTTTTGCTTCTCTTTAACCCTGTTTGCCAAAGCTATCTCATCCCCCTTTTGCTCTCCTGATTTCCCTCCTCAGTACAGAAGACTCGATTATCCAAATGAGGTGGGCAGGCACTATTTCATTTGGATAACTGATTATTCAGTTAATTGATTTCCTCTGGAGCTCTGCTTTCTGTGAAGTCTGCACCCCGTTCAGGAGAATTGGCAGCAGCACACTGTGCACAAGTGCCCCCCCCCCCCCCCCCTGTTTACCTGCAAATATCTTCCCCAATCAGCTTTTGAAAGTTCTTGCCTAATACCATCAAAATTAAACTTCATCCAATTTAGAACTTCAACTGTTACATCTGGTCACTATTTTAAAACCAGTAGAATTATCATCGCTGGCTCCAAACTGCTCCCCTACTGACACCTCAGTCACCTGCCCTGCCTAATTTCCCAGGAGTAGATCAGGTTTTACACCTCTGGTAGGTACATCCACATACTGAATCAGAACATTTTCTTGTACACACTTAAATTCCTCTCCATCTAAACCCTTAATACTATGGCAGTCCCAGTCTATGTTTGGAAAATTAAAATCCCCTACCATAACTATCCATCATTCTTACAGATAACTGAGATCTCCTTAAAAATCTATTTCTCCATTTCCTGCTGACTATTGGGGGTGTCTATAATGCAATCCCAATAAGATGATCATCCCTTTTTTATTTCTCAGTTCCACCTAAATAACGTTCCTGGATATATAATCCCAGGAATATCCTCCCGAAGTACAGCAGTAATGTTATCTCTTATCAAAAATGCCACTTCCCGCCTCCTCTCTTGCCCTGCCTTTCTATCCTTCCTATAGCATATGTATCCTGGAACATTCAAGCTGCCAGTCCTGTCCATCCCTGAGTTATGTTTGTGTAATTGCTATGATATCCCAGTCCCATGTTCCTAACCATGCCCAGAGTTCACCTGCCGCCTTTGTTAGGCCTCTTGCATTGAAGTAAATGCAGTTTAATTGATCAGTACTCCCTTGTTCGCTGCATTGACCCTGTTTGACCTGACTCTTTGGCTCGCTCCTTTTCCCACTTGTACCAGTGTCAGATTGATCTCTTTCCTCACTATCTCCCTGGGTCCCACCCTCTACTTTTTACTAGTTTAAATCCACTGAGCAGCTGTAGCAAATTTCCCTGCCAATATATTAGTCCCCTTCCAATTCAGGTGCAGTTTGTCCTTATGCATGTCACTTCTACCTCAGAGGAGATTCCAATAATCCAAAAATGTGAACCCTTCCCCATGCACCAGCTCCTCAGCCACACATTCATCTGCTCCATCCTCCTAGTCTTCAGCTGCAGAGTTGTCCTGGGGCAGAGTTCCTCAGGGTAGTATCCTAGACCCAACCATCTTCAGCTGCTTCATTAATGACCTTCCCTCCATCATAAAGTTAGAGTTGGGGTTCACTGATGACTGTACAATGCTTAGTACCATTCACAATGACTCAGATACTGAAGCTGCCCATGTTCAAATGTAACAGGATCTGGACAATATCCAGGCTTGGGCTGACAAGTGGCAAATAACATTTTTGGCATTCTTGGCATTCAGTGTGTTACTATTATTGAATCCCCCACGGTCAAAATCCTGAGGGTTGTCATTGACAAGAATCAATTGACATCAATTGGATTCACCACACAAATGCAGTGGCTACAGGAGCAGGTCAGAGGCTAGGAATACTGTAGCAAGTAACTCATCTCCTGCCTTCCCAAAGCCTGTCCACAATCTATACAGCACAAGTCCAGGAGTGTGATAGAATATTCCCCTCTTGCCTGGATGAGGGTAGCAAGAAGCTTGACACTATCTAGGACAAAGTGGCCCACTTGATTGACAGTACATCCACAAGCATCAACTCCCTCCACCACTGTGCACAATCTACAAGATGCACTGCAGAAGTTCACTAAAGATCCTCAGACAGCACCTTCTAAACCAACTAACACTTCCAACTCGAAGGACAAAGGCAGCAGATAAATGGGAACACCACCACCCTCAAGGTCCCCTCCCAGACACTTACCATCCTGATGTGGAAAGAACAGTGATATTTTTCCCTGTTGCTGGGTCAAAAACCTGGAATTCCCTCCCTAAGGGCATTGTGGTTCAACCCTCAACAGGTGGACTGTAGCAGTTGAAGAAGACAGCTTGCCCTCACCTTTTCCAGGGCAACTCCGGACTGCTGAGACTCTAGAAGGCTCTGGTCAGACCACATTTGGAGTATTGTGCGTAGTTTTGTGTCCCACATCTCAGGAAAGGTGTATTGGCCCTGGGGTATGTTCAGAGGAAATTTACAAGAATGGTCCCAGGAATGAGAAGCTTGACATGAGAAGAACGTTTGAGGACTTTGGATTTCTACTGCTTGGAGTTTAGGAGGATGAGGGGGGATCCAATTTAAACATACAGAATACTGAATGGACTCGACAGAGTAGATGTTGGAAAGATGTTTCCATTTATAGGAGAGACTAGGACCTGAGGGCATAGCCTGGAGTAAAGGGAAGACCTTTTTTTTAGAACAGCAAAAAGGTGAAACTTCTTCAGCCAGAGAGTGGTGAATCTATGGAATTTGTTGTCACAGAAGGCTATGGAGGCCAGGTCATTGGGAATATTTAAGACTGAGACAAATAGGTTCTTGAGTATCAAGGATTATGGGGAGAAGGTGAGAGAATGGGATTGAGAACCTTGTCAGCCATGATTGAGTGACAGACCAGACTCGATTGGCTGAATGGCCTAATTTCTGCTCAGATGTCTTATGGGCAATAAATGCTGGCTGACCGTGATACTCAGGTCCCACACATGAATAAATTTTAAAAAAGCTATATTTAAATGAAATTGTTTAGATTGAAACTTGGTTTTGCTTCATTTTAATAACTGCATTAATTTCTATTATTGACTTATTAAACTTCCTTGCTTAAAATGCAAATGTGTGCATATAATGACACAAGGGGAAGAAAATTATAGCATTTTTTTTTTCTTAAATTCATTTTAAAGAAAAATCCATCACCTAATGCTTGAATTCAACCTATGTTCCTTGAATTAGATTTTTAAAAAATGGCTGTTACACTTACTTAGTTGGTAAACTTTGATCATGATCTGCTAAATAATTTAACTGGAATATTTATAGCTGAAGTTACTCCCGAGAGAGAAGAAAATACATGATATTTTCTGGACTTTGGGGAAAGGCAGAGGAGTGGCACTGGATGATTTACTTTTATATAGTGCCCTCGAACACAATGAGCCAATTGATATCCTGTGGTGTAACTATTCTATGAATTCACTTTCATTATTGAAATTCTCAATTCCATTTTAGCACATGTAAAATATTTATGATTTAGTATTTGGGGGATAATCTGAAAATAAATGTTTGTAAAAAACACCAAAGATTTTCCATTGTGCTTTTATACACTGTTGATTAGCACTTTATATTACTCACAATTGATAATTTTGGATGCAATCTTTTAATCATTCCCTTGTCCAGGAGGAGCAAATTTTATGCCAATTGTTCAGAATATAGCATGTTTCCTGACTACACTTAATTTTATAAGAAGAATGTATTGCATCTGACTTTATAAATTTGGATCATGGCAAAAGTGCTTGAACCAAAAATGAAAGCAAATATTGGGTATTGGAGTAGATCTTGTGAACTAGCTGCCATTTCATAATCTCCTACAGTACCACTAACTAATCCTGATTGTGTCGTGGTGATGCTGAAGATGTTTGGGAGTTGCTCAGTTTGTTTAATGACATTTAGTTCTACTTCATCACTGCCACACATTCTTTCTCCAACACTCCAGTTCTGGATGAACTGAAGCTTTCTCTGATTGAAGACAAAACTGTTATGTTCAGCACCTGTTACAAACTCCATTCCCAGCCACAGATTTCACATCTGCCTGGCTACTGCCTCTCACTGAACCAATCGGTTTCTAACTGTTGTCCTATTTTGATCCCGCTTCGGATGTTTATTTCAAAGAATGAATACCTTTGTTTTAATATCATCCCTGTCCACACCTATATCAGCCAAAATCCTGAAAACCTCATCTATACTTCTGTGACTATTCAAAACTCTCCTGGTCAGCTTTCCCTTCCTACTGTTCATAAATGAGTTCATCCAAAGTTCTGATATGTGTTCTAACTCTCTTCAAATCCTCTTTACCCGTCACTTTCCTGATTCCTCTGTCCCCATCCCACCCCTTGTGATTTAACCAGGGAATTTGTGAGACTCTGTTTTAAAGTACAGTGAAGTACAGTAAACCTCATGTTTAGGTTCTTTCCACTGTTGAGGCTCAGTTGTTTGAAATATAAAACTATGTTACACCATGGCCTATCTTTTATCCTCTAAAATTTGTACTTGGAGTTGTTTATAAAAGTCAATGATCTGTTTAATTTGACAAGTAGATCTCAATGTTGGATAAAGAAAGTTGCCTAAAGTATACATTAAGCTTTAATTTCTATTTTCACTTCTACCTCTTTCTAGCTGTCGTTCAGTTGAAATGGAAGAATTGAAGTTCTGGAAATTTGAAGGAATTATGGTTTTGCTGGGGGTGATCTTTGCCATCATTGTTATGTTTAGACAACGAACCCTAGATAGACGTGCAGAACAAAAAGTGCAACGACAACTTGGGGTGATTTAATTATTTCATAACTTTATTGATGTATGTTTGAAATTTTTGGGAAAGAGAGAGAATACCTTGCTTTTTAAATTAACCTTTCCTATTGTGCTGATCCTCGGTGCTGTGTTTATTCCATAAGATTTGACCCATGTATGTTGCAGAAAAGCAATGATTCACATTTTTGTTTTATTTCAAATGTTGTCGCTTTCCAGATGGTTATAAATATTGAGATGTAATTAGATAACACAACCATTACTAGGGAGACGATGTACAATATTTATATGGTGAAATTAATGTAATAAATTTTTATTTATGTAGAAAATTAATAAAATGGTTTGAAATGATCTGTTTGTATTGTTGTCACATTTTTACAAGATTTATTTGAAGTAACATTTTTGTATAAAACTAATGAAATTGCTCAGGCACTGGTACAGTTCTTGTACTACTGGTGACTTTTTTTGTACTTTGTACTGAACAACTTTGTATTCCCTCCACACTGTGCTCAACCCAACCGTGCCCCCCCCCCAAAAAAAAAGCAAGCACGTAATTTTCATGTTATACAATGCAATTTTGAATGCATGTTGCCTCTTCGGCATTGCTTGTGTGGAATAAAGTTATTCAAGCTTTCAGTAGTTTTTGAGAAATTGCTGCATAGATAATGGTCCAACAGGTTTATTTGAAATCACTCAAGCTTTCTGAGCACAGCTCCTTCGTCAGGTGAAGAGAGAGAGAGAGAGCAGAGCACACCAGTTTATAGGCAGAGATCAAAAGATCATACAAGAGCTGTGAGTGGAGTGTTAGATAATAAGTCTTTGCAGGTGACCAAGAGTGTTAGATGTTGTGTAGAGTGTCGGGGGGGAAATTCCAAATGACAGTGGCCCTGTAGGTCTGCCTTGCCGAGCTCTGCACCAGAGCTCACCCTCCCTCTATTACCCATTGTAGTAGAAATTGTTAGTTTTTGACCCCCAGAATTGTTCCATGTTAGTTTAAAAATCATTAGAAAAATGACTAAAGGGAAAGGACCACGAGGATCACAACCGGCAGTGCATTTCCCTGCAGCAACGGACATGCCCGCGGCCGCAGCGAACTCCCCAGGGGACTTACCTGTGGAGCAGAGCCTGGTCGCTGAGTTTGTGAAACTCCGAGAAGATCGATACAGCAATGGAGGAGAACTGGGCCATGCTGGAACTGATCTCTGTCATGCTGCAGAAGCATGGCCAGGAGATTCAGTGTCTCAGGCAGCGCATCATGGAGGTAAGGCAACGGATTGCAGCCTCTGAAACTGCAGTAGAATCTTCAGCAGGTCGGGTCCATGTCCTAGAATGGCAGGTACGGGCCTTGGAGGAGCAGATTGATGACCTCTAAAATCGAGGCCGTTGGAAGAACATTCGTTTGGTGGGAGCTTCCGGAACAGGAGGAAGAAGGCCAGCTCGTCAGCTTCTTGCAGCAATGGCTCCTGCAGTTTTTGAAGCTGGAGGTCAAGGCAGGCTGCGTGCCGGTCAAGCAGGCCCACCAGGTTGCAGTGCGCAGGCCCAGATTGAACCAACACCCCCACCTGGTCCTAATGCGACTCCAGCATGACAGAGATAAGCAAATGATGCTGGAAGCCTCTCGAGCACCGGGGTAGGATCCACAGGCTCTGATCTACAAAGGATCAAGAATTCTGATTTTCCAAGACTTTTCTGTGGGTGTGATTCACAAGAGCAAGGCGTTTGATGGGGTAAAAAGATGGTTGAGGGACTTGAATATCCAGTATTCTGCAAGATACCTGGCAATATTATGTTTCAGCCATGGAGTGTCCATGTTTAATTTTGACTCACTGGAAAAGGCAAAGGACTTCCTGGATGCCTTAAAATAGACTGGCTGGCTCGAATAATATGGACAATAATGTTTACTTTGTTTTTCTTTATAATTTGCCTGGTTTACCTGGTTGTCGGGGGGCATTTTTTTTAATATAAGTGGGGTCCGAATTGTTTTTTTTTCTCGCTTCTCTCTCCCTTCCCATTATCCTTGTTCTTTTTTCTCATCATTTCCTGTTTGTGTTTCTCTCTTGGTATGGGATTAGGAGTAGGAGGGGTTATATATTTATTTTCTACCAGGAATCCCTAGGGTTACAGTATGGATGGGATGGGTTGAGTGCCCACTTTTACCTTTCTTATTAAAAGATATGTGTAATGTTTTCTTTCTTTGTGTTGTCTGGGGCGGGGTGCATAGCTTTAGCTAGGAGGAGCCATAGAGGGGTTAGTGGGTAGTATGAGTGCCCTGTGGGCAAGGGGGAAAGGCTCCTTTTAATTTATGTTATATGTTTGTCTGTTGTAGAAGTAGTTGTTAGAAGTTTTGTTTTGGTAGTTGTATTTTTAAATTTATAGGAACTGTTTACTCTTTTCACTTGGAGCGCTATAAATAGGTTTCTTCCTCCCGGGTAGGGTTTGTAGAAGTAGTTGTTAGAAGTTTTGATTTGGTAGTTTTGGTAGTTGTATTTTTAAATTTATAGGAACTGTTTACTCTTTTCACTTGGAGCGCTATAAATAGGTTTCTTCCTCCCGGGTAGGGTCATGGACTGCTATGGCTATCCATTCGTTTAAATGGTGCACCTGGAATGTTAAGGGGAGTCATTCACCGATAAAGGAAAAAAAGATATTTTCAAGCCTTATAAAAGAGAGGGTCAATATAGCCTTGCTGCAAAAAAACACATCTAACCAATAAGGAGCATTTGAAGTTATAGTAGTGAGGTTTCAGGCAGGTGTTCTTCTCATCCTTTAATTTGAAAAGTAGAGGAGTTGCTATACTCATCCAGAAGAATCTCCCATTTCAACTGTTAGACCAAATTAAGGATGAATATGGGCAGTTTATGATTCTTAAAGCTTTAATACATGGAGAGGAGTATGGGATTTTGAATATATATTGCCTCCCGGCACAATGCCTCAAATTTTTAATGGATGCACTTTCCAGTTCGACGGGCCTTGGGGCGCATCATAGGGGGAGACTTTAATCGTCGTATTGACCCGAAGTGGACAGGATGCCTTGGGGTCTTGCAGTATGTCCCCGCAATCTAGGCAGCTGGTGGACCTGAACAGGGAGCTGGGCCTGGTGGATATGTGGAGATGTCTTCAACCTGGAGGTAGGGAGTTCACCTTTTTCTCTGACCCACAAAAGTGCTATACTAGGATTGACATGTTTTTTGTCCCATTGACCTTTTTGAATTCCGTGCTGTCTAGCAGAATCAGGAATATAGTCATTTCCGATCATGCGGGCAGTGTACATGGAGGTCAAAGACAAGCTTGTGGCACTGGCACATCCATCCTTTCCTCCTGAAGGATACTAAGTTTATAGAGTATATTTCGCAGGAATTTAAAATCTTTTGGGACATTAATTTGGGTACGGCCAATAATCTGGGAGACTGCCAAGGCCTGTACACAGGGTTTGCTTCTTTCTGACTCAGTGACCTGGAAGTGGCAGAGGGGAGAGCAGCAGCGTTTGCTCGAGGCTCGTCTGAAGGAAGCTGAGTTAGGATACTATGACAGACTGTCTGTTACCAAATTGCAGTGGATTACAACCCTCAGGCCTACTTTGCTGTCTGGGTGAGCGCTGTATTCAAAGAGGGAAATCTCTTTTGTGAAAGAGGTTATGGTGATAAACTGGGTAGGTATCTATCGTACCTGGCCAGAATGACGAAGGCCCCCCCAATCTATCACATCCATTAGAGAGACTGCTGGTACTCTTACTTGTGATGCGAAAACGATTAATGCAGCATTTAGGAAGTTCTACTCTGAGCTGTACTGGTTGGAGGGCTGTGAAGAAAGATTGGAGAAGATGGAGTCCTTTTTTTAAGACCCTGGACTTTCCAGGTTTAACTTCAGGGCAAGTGTCTTTTCTGACTGCCCCTCTGACAATCCAGGAAATACAGAAAATTGTGAGGCAGCTCCAGAGTGGTAAAGCATCTGGCCCAGACTGATATCAAAGTGAGTTTTAGAAGGATTTTATAGATATGCTGGCCAGGTCACTGTTGGATATGTATAATTACTTGTACAGTCAGGACTGCCTTCCATCCTCTCCGAGAGAAGCAAATATTTCTCTCGCTTTCAAGAAAGGGAAAGCCCTAGAGGATTGCACTTCGTACAGTCCCATATCATTGAATATGGATTTTAAAATTCTGTCAAAAATGCTGGTATTGAGGTTGGAGAGAAGTTGCTCGAGAAGAGAAGACAGGACCTTCGGCGCTGGGAGGATCTTCCAATAGTCTGGTTGTGTGGAATAGCACTGGTCAAAATGAATGTTATTCTTCATTTATTATATCCCATGCGAATGCTGCCTAGGCAAGCACTATGGAGGCTTTAATAGTTGGCTTGGATCTTTCATCTGGCATCATAAGCGGCCTCCTATTAAGCTGGATAAATTGCAGCTTCCACAGGGGGTGGGAGGTTTGGATTTCCTGGATTTTTAAGAAATATCAATCTAGTTCCTTGTTATCGTATGTGGCTGACTGGACTTGCCAGGACCCGTGGTCAATTTGGTTGGACACAGAGGCTTCCCTGGCAAAATGCCCCCTCATCAATTTGTTGTTAATTGTCAAGATTAAGACTGTTATGGACCACTGCAGAAATCTGATTGTCCTTAACACGGTTAAAGCATGGAGAATGATGTGGCAAGGTGGGAGCAACTTACAAAAAACTTGCCTTTTCACTCACGTAATAGGAATGTTAGGATTCTGTCCGGGGTTGATGGACCCTGGCTTTAAGCTCTTGGAGTCTAGAGGAGTCCCTGTTTGGGAGACTTAATTGACGGGGAGATCATGATGTCTTTCAAGCAGCTGAGTCAGAAATTTGAGCTATCCAGGAGGGACCTTTTTAATTACTTTCAGATGAGGGACTTTATACAGAAAAAAGCTACATTGATGGTTAGTCCCTATAAGTCTGATAATGGAGAGGAGAGTTTTCTGGTCTATGGGTGCTCTCTTGGTCAGCACCCTCTATTACCTACTTGGACGTAATGTTTTGAAGGACACTGAGCGGCTATGCGGAATCTGGACTCGGGAATTAGGGGTGGAAATCACGTCAAAGGCGTGGGAGGATATTTGGGGGAATGTAAGGAAGATTTTGATTTCCAACAGGATGCACGCTATGAAACTGAAGATACTCCACAAGGCTCATTTGGCAATGGAGTGGCTTGCGAAATTTAAGACAGGAGCATCCCCAGTGTGCCCCATATGTAAAACCGATGTTGGCACTCTTACTCATTGCTTGTGGTCATGCCACAAGCTTTGTAGGTATTGGGGTGTCATAATGAGTGTTTTGGAAGGGGTCTTGGAAACTGAGGTTAAGGTGGATTTGGTGTCCCTCCTTTTGGGCTGGCCAAATCTCCCTTCTTTGGATGTGTATGGGAAGAAAGTATTTAATATTCTTGCATTCTGTGCGTGGAAGAACATTCCAATGAGCTGGGTGTCGGAGAATCCCTCAGGAATCTTGGGGTGGTGTAGATTAGTTATAGAGCACTTCTTCCTAGACTTCCTTAAGAGTATGGTGCACCAGAAAATGGAACTGTTTCATCGAGCATGGCGGCCCTTTCTGAATTATGTAGCCGCTACCTTGTTGACTATATTGGTCAAGGCCTTTGTGTTTACTCATGAGCGCTATGTCTGGCGGTCTGGGGGCCCCTGGGAGGAGGAATCCCAAACAAATGTGGGTGTGCCAACTGATGCTGTTGGTGTGGGGAGCTTTGGTGGGATTGCGCTGAGTCCGGTAACTTAACTGAATGTAATTTAATTTACCTTGGTTTAATTTCGTTTTTTTTAGTTATTTATTGAATTGTAATTTTTGTAGGTTTGTTCTTTTCCCTCCCCTCAGTGGTTTGTGAAGCAGAGTAGTGGTTTGTTTACTGTTATTGTCGTTATATTATAACGTTGTTATACTCTTTTGTAGTGATTTTGTAATTTTGTGAAAAATTTTATATTTTTTTCTCAATAAAAATATTTACAAAAAAATTATAAAGTCAGTGTCAGCACTATCCTGTCATGACCACCAGGCAGTGTGATAGGAATACACAAAAGGTGACATGTCAGGTCAGACACTGAATTGTAGGTGTGAGGCTTTGTTCAGAATCTGCCTGAGTTTTAGTCTGAAATCAGGCTTGTTTTATTCTGAAAGCTGGAATTTATAAGATGCCGCATTAATTGTGACTACAAGTGGTGTTTTTTGAATAAAATAGAATATATCTGCAGATAAACACAATTCTATTGCAATTGAGACTGCTGTAGATGTGATACGTGAGTTAAAAATTTGAGCTGCTGAAGGGTTATAATTATACCAAAATAGGTAGCACATGCCTTTATAGTAAACTAAACCTTGCATTACATAAAAAGACTATGATACAATAAATACCAATAAAACAGATTAACTGGTACAATAAGAAGCTTTGTAATTCATGGTCATAGAGGTCTACAGTACACAGAGGCCCTTCAGCGCATTTTCTGCACCAGTCAAAACTGACCATTTTTCATCACGTAGCTTGTATGCCTTAACATTGCAAGCATCCATATACTACTGAAATGTTGAGAGTTTTTGCTTGTACCATCCTGGCAAGCAGTGAGTTCCAGATTGCCAATTCTTGGGTAAAATAAGTTAAAAATCACACAACACCAGGTTATAGTCCAACAGGTTTATTTTGAGCTTTCGGAGTGCTGTTCCTTCATCAGGTGGTTGTGGAGAATAAGATTGTAAGACACAGAATTTACCACAAAAGTTTACAGTGTGATGTGATTGAAATTACGTATTTAAAAGGACCAGGATTGTTTGTTAAGTCTCTCATCTTTTAGAATGTTAAAAATCACACAACACAGGTTATAGTCCAACAGGTTTATTTGGAAGCACTAGCTTTCAGAGCACTGCTCCTTCATCAGGTAGTTGTGGAGGGGAGCAGTGCTCTGAAAACTAGTGCTTCCAAATAAATCTGTTAGACTATAACCTGGTGTTGTGTGATTTTTAACTTTGTACACCCCCAGTCCAACACCAGTGTCTCCAAATCTTTTAGAATGACCATTTTGGTTTCAGTTCTTTCGTATGTAAATTGCAAAACTTTTTTAAAAAAACTTACATTCTCAAGTGAACTACAATTGGTGTCATGTCGGCCCAGATAATGTATTGAAGGTGTGAGCTTCCCTGTGAGGCTGTCTGTGCCACAATGGTCTGAATCAGTCTGAATTGCCCAAATCACAGGTAAAAGAAAAAAGTCTTTCCAAATCTCCTGCCCCTTACCTTAAATCTACACCTACTCAATGATCCCCAACCACCAAGGGGAAATGTTTCTTCTTGTCTACCCTATGCTCACAATTTTATACATCTCAATTATGATCCTCTCCACCTCTGCTCCAAAGAAAACATGAGATTATCCAATTCTCTCTGATAATATAGAATCTTCAATATTATCAACATCAGAAATACTTACTTGGAACTTTGTCTGGCCAAAATGATTATAAAAATGAATGTTAGAAATGGTAAAACAAAACCATGATCACTATCAGTGATAGTGCTGTTGAGGTACAGTTAAGTTTTTTTGACGCCTAACAGCTGGCCAATACTTGCATATTTGGGATAGAAGAGTTATCATTCCACTGATGCTTCTTGATTGGTCAAGTTGTTCAGCACAACCTGTTTTTGTTATATTCAATTAGATTCCCTTGGCATATTGTATGTCACAGTCAGATAAACTCAGCAGAAGTACAGGCTCAGTTGTAATAGTTATATCAAACTATGGACAGTTCAACAGTAATACTACACCCCACAAGTTTTTTTGACCTCATGACAAACATGGGCACAAATTTCTGTGAGATTACCACTGACTGACCTCTCAGTTGATGATTCATTATTCTTCCATTCTCAATATCCATGGAGCAAGCACTGATTGTAGTGTGGAACATAATGTAAAAGCATCATCACTATATGTGAGGACCAACACTGATTGAATAGACAAAGGATATGTGACCTTGTTAACTCCATTAACAAACATATAAATTGGGACTCCATTTACCAACCTCTCAAAAACAGAACCAGAAATGATATCACCCATCAGAACAAACCAAGACACATAAATAGCAAGTGGAACAGAACACCAATGCTGCACCAGAAGCACACTGATGATGTTACCTAGTATAGTGATGAAACCAGTTCAGCGAGCAAACCAGCAACCTGATCCACAACTTGAACTACAAATCTCCAAGATCTCAAGTGTGATCTGAATTTAGGAAACCAGGATATAGAAGCAGTTTGGTTAGAAATGAGGAATGATAAAGACAAGACGTCACTTGTAGGAGTTATTTGTAGACCCCAATAGTAGCTACATGATAGGACTGGGTATTATTGGATGAATTAATAGCAGCTTGATAGTAACTGCAGGGGAATAGCATGTTATGGCACCGATGAGAGAGTAGATTATATAATACTGGATTTGACCAATGAGATAGAATTGATTACTGATCAAAATACTGAGCCAAAAGTATAAAAAGATAGGAGAAGTTTCCATACAATGCCTACAGTGTGGAAACAGGCCATTCAGCCCAATAAGTCCACACTGACCCTCCAAAGAGTAATCCACCCAGACCCATTGCCCCCACCCCATTACTCTACATTTACCCCTGACTAATACACTTAACCTACACATCCCTGAGCACTATGGGCAATGTAGCTCAGGCATTTCACCGTACCTACTCGTCTTTGGATTGTGGGAGATATTTTCCAAAGAAAAGGGAATAACAAGTATTAGATTAGATTCCCTACAGTGTGGAAACAGGCCTTTCGGCTCAAGTCCACACCGACCCTCCAAAGGTAACCTACCCAAACCCATTTCTCTCTGACTAATGCACCTAACACTATGGGCAATTTAGAATGGCCAATTCACCTGACCTGCACATCTTTGGACTGTGGGAGGAAACCGGAGCACCCAGAGGAAACCTACGCAGACATGGGGAGAGTGTGCAAACTCCACACAGATGGTTGCCAGAGGCCGGAATCGAACTTGAGTCTTTGGTGCTGTGAGGCAGCAGTACTAACCACTGAGCCACTGTATCCCAGGTTCGATTCCAGCCTTGGGCGACTGTCTGTGTGGAGTTTGCACATTCTCCCCATGTCTGTGTCGGTTTTCTCCCACAGTCCAAAGATGTGCAGGTCAGGTGAACTGGCCATGCTAAATTGCCCATAGGGAAATTCATCTAGGTGGGTGGGTTACTCTTCGGAAGGTCGGTGTGGACTAGTTGGGCTGAAGGACCTTTTTCCACACTGTAGGGAATCTAATCAAGTATTAATGCTTCAGAAAATGGATTTGGAGAATTAGTAATGAAGGATAAAGAAACGGCAGATGAGTCGAAAGACATTTTGTGTGGAAGCAGGCCATTCGGCCCATCAGGTCTACGCCAACCCTCTAAAGAGTCCCTATCCTATGCCTATAACTGTGTTTCCCATGGCGAATCCACCCAACCTGTACATCTCTGGACACTATAAATAATTTACCATGGCTAATCCATCTAACCTGCACATCTGTGGACTGTGGGAGGAAACCAGAGCACCTGGTGGAAACCCACACAGGCAGAGGGAGAATGTGCAAACTCCACACAGTTACCCAAGGGTGGAATCTAACCTGGGTCCCTTGCACTGTGAGGTAGCAGTGCTAACCACTGAGCCACTGTGCTGCCCATGCCCTGTTGTTCTTCAAGTAGCATCCCAGAAATAGAAGGAATTGAAAGGGAGGGAGGAATGTAAGGAAATTACAATTATCAGTGAAGTAGTACTGAGTAAATTGTTGGAACTGCAAGATGACAAGTCCCCAGGTCCAGATGGATTTCATCCTATGGTCATCAAAAAAGTAGCCAGTGAAACAGGTGATGCATTGATTTTAATTTTCCAACATTTATTAGAGGGAATTATCAGGAAAGGTTTCTTTTGATTGGAGAATAGCTAATGTAACTCATTTATTCAGAAAAGCAGAGAGGCAGAAAATAAGAAACAAGCCAGTTATCTTAACATTTGTCACAGGGAAAATGTTAGAAGCTTTTATTAAAGTCATTATAACAGGGCACTTGGATAAGTTCAAGATAATCAGGCAGAACCAACACTATGTTGCCAAAGAGAAATCCATATTTAACTAATTTATTGGAGCTCTCTGAACTTGTGCTGTAAATAAAGGGGAGCCAGCAGATGTATTGTATTTAGATTTATGGAAGGCCTTTTGATAAGATGCTACATGAAAGAGAATGGTGGGAAATATAAACATGTGGTATAGTCAGAAGATTGGCTGGCTAACAGGAAGCACAGAGTAGAAATAAATGGATCTTTTTTAGGTTTGCAGGATGTCATGAGTAATGTGCCACAGGGCACATTACTCTTTCAATTTAAATAAATGATTTGCATAAAGGGATTGAAGGTATGGCACCTAAATTTGCTGATGACATAAAAATAGGAAAGTGAGTTGTAAAGAGGGCATAAGGAGCCTAAAAAGGGACATAGATAGGTTAAGTGAGTTGTACAATGTGGTAAAATGTATAATTGTCCATTTTGGCAGAAAGAGTAAAAAAGAAGCATATTTTCTAAATGGTGAGAGGTTGCAAAGCTCTGAAATGCAAATGGTCTAGGTGTTTTCATGCATGACTCACATGCATGAAGGTTAGTGTGCAGACACATTAAGTAGTCAGAAAAGCTAATAGAATGTTGTGGTTTATTGTGAGGTGAATTTCATGCAAGAGTTGGCTGCTTGTGTTTCAGCTATACAGGGCATTGGTGAGACTGCATCTGGAATACTGTGTACAGCTCTGGCCTCTATATTTATGGAAGGATGTTAATGAGTTGAAGGCATTTCAGATTAAGTTTACTAGATTAATACCTGAATGAATGGATTGCTTTATGAGGAAAGGCTAGACAGACTTTGTATCCTCAGAAGTTTAGAAGAGTCAGAGGTGACTTAATAGATTCTGCAGGGACTTGATGATTTGGATGTTAAAGGATGTTTCCGGTTGTGGGAGAATCTAGAACTAGGGATGATAGTTTAAAAATAAAGGATGCCCATTTAAAACAGAGATATGGAAACTTTATTCTCTCAGAAGGCTGAGAGTCTTTCAAATTCCTTTTTTCAAAAGGCAGTAGATGCAAAATATTTAAATATTTTTAAAGCAGAAGTTGATAATTCTTGATTATCAAGGGGATGAAAGATTACTATGCAGGAATGTAAAGTTGAGCGGCACGGTGGCACAGTGGTTAGCACTGCTGCCTCACAGCGCCAGAGACCCGGGTTCAATTCCCGCCTCAGGCGACTGACTGTGTGGAGTTTGCACGTTCTCCCCGTGTCTGCGTGGGTTTCCTCCGGTTTCCTCCCACAGTCCAAAAATGTGCAGGTAAGGTGAATTGGCCATGCTAAATTGCCCGTAGAGTTAGGTAAGGGGTAAATGTAGGGGTATGGGTGGGTTGCGCTTCGACGGGACGGTGTGGACTTGTTGGGCCGAAGGGCCTGTTTCCACACTGTAAGTAATCTAATCTAATCTTGAGATTAAAATCAGGTTAGCCATGATGTTATTGAATGGTGGGGCAGGCTCGAAAGGCTGACTTGTCTACTTCTGTTCCTTTATGTTTAATGACTTTACAGAAGTATATTTGGAGACAAATTAATCCTTATCTGTCTAAAAACCATGATCAGTGGTCATTTGACTTTCTGGTAACCATTTTGGGGGACAGTATGTTCATGATTCTTCCTTTTCTTTTTAAAAACACAGTAACTAGATTGAACTAACAAACTGCAAAGAATGAGAACTACACAATAGTATTGTTCATCCCCTCAGTAATCCGAAAATCACTCTCATTCTTAAATGTTCAATCAAACATGAAGCTCTCACAGACTTTCACTCTTGCCTTTCGTGATATTGGTCAAAGGTCAAATCTCAGACCACTCAATCAAGATGACAAATAAACTGAATCTTTGATAAAGTTTTTAAGTTTGTTTTTCAAATTCCCACACTATCTTTACATAATCAACAAACTGAATAAAACAGAGGTTTCATTTAAGATCATTTTAAAATGTACATATATTCTCAAATATTAAATGCATGACAGACAGAATCAATAATTCAACAATGTCCTGTGAGAACATACTAACTTAAAATATCTTCCAAACTGAGAGACCCAACAATGAATCTGTTTTCATGAAGAATTATCATTGTCTTTAACATTGACACAATTTCTCTCCATAGATGCTGAGTATTTTCAGCATTTTCTGTTTTTATTCCAAAAATAATTGAAATGAATTTGTATTAATTTAGGGACTATGGGTAAACCAAATTGTGAGTTTCGTCTTTTAAAGGATTTCCAATAATGTAATTATGTAGCTCAGGGTAACAAATACACAAAGGCCATTTGGCATAAGGCTTAAGTCAGCACTAAAATACCTTTATAAATTTATATAGCCATAAGAATTAAGACATAATAAAATTAAATAGAATGCATAACATCTCAAATTAAATATAATTTGTCTCATGTGAGAGGAACGACTTCTGGCTTTACCATGTTACCTCTAATTAAATATTGGGAACACTGAACCCTTTGTCATAAATCCCACCGACTCCATGACCCTTACGGCCAGAGAAACAGCTTGCAAACTTGTTGTTTGGATCTTTGATCTTACACTGCATTCAAGGCATCATATCCACTTTGTCACAGACACCCAATCTCCAAAACATTATGCATCTTCACACTACCTCAATCACTTTGCTGTTGAAACCCTGATACACATCCACATCACCTTCAGAGTTTACTCCAGTGTTCTTGCTTATTTTCCAATTTGCTCAATAAACATCAGCTCATCCTCTTGCTTACACCTATTCTGCACTGGGTTGTACATAGTCATAGCTCCTATTCTCATTCTGCATTTGCTTCTGGACCTTCAAAAGTGCAAATTTAAATTTATGTCCTTGTCTTTACTGTGTGTTGTTCCCTTATCATTGTAAATTTCTCCTGCCTTTCTAAATCTGTTGCTCTGACTTTGGCCTTCATGCAAAGATTTCCTTTGTATTCGCTGCTGATGGCTATGCCTTCATCTGCCTAGATCTCACACTCTAGCATTTTCCTTCAGTAATCCCAATAACAGAATAGATTGCATGTTTAATAGCTGACTCTATATATCTGGCAACATTGTTTATTAGAAGTTTGAAACAATTCAGGTTGTATCTACCAATATTATAGCTCAGTTAGCTCAGTGGGCTAATAAGTGATTCAAAATAATGGCAACAGTGGAGATTCGTGGCATGGTGGCTCAGTGATTAGCAGTGCTGCCTCATAGCACCAGGGACTGGGTTCAATTCCAGCCTTGGGTGAAACTAGGTGTAGAGTTTGCACATTCTCCCAGTGTCTACATGGTTTTCCTCCCACAATCCAAAGATGTGCAGCTTAGGTGAATTGGCCATGCTAAATTGCTCATAGTGCCCTTCTTAGCCATGGGAAATACAAGGTTACAGGCACGGGGTGGACTGGATGGGATGCTCTTTGGAGGGTCTGTGTGGACTTACAGGCCGAATAGCTTGTTTGCACACTGTAGGGATTCTAGGATTTGATTCCCACTCCAGCTGAAGTAGATGCAGATCCTCCCTCCATGCTGTGCCACTGAAAGTGGAAAGCAATAGCAATCCACCACTTTTGTTATCTGCTGAAAAGTAAGCCAATAAGCCAAGGATCTGCCTTTATGCAGAGCACACATCAAGGAAAGAATGAATAACTAAAGTCTGACATGGATATAGGTTATTCACAAGACATTTTTTTTAAAGATTGGATTCCCTACAGTGTAGAAACAGGACCTTTGGCCCAACAAGTCCACATTGATCCTCCGAAGAGTAACCCACCCAGACCCATTCCCCTACCCTATATTTATCCCTGATTAATGCACCTAACACTATGGGCAATTTAGCATCGCCAATTCACCTGACTTGCATATCTTTGGATTGTGGGAGGAAACCGGAGCACCCAGAGGAAACCTACTCAGACACAGGGAGAATGTGCAAACTCCACACAGTCACCTGAGGCAGGAATCGAACCAGAGTCCCTGGCGCTGTGAGGCAGCAGTGCTAACCACTGATATACCCAATATTTGATAATATATTTGGCTAAAATCACAGAAGAAGTAATTTACCTGAATTTATTTAAATACTCATGTTTGTCACAGCAACACAGTTCTTACTATTCATAGAACTGTTTGTTAGCTTCACAAGGAAACTACTGCTGTTAAGGTGTCCAGGTCAGGTTTTTATTCAAAGAGAAAAACATTCTCCAGCCTTCTTTTTTTTCTAATCTCCACAGTCCTATCTACTTAGGACACTTAGATGACCTCCACTGGGTGCTTTAAATTATTGCAGAAGCAGCACCAGTGATATCTTCACAACATCTTTCAAATATGAGGCAAAAGAAGTGATCCAACAGCAGTGTCCTCTCCCAATTCAACATGCCTAACATTGAGGTGTTAATATCTTAAAATCAGCTCTGATGGGCAGCACACACCAGGATCCCAAAAGAACGACCGTACTTGAATGTCAGTTGTGGCAGGTCTCTTCCAGGAGGATAGCATAACTACTTTAGGAACATTCTCCAGTCATCCCTGCTGACCCATGGAAGTACCTGTGTTACCAACCAAAATAAGAAAGGCTCATTCAGGAAGTCAGCAAATACATCAAAAGAGTTAGTCAAGAATATTCATAGGTGAAGTCAGGGCATAAACTCCAATACACCAAGTACCATTATCCCACATAGTATTGTAGAATCCCTATAGTGAAGAAAGAGGTCATTCAGTCAATGGAGTCTGCTCTAACCATCTGAAGAGTATCCATGCAGATCCAACACCCACTACCGCCCCCCTCAAAATCCTTGTAATCCCACATTTAGCATGGCTAATCCACCCAACCTGCCCATCTTTGGACTGTGGGAGAAAACTGGAGCACTGGGTAGAAATCCACACATACACAGGGAGAACATGCAAACACCATATAAAGAATAAACCAACTCTGGCAACTCAGTGCGAATCACTGAGCCACCGTGCCACTGTTCCAGGTGAGGTTTCTCACAGAGTTTGAAGCTCATATTTGTACTCCATGGGAGCTTTGACCCACTTTATTTCATCTGACCAGATTGTTATATACATCTATTTTCCTCATGTCATTATCCAACTTTCCCTTAAATGCACCAAGTTATTTGTCTCAACTATTCTATGAGAGGGGAAAGTGAGGACTGCAGATGCTGGAGATCAGAGTTGAGTGTGGTGTGCTGGAAATGTACAGCCGGTCAGACAACATCCAAAGAACAGGAAAATCAATGTTTTGGGCATGTGATAGCAAGTCCCATATTTTCATTACTCCCTAAGTAAGACATTCCTTGTCAATTTTGTATTGGATTTATTATTGAATAAAGTCTACTTATGGCTTCTGGTTTTAGACTTCACCTCATCTCAACTGACGATGCTGTCTACACAGGATCACAAGTTTCTGCTATATGACTGAACAGATCCATTTCAAAACTTTGGGCACATGAGCCAAGATATTCCAAGAGATAGTGAGATGCAGACTACAGGATTTTCTTCTTACTCATTACTAAGTGTTGGGATTCGAAGAGTGATGCAGTTAGATGGACACGTTGACATTTTGAACAACTAGTAAGAACTACTTCCCAGTCATTAGTATCAGTACTGTTGCACTTCAAGGAGAGCTTTAGAAACTGGTAAGGAGGGAAAAATTCACTATCACTGAAGAAGTTGTACTGAGTAAATTGTTGGAACTGAGTAAATTTTTGGAGCTAACAAGTGCCTGGGTCCTGATGGGCTTCATGCTAGAGTCTTAAAAAACGATTAGTGATGTAGTTGATGCATTGGTTTTCATTTTCCATAACTCCCATGATTTGGGGCAGTCCCATTAGATTGGAAGACAGTGAATGTAATTTTTTTTATTCAAAAGGGGAAGGAGACATGAGCAGGTTGTAGCCTTACAGTTGACAAATTTGCTACACACACGAGAACTAAACAGGATAGGCAGGAAAGCACTTGACTACGGCGGGTGTGTGTGTGTGTGGTGGGGGGCATTTGGTCAGAAGAATTAAAGATATCTGTTCACAGTGAGAATGGATCAGTGTAAATAAGGTGCTAACATTTGTTCACGTGTGGAATGTGTGGCAGTACTTCCCTTTGACCCAGAGGGCTGGAAACTGCACACATATTTTACAGTTCGATGTTGGTTTATATTGAAGACTCTTAACAAGACTCATACTCAATAGGAAAAGAACTTGTAATTTAATAAGGTGAATGGAATATGCATGTAACAGAACAAACCTGATACATTTTCATGTATACCACACTAAGCAGATTTGAATTTATGAAGCTCAGCTCCCTAATCTTGACCGTTCTGGAATGTTAATGTCTCAGCCGTGCAAACTAGGAAAACACAAAGGCTGAAACTGAGATAGTAAGAAAGTTAGAAGGTTTCCCTACATGAGACAGAGAGAGAGAAAACATTCTTCTGTAACTTACATTCACTGACCTAAGGGTTCAAGGGACACTAGCTGTGAGACAGAGGGGGAGAGACAGGATGAAAGCTGGTGAAAAGGTTAATTCTTTGTGGTATGACTTAAATGTACACTTGCTTGTCATGGATTGAATGTTTGTATGTTGTTCCGAGGAACTCAAGATCTGGGAATGTTATGAATTTAATTTGCATTTTGGGAATCAAACATGATTTTTAAAAACTATTTTGTAGGACAATGGTATAGGGCAACATTAGCTGAGTGACGTTAACTCATAACCTTTTCCACATAGTTTCGACAAGTCTCTCATTATGATGTACTGTTAAAAGGGAGATTATCTAGCTAAGGCATTTGGTTATTTGGCCTGGCTTGATCAGGGTTTCCCACTTTGATGTGCATGTAGCTTAATTAGTCAAGCGTACTCAGACCTGTCAATTAGTTTCTCTTCCTCTCCAAACTTTTGCTACTTTATTGCTGCTTATCTGATTAAGGACATATGGTGTTTTTGTAATCTCCGTACCAATTTCTGTATAAAGACAGCTTGTTTGCAGCAATAAGGGGAACTGCCTGAGACAGCTCTTCGAGGTAAGAGCCGGAGCCGTTACTGAGCTAATGTTTTAAAATCTTACCTCAAGCCTGACTTGTAGGTATCTATGTTATATTGTAACATTGATGCCATTGATAAATAAACTAAACTGTCTGTAAATGTTTTATATTCCAGACTACCACAGAGTACAATCTTCGGGATGAACCAAGAGAGGCTTCCAGGTCCAGTCCATTAAGGATTTCCTGAGCCGTCTCGAACAGGTACTTTAACAGACATAAAGCAAAAAACTACAGGCCAGTTAGCTGAACATTATTTGTAGTGAAAATGTTAGAAGGTATTTTTAAAGAATTTTTAACATGGCACTTGAATAAATTCAAAGCAATCTGGCAAAGTTTTTGATAAAAGTTTCATTAATGATGTTTGACCAATCTAATGCAATTCATTGAGGGGGTAATGTGCTGTGGACAAAGGGGAACCAGTGTATATTCTGTATTTAGACTTCCAGAAGGCATTTGACAAGGTGCCACATCATAGGTTATTGCAGAATATAAAAATTAATATGGAAGGGAGCATATTGATATGGATAGAAGATCAGCTGGCTAATAGGAAACAGAGTTGATGTAAATAAACTTTTTCAGGTTGGCATGATGTGATGAGAGGTGTGCCATAGAAATTGGTGCTGGGATTCCAACTGTTATTAATTTATATAAATGGCTTAGTTGAAGAAATGGAAGGTATGGTTGCCAAAGTTGCTGACAATGCAAAGATAGGTAGGAAAGTAGGTTATGAAGTGGATAAAAGATGGTTAAAAAAAGGTATTGGTAGGTTAAGTGAGTGAACAATGTAGTGGCAAATAGAATATAATGTGGGAAAGCAAAGTCGTCCAGTTTGTTAGGAGGAATAAAAAAGAAGCATATTACCTGACGCGTGAGAGATTGTAGAGCTGTAGAATAAGATCATATGAAATAGGAACAGGAGGAGGCCTTTTGGTCCCTCAAGCTTGCTCCATCATTCAATAGGATCATGGCTGATCCGAAACTCTTCACATCCATTTTTTTGTCCCTTCTCCATAAAGTTTGATTTCCCTAAGCTTACCTACAAGGGAAAACATCCTGTCAACATTTACCCTATAAGCCCCTTATGTTTCAGTGAGATCATCGCTCATTCTTCTAAATGCCAGTGAATAAAGTCCCAACCTATTCATTCTTTGCTCATAAAACAACCCCTCCATACCAGGGATCAACCTGGTGAACCTTCTCTGAACTGCCTTCAATGAAATATATCTTTCCTTAAATAAAGGGACCAAAACTGCTCACAGTATTCCAGATGTGGTCTCACCAGCACTTGGTATAGCAAGACTTCCCTACCTTTATACACCAACCCCCTTGAAGAATTTGATTGCCTGTGTAAATGAGTTACAAATGATTATGCAGGTAACAAGGAGAAAGTGAGGACTGCAGATGCTGGAGATCAGAGTTGAGAATGTAGTGCTGGAAAAGCACAGCAGGTCAGGTAGCATCCGAGGAGCAGGAGAATCAATGTTTCGGCATGAGCCCTTCAGCAGGAACTATGCAGGTACAGCAAGTAATTTGGATAGGTATTTGAATGTCATTATTTATCATGAGGGGAACTGATTACAAAAGTCAGGAGTTTAAAAAAGAAAGAGGCAACTTTATTGAAACATATAAAATGCCAAAGGGTCTTGACAGGCCGATGTGGATAAAATGTTCCTCTTATGTTTATGGGATAATCTAGAACCAGGGGGTCACTATTTAAAAATCACTCATTTAAACATTTTTTTTCTCTCGATATGTCTTTGAAACTGTCTCATTAGAAAAGTGGTGGAAGCAAAATCCTTTCCTTTTATTTCTTTTAAGGCAGAGGTAGATAGATTCTTGTTAAACAACAGATTTAAAGGTTATTACGGATAGGCAGGAATCTGGATTTGTGACTATGCTGTGGCTTTAAGAGGTGTATTTTGACTTGTTTTTTGTTTGAACAGAGGTTTTAAGGCAGAAGTAATGAGCTGGCTAGTGAGGCCAATAAGTTAAACAGTTTGGGAGGCTTTGGGTATTTATTTTAAGTTGGAACAATAGAAGCAGCCTGAGTGGGTGTGGTCCAGCTCTTACAGATCAGGATTTCCAGGGTTTGTTTTATATAAGTTTAGCTTTAAGCAATTGCTGTTAGAGTCTCAACAGGGTTGGAAGCTGCAGTAAATGTTTCCTGGCTGCTCCTCTAAGTTTTTGCTTGATATTCTTTTTCTCTCTCTGCTGCTGGACTGCATGTGCGAAAATTTGATTTCTGAACCTGCCTTTTTACCAATAGGTGTGTTTACAGAATGTTACTATATTGTAACAGTTAATTAGTTAGTAATAGTTACTGTATCTATTATTCTGTTAAGTTTTTCGATATGTTATTGTAAGTTCTTCTTTCTTTTGTTGTCTTTGAATAAATAACGTTTGAATAAATTACATCTTGCTTAACACCAAGTAGTTTGACCAGCTGAGTTGCATCTGGAACATAGCACTTTACACTCACCTTTAAAAACAAGAAAAGTAGGGTCTAGGCTATCTTCTTAAAATATTTTGAGGGGATCTGGCCTGGCCCATAACAGATAGATTACGATCAGATCAGTCATAATTTTAACGAATGACAGAATGGGGTCATGGGTGGCGTATGTTTGCTTCTGATTCATATGTTTGAATGTTTTCTTGAGGATTTTCATTGCCCTCCCATAGAAAGTTGGCCATTTAAAAGCTGAGAGAAGAGGACCTAGCAGGAGAGATCATTTTCAGCCATATAGACAGTGTCTAGACCACCAAGGTTGACTTCAAGAAGGCCACGGTGGCACAGTGGTTAGCACTGCTGCCTCACAGCGCCAGAGACCCGGGTTCAATTCCCGCCTCAGGCGACTGACTGTGTGGAGTTTGCACGTTCTCCCCGTGTCTGCGTGGGTTTCCTCCGGGTGCTCCGGTTTCCTCCCACAGTCCAAAGATGTGCAGGTAAGGTGAATTGGCCATGCTAAATTGCCCGTAGTGTTAGGTAAGGGGTAAATGTAGGGGTATGGGTGGGTTGCGCTTCGGCGGGTCGGTGTAGACTAGTTGGGCCGAAGGGCCTGTTTCCACACTGTAATGTATTGTAATCTAATCTAATCACAACCCCTTCATAATGTTTTTAACTCATCAATGAGGAGCTGGTGGGAGTACTCAGGGAAATATAAATGCAAGATCAATGGAAGAAATATTGAGCTTGTAGGACAGAATTGTGTTTGAAGTAAAAGTAAATGGTGTCGTTCAATAAGGACAGACGGCTTATAAATGGAACTAGCAGATTAATGACCTAGGTGACCTCGACGAGAAAGAGAAAAAATAATGGTTCGATGTGGTAGTCATTGTGGAGATGTGGTTACCATGCTTGAGGATAACTATTTTGGGATACTTCACTTTTAAAAGAGATAGCTAAATTGGAGAAGAGAAGGTGTAGTCCTTATTATAATGAATAGAATAAATACAATAAACAGAAATTATTTTGGTTCAAAAAAATCCAACATATATACTCACATTCGATGAAGCTAAGGAGAAACGAATGTCAATATGCACTGTTGGGATGACTTTAAAGGCACATAATTTTAAGTGTAACGTTGAACAGAGTATGAAACAGGAAAACAGAGGTAAATGTAACAAGAGTAACACAGCAATTTTGAATGACTTAAATCTTCATTTGGACTAGATAAAACAAATTTGTAATGGTAGTGTGGAGGAAAGGTTCCTGGAATACACTAAAGGTAATTTTCTAAATCAATATGTCATTCAAGGAGTATGGGATCAGTCTATTTTAGATCTAGTACTGTGCAAAGATTGAAGGTGAACAATAAGCTTTTTAGTAAAGGAGCCTTTAAAAATAATGTATACAGTATGATAGATTTTATATTGGCTTTCTTGACAATTTACTGAAGCATGGAATTTTATCAAAGTAAACCATGTTGGTGTGAAGGACAAGTTGGCTCATGTAGATTGTGAAACTGGATTAAAAAGAGATATTGGGCAGATAGGCAAAGTGGACATTTAGAGAATTAATATACATTCCTCCAGGAATAAAATCCTGTTAGAAAGAGTTATTCAATTGTGGCTAAAAAAATAAACTAAAGATAACATTAGATTCAAAGAAGATGGCTTAGACATTGTCAAAAAACCTGAGGATTGGGACAATTTTAAAATTTAGCAAAGTACGACAAGGAAATGACATAAGAAACAATGAGAGTTATTTATTTATTGTTACATATGTCTAGAATGAATCAGTGGAAGGTGCTTTATTGCCACAATTTGGCACCATTTTGAGTTACAAAAAGAATAACAAGAAAATACCTGAATAGAGTTCATCCTCCATACAAGGGGGTCTTCGAACACAGCTGATTCTGCAATGCCATGAGAGTAAACTAGCTAGGAATGTAAAAACAGATTATACTATGAATCCTCCCTTAAAATTGTTGTAGTATTTCTATAAAACACAACTTTAACATAAGCACGATTTCCCACATGACTTAACGTTAGAGCCGGAGTTAGTTTCCAAAGGACATTCCCTGTCTGCAACTTCTTCTGAAATGCAAAGTGGGTGGCATTTATTATATCACAAATCGTAAATCACAACCCAACAAATGCTACAAGGCCAATGAAAAACATTAGAGCTTCACCTCAACAATAAAAATGAAAGGGAAGAGAGTTAATGTGAAGAATGTTGTAATGGCTGTCTGAATTGGTGTTGTGCTGCTTTTGTCTCTTATTCTGGGCTCTTTTCTGCTCTACATCATAATATAGTTACTGAAAATCCAGGAGATGGGAAAAATGGGAAATCTGAGTTTCTCTAATGACAATTGTTTCACTCAGAGAATCAGTGCCTGCATTGTGCAAAGGCACCAACAGTCACCTCCACTCCATTGGTTACTGTGTATGTTTTTGCCTTGTCTTGGTCCTGCCACTCAACGGTGAGAATTTCCTCTTCCTCTTACCAAACTCAACTTACTCTTCTCCTTGGGATCAGAACAAATGGACTCCATTAGGAATTACTTAAGCAAGTAAGTGCAGTTCAGTCCCCTTGCAAACCAGCAGAACAAAAGACAGAGAATGTCAGGATAGCATGGATAGGGTAAATAGACAAGGCCCTTTCCCCAGAGTGGGGGAGTACAAAACTATAGGGCATTGGTTTAAGAGAAAGGGGTAATATTTGCAACAGACCTAAGGGGCAACTTTTTCATGCAGAGGATGGTGCGTGTATTGAATGAGTTGCCAGAGTAAATGGTGGAGACAGGTACAAATACAACATTTAAAAGGCATCTGGATGGGTATATGAATAGAAAGCATTTAGAGGGATATGGACCAAATGCTGGTAAATGGGACTAGGCTTATTTAGGATATCTGGTCAGCATGGATGAGTTGGACCAAAGGGTCTGTTTCCATTCTGTACATCTCTATGACTCCATGATTCTATATGCTGATCTGTAATAATGATGCACGTATTGTGGGTAAATCACCAGAAGTTACCTTTAATTTGGCTACTTCTTAAGAAGTCTCATAAACAAGTACTGAAACAATGATTTAAACTTTATCGTATATAGCAACCAAAATAAGACCCCTCAAGTTAAATCTCAAAGCTCAACTTGTCTATCACTCGATTAATGATGGAATTTAACTATGATTCCAACTAAGTGTCTGTCTCTGGATGTGTCCAGGGTTCAACCCTTATGCAGTGTTGTTCTGCTGCTGAATTGTTTGGTGTTGGACTTTTGTCCCTTAGGTCCATAATGTGATATTGATTACGATTCTTTAGATTCTTTCATCCAAATTACTGCAAATCTGCAACGTGCCTTCTTATCAGAAGTAAATTCTTTGTACCTTGTTACACTTGGCATTGACTGTATGAAAACACAGCTTTTCTGTGATTAACTCCTTGACTTCTTCTGCAGGGTAATCATTTGGCCATGTGACTTAATGCAGTCACTATCAAGCAGATGTCAAAAGAGTTTTATTCATGTAGCTTTGATTCCTTCTTTTCCCAGACATGGCTAATTGCTTTCAATTTCGGTATAAGTTTGTCTTTGTCTCTTAATAGTTCATTCCAGACAGAGTTATTGCTACTGCTTTCATGTGTAACAGTCTATCTTTGTTGATTCTTTCAATCCATGAACAGTTGTTCAAATTCTGAAGTTTGTACTATCACACATGATACTGATGCACAACTCCAGCATTAATGGGGAACACTTTCATGAATGGACTGGAGTTATTTTTCAATAATTAATCATTTTGACTTGATAAATTAAGTGAGGAATTATATATTATTTAATAGTCTATGGTCGGAGAACATATTTGATGAAAAAAGTCATTGTTCAAAAGTAAGATAATTGTTCATGGTTTTATTGTTGTTTGACAGCTCAGGCTAACATACACTTAGAATAACATGCATGGTATATGTTTAGAGGCAAAGGGCTTTTTCTCAAAGACAATGATGTTTTAAAATAGCTAAGTCAGGTAACAAAGTGTGTAACATGCCTGTTGAGTATTTATGTTTGTGTGTGCAATTATGTATACATATATAGTGCGTGCATTAGTTTGGAATTAGTTTCTGTAGCGGGCTTTGTCATCTTGCAGTTGCTTTGATATGATAGCGGTGGATGTTTATGAACTTCAGTAAGGTAGTCGACAAGGTTTCTCATGGTAGACTGGTTAGCAAGTTAGGTCACATGGAATACAGGGAGAACTAGCCATTTGGATACAAAACTGGATCAAAAGGTAGAAGACAGAGGGTGGTGATAGAGGATTGTTTTTCAGACTGAGGCCTGTGACCAGCAGTGTGCCACAAGGATCGGTCCACTGCTGTTCATCATTTATATAAATAATTTGGATGTGAACATAGGAGATATGGTTTCCAAGTTTGACACCAAAATTGGAGGTGTAGTGGACAGCGAAGAAGGTTACTTCAGAGTACAATTGGATCTTGATCAAATGGGCCAATGGGCCAAAGAGTAGCAGATGGATTTTAATTTAGATAAATGCGAGGTGCTATTTTTTGGAAAGGCAAATCAACGCAGGACTTAAACTCTTCATGGCAAGGTCATGGGAAGTGTTGCTGAACTATGAGATCTTGAAGTGCAGGTTCATAGTTGCTTGAAAGTGGAGTCGCAGGTAGATAGGATAGTGAAGAAGTTGTTTGGTATGCTTGCCTTTTTTGGTCAGTGCGTTGAGTATAGGAGTTGGGAGGTGATGTTGCAGCTGTACAGGACATTGGTTATGCCGATTTTGGAATACTGCGTGCAATTCTGGTCTCCCTGCTATAGGAAGGATGTTATCAAACTTGAAAGGTTGGGAAAAGATTTACAAGGATGTTGTCAGGTTTGGAGGGTTTGAGCTATAGGGAGATGCTGAACAGGCTGGGGCTGTTTTCCTGGAGCGTTTGAAGCTGAGGGGTGACTTTATAGAGGTTTATAAAATCATGAGGGGCCTGGATAGGGTAAATAGACAAGATCTTTTCCCTGAGGTAGGGGAGTCCAAAACTACAGGGCATAGGTTTAAGGTGAGAGAGGTAAGATTTAAAAGGGATCTAAGGGGCAACTTCTTCATGCAGAGGGTGGTGCATGAATGGAATGAACTGCCAGAAAAAAAAGTGGTAGAGGCTGGTACAATTGCAACACTTAAAAGGCATCTGGATGGGTATATGAATTGGAAGGGTTTAGAGGGATGTGGGCCAATTACTGCCAAATGGGACTAGATTTATTTAGGATAACTGGTCGGCATGGATGAGTTGGACTGAAGGGTCTGTTTCCATGGTGTACACCTCCATGACTCTATTTAGCTGTGCCATTTATTTCAAATGGAATGATGGTTAATCACTAAGAGGTGATAAAATCTAAGCAGATGCATAAATTGTTCATTGATTCCAACATATCTTGGTAAAGATCTATGGAGCTTGTAAACTAAGAAGGACAAGCTGTATTAAAAGAAATTATCTTGCAAACTAATTGACGTGAAACAACGAATCATAGGACCGTAGTCATGATTTGGAGACACCGATATTGGACTGGGGTATACAAAATTAAAAGTCATACAACATCAGGTTATAGTCCAACAATGCTTCCAAATAAACCTGTTGGACGATAAGCTGGTGTTGTGTGATTTTTACCTTCATAGGACCATAAGAGGTGATACTAGTAAGTTGACCAATGCTTTGAAATACATCAATCAGGAATAAGGTAGATACTACCTAGCCAATTCAACACTGACCATGAGCTGTTCATGTAATAATAAGCCAATTAGAATTGAGAATGCCTCAGATCATGTATACGGCTAAGTGTGGAGCCAGGGTTAGGTCTGCATTTTAATTGTTCAATGCATAAAGAAGGTCAAATTCAGAAGAACTACTTCAGTTAACAGAACATAACGAGAAGCCTGTGCCCAATTACCAGTGTCACAAACTGGCATTCTAAAGTCGATCAAGTATAAACTCACTGCTTTTATTTACTATTGTCTCTTATGTGCTTGTTATAAGAAATTTAATAAGTTCTTTAAAACTTATGAAAACATATTTGTACTTGGAATAGAACTAATTAGTTCTTTCAAACTGAGTTTGAGAAAGTCAGTAAATTGTAATTGACTAAGATCTTACAATTTAAGTTAAAGTGCATCCCAAAGTCTTACAGCAACAGAACACACAAATGATCACAAAATGAAAATGGCAATGCAGAAGTAAAAAATGGCCAAATGAACAACATTAAAACAAAAAAGATATTAAGCAGGATGACTTACACTGGGGACTTGATTTAAAAGCTTCTGTAAGTATGTAAAAAGTAAGAGACCAAGAAAAGACAGATGGAATATTTTGTGACAAATGTGTAATAACTTACTTTGGCTGGAAAAATGGAGAAAGCAGACTTTAAAAAGCTGAGAAACTGTTGAAAGCTAATAATATTCTGTGGGACCAGTATGTCCTTTTTCAAAAGTCATAGCAAGTTAACATGGAGGGACAATAAGCTATTAGGAAAGCAAATGAAAATATGACAATGCCTTTATTGTAAGGGATTGGAGTTTAAAAGCAGAAAAGCCTTACTGCAATTGTATAGGACCTCAATGGGTCCACATGTGTATTAATGTGCAGTGTTGGTTTCCTTATTCAAGGAAGCACAGATTTGCCTTAGAGGGAGTGCAACATATGTTAATTAGACTGATTCTGGTATGAGGAGATTGTCCTCAGTGTAATAAGACCATAAGACCATTCGGCCCATCAAGTCCACTCTGCCATCAATCATGGCTGATGGGCATTTCAACGTCACTTTTCCACACTCTCCCCATATCCCTTAATTCCTTGCGAGATTAGGAATTTATCAATCTCTGCCTTGAAGACATTTAACATCCCGGCCTCCATTGCGCTCCATGGCAGTGAATTCCACAGACCCACCATTCTCTGACTGAAGAAATGTCTCATTTCCATTTTAAATTGACCCCCTCTAATTCTAAGGCTGCGCCCACGAGTCCTGGTATCCCTGCTTGATGGAAAAAATTTCCCAGAGTCCACCCTTTCTAAGCCATGCATTATCTTGTAAGTTTCTATTAGATCTTCCTTCAACCTTCTGAGCTCTAATGAATACAATCCCAGAATCCTCAGCCGTTCATCGTATGGTAGGCCTACCATTCCAGGGATCATCCATGCGAGCCTCCACTGGACACGCTCCAGTGCCAGTATGTCCTTGCTGAGGTGAGGGGCCCAAAACTGAACACAGTATTCTAAATGGGGCCTAACCAGAGCTTTATAAAGTCTCAGTAGCACGCTGCTGCCAAAATATGTACCTGTAACTCCCGAGGTCAGTTTTTATATTTAAAAATTACCTTCCCATTGTGCCGATGGTCCATGCAGTCGCTCCTTCCACTCGCCACTGAAACAATGTTAAAGGGTTAAACTGCACTATCTTTCTCCAGAAGCTAAACATTTTGGAAGTGGGTGGAGATGACATTCAAGCAGGAATGTGGATGACTCCCATTTCCTTTGGGCAGCCATTTACTACTACTCTCCTGCTATTCAAGGAAGAAATAGCAGGGCATCCAAAATAAATTGTCCCATGATACAGCATGGGTTCACGAAGAACAAGTCATGCTTCACAAATCTTTTGGAATTCTATGAAGACATTTCAAGCAAGGTGGACAACAGGGACCCAGTGAATGTTATGTACCTAGATTTCCAAAAGCCCTTTGACAAGATGCTGTACATGAGGCTACTGCATAAGATAAAGATGCATGGTGTTAGCGTTAGAGTATTAGCATGGATGGAGGATTGGCTGACTGACAGGAAGCAAAGAGTGAGGATAAATGAGTGCTATTCTGGCTGGCAATCAGTGACTAGTGGTGTGCATCAGGGATCAGTGCTGTGACCACAATTATTTACAATTGATATAGATGATTTGGAGTTGGGGACCACATGTATGGTGTCAAAATCTGCCAATGACACGAAGATGAGTAGCAGAGCAAAGTGTGCAGAGGACTGTAAAACTTTGCAGAGGAACATAGATACGTTGAGTGAGTGGGCAAGGTCTGCCAGATGGAATACAATGTTAGTAAATGTGAAGTCATATATTTTGGTAGGAGTAACAGCAAAATACATTATTATTTCAATTTATACCAAATGTTTACAGTGTGATGTAACTGAAATTATATAATGAATCAAATCTGGACTGTTTGTTAAATCTCTCTTCTTTTAAAATGAACATGTTGGTTTGACTTCTTTCATATGTAAATCACAGTACTTTTTTAAAGTTAAACTGTGAGGTGCCCTGTGTGAAACTGTCTGTGCCATAATGTTCAGACTGATTCTAATCTAAAAAATGAATTTATAAAATCTTACATGGATTCGTGCAGTTTTTGAGCAAAATAAAATGTAATTCTGTAAGTACAGATTCACCCCACAAACTTATATGTGTGTGTGTGTGTGTGTGTATGTGGTTGGGGGGGTGGGGGGGGTTATGGATGTCTGTAAGAAAGTGTGTGTGAGTGTAAAGGGTATACGTCTATGAGAGGGAGCGTGTGAGTGTGGGAGTACATGTGTGAGGTAATGAAAGAGAGCTTGTGCATGAGATAGGGTCTGCGAGAGTGTATGGGTCTGCAGGAGTGTGTGTGTGTCTGTAGGAGTGTGTATGTGTGTGTGTGTCTGTATGTCTGTGTAGTGCAGTGGTGTCACCTGTAGTGTGACATGAACCCAAGGTCCTGGTTGAGGCCATCCCCATGCATTTCCCATCAAGGATGGGCACCTCAGCACCTCAATCTACCACAAACAATCAGATTATCTCACAATGCTACACTTCTCCAACTTCCACCCAAAACATAATAAAACAGCCATCGCCTATGGACAAGCCCTATGCATACACAGGATCTATTCAGATGAGGAGGAACATGACAGGCACCTGGAAGTACTCCAGGATGCCTTCATAAGAACAGGGTATGATGCTCGACTCATTGCCTGCCAGTTCTGACATGCCACAGTGAGAAACCGTAATGACCTTCTCGGGAGACAGACACGAGCTGATTGAAGGGTATCCTTCATTATCCAGTACTGATCAGGAGCTTAAAAACTCTGCCATGTTCTTTGCAGTCTGCAACACATTATCAATGAGGATGAGCACCTCACCAAGACCTTCCCCACACCTCCACTCCTCACCTTTAAACAACCACCAAACCTCAAACAGATCATTGTTCATATCAAACTGCCTGGCGTTCAGGACAACGCCAATACAACCTTGTCATAGTAAACGCTGCAAGATGTTTCAGACTGTCGACACGGATACCACCATTATGCGTGGGTACACCTCCCACCGTGTACAGGACAGGTACTCATGCGACTCAGCCAATGTTGTCTGTATCATATACTGCAGGCAAGGATGCCCTGAGGCATGGTACATTGGTTAGACCGAGCAGAGGCTATGGCAACAAATGAATGGACACCGCAGAACAATCAACAAACAGGAGAGTTCCCTCCCATTCAGAGAATACTGCAGCGGTCCGGGACATTCAACCTCGGACCTTCATGTGACCGTCCTTCAAGGCGGACTTCAGGACAGGCAACAACGCAAAGTGGCTGAGCAGAGGCTGATAGCCAAGTTCGATACCCATAGGGATGGCCTCAAACGCGATCATAGGTTCATGTCACACTACAGGTGACCCCATTGCAGTACACACACACACATGCACCCTCTTGCAGACTTATACCCCTTTACACTCACACACACTTTCTCACAGACACTCATAACCTGCCTACGTGCGTGTGCACGCACACACACATACATACACCCACATATAAGTTTGTGGGTGAATTTGTATTGCAGAATTACATTTTATTTTGCTCAAAAACTGCATGAATCCATCCAAGATTCTGTAAATCCATTTGTTAGATTAGAATCAGTCTGAACATTACGGCACAGACAGTATCACACAGTGCACCTCACACCTTCAACACATTATCTGGGTCGACATGACACCAATTGTTAAAAGTTCACTTGAGAATGTTAATTTTAAAAAGTTCTGCGATTTCCATATGAAAGAACTGAAACCAGCATGCTCATTCTAACAGATGAGAGACCTACAAACAATCCAGATATTTTTCAATATATAATTTCATTTGCATCACACTGTAAACTTTTGCTATAAATTCTGTGTCTTATGATCTTATACTCCACCACCACCTGATGGAAGAGCAGCGCTCCAAAAGCCAACGCTTCCAAATAAACCTGTTGGACCATAGCTTGGTGTTGTGAGATTTTTAACTTACTTAAGAAAAGATGCACTGGCACTGGAGGAGGTTCGATGGGTTGATTCCGAAGTTGATGGGCTTGCCTTATGAGGAGAGGCTGAGTAGACTGGGATTATGTTCATTGGAATTCAGAAGAATGAGGGGTGATCTTATTGAAACATATAAAATTATGAAGGGAATTGATAAAATGGAAATAGATAGGATGTTTCCACTGGCAGGTGAAACTAGGACAAGAGGGCATGGCCTCAAGATCAGAGGAAGCAGATTTAGAACTGAACTGAGAAAGAACTTCTTCATCCAGAGGGCTGTTAATCTATGGAATTCCTTGCCCAGGGAAGTAATTGATACTACTTCAATAATCACTCTTAAAGCTAAGGTAGATACATTTTTGAAAAATAAAATGTGAAAACGTGGGAAGTGGAGCTGAGTCCACGAAAAGAGTAGCCATGATCTTATTGAATGGCGGAGCAAGCGTAAAGGGATGGTGGTCTACTTCTATTCCCAGTTCTTATCAAATTGAACTCTCATTCAGTCCCTTCCATTCAGAAATGCTTTACTGAAGCTTATCACACCTACATTGTCAGAAATGCTTTACTGAAGCTTATCACACCCCCATTACTGAAGCTTATCACACCTACATTGTCTTGGGGAAGCACTGAGACAGGAAATCATTTGCATAATGATTCCCCTGGATTAGGGCATTTACATTTACATTATCTCTGAGGATGACCTCATCCTACAATTGTACCTGAGATAACGTGTGGTTATGGGAGGGGGAGTGGCCAGAGTACCTGTTAGCATTAGCAACTGACCTATATAAAGGGGATGTGTTTCCTTTGTTCGGAGCCTCATTTGACTTGACTTTGCACGCCTGTGAGGAGGGTGAAGGGGGTCACCTAGCTTGTACAGGCTTTAATAAACTTTAATTGTTTGCATAAGTTGGTGTGTGCAAGCTGCATCTTGTGTGTGAAACCTCTGGAAAAAGAACCCGATATATGGATTGGATAGGCATATGGAGGATAGTGGGCTTGGATCGGCGCAACATCGAGGGCCAAAGGGCTGCGTTGTACTGCGCTGTATTTTTCTATGTTATATATGGTGGCAGCATTGATATTCCAACATACATGGAGCTTCCAGGGGGACTGAATAAACGATCATCTGAGTGTTTGTTGCGTGAGATGAATGGGCACACAACGTAAGATTCACCCTGATCTCTCTCTCTCTCTAAACAACACTCAGTTGACTCCTCGTCTCTTAGGACTTGGTGGTGACGGATTCTTTGAAGTAACTCGCACACTTGCACACCAACGAGTCGCTTTACACAAAAAAGGGTTTTGATTGGGGTTAGAGTCGGGGTTAGAGTCTCCAGACTCTATATAGAATAAGAAAAGGGTGAGAGGTAAAGTGAGAAAGGGGTTAGAGTCCTCTCGGTAAAAGGGGGTTAAAGTCCCCTGGAAAAAGGAGTTTAAAGTCCTATAGACATGAGGTTTGAGGTTCCAGAGTAAGAAAAAAGTTAGAATTTGGTACTTCTTAAAGTTATTGCCTTTATCCCTCACATCTCCCCTTAGAAGTACTTTTAGAACAACATGACGTCACCGGGAAAAGGGGGAGAAAGTGGAGCCGGTCTGCTCGGATCCCAGCAGTGAAGTGCATTGACTGCCGGGGAAGCTTTGTTCAGGTTTTTATTGTGGAATCTCAGTTTCTGGGCTGTGGACTCGACTTGATGAGTGTTTCGTCTGGGGGAAAGAGTGTGGCTTGGACTGTGGTGCCATGTAGTCCGCTGCGAGGGCTTTGTCTTTTTATAAGAGTAATTTCAGGGAGAGGATGTGAAAAAAAAGAGAAACGCTGAAAATAAGGTTGTACTAATACTTAGGTCGGAAAAGGCAGTTTCAATGTAAATTGTGGATTAGTGGTGCTGGAAGAGCACAGCAGTTCAGGCAGCCCTTCATCGGGAAGGGCTTTTGCCCAAAATGTCGATTTTACTGCTCCTCGGATGCTGCCTAAATTGCTGTGCTCTTCCAGCACCACTAATCCAGAATCTGGTTTCCAGCATCTGCAATCATTGTTTTTACCTCAATGTAAATTGTGCCATGCTGAGATGTTTGATATTTAAATATTTTGATTTGTTAAAATACTGGTTTAAAAAAACTTTTAAGAGGCTGTTTTGCCTTATTTGGATTAGGATCTCAATTCAATGTGTTTTGTGGATTATGTAATAGGGCATATTTTATTTTTACACTAATACTATACAGCATTATGTCCTTTTTAAAATTAAACTAGTAACCTTAAAACAAATTGATTGAGGACCCTGAGCCCCTGAATTGTTTGAAATTCTACAATGCCTGTTTAAAAAAAACAATTGTGTCAGTGGTCATGCTTTAGCCAGATGAGGATATTGTATTATAATATCTTGTTACTATGTTTTTAATGCAGAGTGTTCACAAAAAGAAGAGTGCATTTTAATTTTGATGTTTTGTCAAGATTTTAGAGAATATTAGAACTTGAGGCTGAGCCTTTTAAGTTCTGTCAATTATTGTTAAGACTTCATTGGCCCCGTTCATATTGCAAAGTCAAAGAAGGTTGAAATAGGCAGACATAATTTAGTGTAGTTAAACATGTGACTGTCTTCATATTGATAACCACCTTGGCAAGGAAGGAATGAGAGAGGAAATGCAGAGATATTTTTAGCAGCTAACATTGTCTCTAGAATTTCTCCATTCACAGGTAAAGCATGCTTTGCACAACCTGATCCAACAGATTCAATCAGCTCTCCAGTCATGAGCACAAAAAGTGAAGAAGCTAACAGCAGTGAAGTGGAGGTTGGTAGGTTTTTTGCCAGTGGTCTTCCTATGGATGTGAAACCATGTGAGCTTGATCCTTCTCTTTCGGTCATTTAAGGTACATGTGAAGCTAACATCAAAACAGCCAATTGATTTTGTTACATTTGACAGCAGAGCAGGAGCAGAAGCAGCACAGAATGCTGCGTTCACCTAGCCTGCTGCTGCAGCTGCAATTGCTGCACTTCACACTCAGATATGCTGGTATCCTATATCTGAAGCATTTCCGCAAGAATGGAAGTCTCATCAGTTTTGTTAGGTATATAATTGCCGTTATCCAAGAATTCAGATTACTCTGTGGAGTGATGCAAAAGGCCAGACTGGATTTTGTTTTCAGGTTGGACTTTACTGAACAAGATTTTGAATAACTGGCTTGTTTCCACTCGACTTGGAGAAGGTGGACTGGTCACTAAGGACTGTAGATTTAAGAACTTTACTGGTGAACTGTTTTTCCACGTGGGAGGATTCTGCAAATTCTTTTTACTGCATGGACTAGTAATTTTTGTTGTTATAATTATTGCATGTTGTGTATCATTAACTTGTTTAAATACTGGTTGTCAGAGTCTTATGAAAGCTGATAGTGTCAACTAGGCGGTTATCATGGAATGATAAAAGGGTGGAACGTAATGCTAAAAGATTAAATTGTACTATCTCTCTGGACATTAATGTAATGTTAAAGGGTTAAACTGTACTGTCTTTCTCCAGAAGCTGAACATTTTGGAAGTGAGTGGGAGTGGGGGGACATTCATGCAAGAATGAGGATGACTCCCATTTCATTTGAGCAGCCATTTACTACTACTACTCCTGCAATATTAAATTAAACTCTCATCCAGTCCCTTCCATTCAGAAATGCTTTCATAATAATCCCCTGATACTGAAGCATATCACACCTACATTGTATTGGGGAATCACTGTGTCAGGAAATCATTTGCACAATGATTCCCCAAGATTAGGGCATTTACATTTGCATTATCTCTGAGGATGACCTCATCCTACCATTGTAACTGGGGTAACATGTGGTTATGAGAGGGGGAGTGGCCAGAGTACCTGTGCGCATTATCATCTTACCTGCATAAAGGGGATGCGTTTCCTTTGTTTGGGGTCTCTTTTGACTCCACTTTGCACGCTTACGAGGAACGTCAAAGAGGGTCACTTAGTTTTGTACAGGCTTTAATAAACTTTAACTCTTTCCAGAAGTTGGTGTATGCAAATTACATCTCGTGTGTGAAACCTTGGAAAAAGAATCTGACGCTCAGAAAGATTGAATACATGACATCTATGTAGATTTATTGAGTAGTAGAGATATATGGCATGGAAACAGACCCTTCAGTCCAACTCGTCCATGCCAATCAGATATTCTAAATAAATCTAGTCCCATTTGTCAGCATTTGTCTCATATCCCTCTAACCCCATCCTACTCATAAACCCATCCAGATGCCTTTTAAATGTTGTAATCGTATACCCATGACTTCTAACATTCAACATTTATGTCACATTTAACATTATGAATGGTTCCAAGGTACTTACAGAAGAATACAGTCACATAAGGAGATATATGAGAGCAGATGACTGAAAGCTTGGCTTTAATAAGCATCTTAAAGGATGAAAGTGAGGTAGAGGAGTGAAGAAATGTAAGTAGGGAGAGCTTAGAGCTAAGGCAACTGTAGGCACTAGTGGCCGGGCAATAGGGAATACTTAAGATACCTACAATCTTGTTAAAATGAAAAAAAACACTAGTCAGACCATAGCTGAGTTGCTGCGAACAGTTTTAGTCCCCTTATCTAAGGGAAGGTACAATGGCATTGGAGGCAATCTAGACAAGGCTACAGGGGGACTGAGGAGAGGTTGAGTAGGTTGGGCCAATACTCATTGAAGTTTAAAAGAATGAGAAGTGAACTTACTGAAACATTCAAGACTTATAGGGACTTGATACTAAAGGTTGTGATCTTTGTGGGAGAGTTCAAGACGGACGGTCATCGCTTCAAAATAAGGGGTGGTCTTTTAAAATAGGGGTGAGGAGGGATTCTTCCCTCAAAGAGTAGTGAATCTATAGAATTCTTTACCACAGAGGGCTGTAGGGGTTGGATTGTTGAGTACATTGAAGGCTGAGAGATTTTTAATCAGTCATCGAATGCTACAGAAAAAAGGCAGTGAAATGGAGTTGAGGATTAGCACATCAGCCATGATCTCATTGAATGGCAGAGCGGACTCACTGGGCTGAAAGACCAATTACTGCTTTTATGGTCTTATGATCGTCTTATAATTTATCTCCACTACTCAAGCAGTACAATGAACCTCATTAAAAGTAAAAAGAGTTTAGGCTAAAAAAATCTTAACTGCTTCCACGTTTCTCCCTAGACCCGTTGAGCATTTCCAGATCTTTCCTGTTTTTAGATTACTCATGTTCTTGTGAAAATAAACAATTGTTTACTAATACTCTATCATTTACCTGTTTATTATCGATGCTGTACGCTTTCATCATATGATGAAATCCCTGTTCACGAATGATTTATGTACTTAACAACCTAACAACGATTTACGTCAGCACGATAAATATAAACGAGAAACTTCTTCAAAATAAAATTAGAGATATGGAACCTTAAGTCATGTTGAATGAAGCAATTCGTCTAATCCGTTCAATTTTCATACTTCCAGTCAACCTGTTATCTTATTCCCCGAATACAGAGAGCACTTCAATACAAAGTGATGCAGGGCCCATTTCATTCACATAAAGCATCTTCACATCTACAACAATCGCAGCACCACCGATTCTGAGAAATAAAAACCCTCAACGGTCAAATAGCGTTTCACAAGCGTAATCCCTGGTTAACTAATTCAGAAGGGATGCATTCCGTCTTATTTTAGTAATAATCGAAGAAAATATTGCAGTTACAGGGTGATTTACCGTGGAAAATTGATACTTCGCAAACTTTGCAGCTGGCGGTGTTTGAGGACCGGTGTAGTCTCGCGGTACAATTGGTCTGCAGATGGTCACGTTGTGCATTTCCAACACTAAAACCAGGAGCCATTTTAACAGCGGGAGCTAGTGATTGTGGAAGAGAAGCGCGGGCACAGAACAAGAGGAAGGAAAATCAGGTGCTCGCGCTTCTCTCATTGCTTTGGTTGTTTTGTTTCAGGGGGGAAAAAATTGCCCCTTCACCTCATTGTGCATTTGTTTTACAAAATAAAATTTAAAAAACCTCCACTGACTGCAAGTTATGGCGATGGCTACTCCAAAGAGCCAGCCCCGTCCGAGCGGCCGGAGTGCAGCGAGCTCCCCGCTCAGTCCGACCCGCATCTCCCGGCTGCAGGAGAAAGAGGAGTTGAAGAACCTCAACGACAGGCTCGCCGTATATATCGAAAAGGTACGCTCGCTGGAGTCCGAGAACAGTATCCTGCAGTTGCAAATCACCGAGAGGGAAGAAGTGACGAGCCGGGAGCTGACCGGCATCAAGAACCTGTACGAGAATGAGCTGGCGGACGCTCGCCAATCTCTGGACGAGACCGCGAAAGAGAGAGCGCGGCTGCAGATAGAGCTGGGGAAGCTCCGCGGGGACTATGACAATGTGCTGCAAAAGTAAGGCTGGCTGAAATTTGGGGTACGCGTCTCTTCGATGATAAAATGCAATTATTTTTTAGGCGGATAAATATTTACCTACGGAGTTCATGTTAGCAAAGTGCACCCCTCCCATTTGCGTACAAAATGTGTATATAAGCTCTATTTAAATTTTAGTATCGAACTAGTGTCGATGGGGCAAATATTTTACGAGATGAGTATTTTGGAAGAATCGCCCTGAATTGTGATTTGTTTGTTAAGGTCAGTTTTTTTATGACTTTGTTTGTTTATTGACTAGTAATTTTGAGATATTTTCCTATTTTAAGTAGACTAGCCTCTCCTTGAGAGGCAGTAAGCTCAATGTGTTTGTATAATTTTACTATATGTTCATAAAGGAGTGATTGGGTACTCGGGACGAATGTCCGCAGCAAATTCCTAGCGAATTCCTGGATGTAGAGTTTGTACCGAACAGCTGTTTTAAATAATGCACGGACTCTCGCCTTTTTTCTACTAAATTAGTGGGCAGATGGTTTGTTTTTAGCCTTCTACATTTCAAAAAGTAATTTGTGTTGATCTGAAGTGTCATCTTTTTAGCCGGTGAAATCCGAATCGTTAAAGCCAACGTCCATGGCTTCATGTTGGAATTGTTTTTTGTTATCTCTAAATACATGCCAGTTGTAATTGGCGCTGGTTGAATGGACAAATCTGTCAAGTCATTACACAGGCTGCCCTTTTTATGGACTGAAGGCTGTGGCGCTTTCCTGCATCTTCTTTTTAGTGGGGGGAAGGGCCTCCTAAAATCTCAGTTCTTTGAATATCACATCATGGATTCGATTTTTTTTTTTGTAAAACTGTTAAAACGGCGAAGTGGTGCGAGTTCCGTAGTAAATGTTTATTTTTGTTCACTGGGGGTGTGTTTTGAGGGGGGGAGTGGTGACTGAGTGTTGGACAACAGCCATCTGTCGTGTGGAAGCGTTGCTGTGCAGACAAAGAAGCTGTTCCATTCAGCCGGAGGCTGGGTCCCTACGAGACACATTGAATGAGAACTTTCCATAAATATTCCCAATAAGAACAGTGTCGCACGTAAGGTTACACTGTAACATTTCTCATTTACTGTGCTGTGTAGGTTCGAAAGGTAGCTGCCGAGGCGGGCTGAACGATTTATTTGTTTAGTAACAAAGAAGCAGCTTCTGGTGAGGATGAGATGGTGAAGGCGGGGGGGGGGGGGGGGGGGCTGCAGGGGTAACCCCATCTACCAGTTTTAAAAAAAAATAATCACCTTTTAATGTTAAATGCATTATTCACAATTTCCGCGATACCACCCATCGCCACCGCCGCATCCACTACTTTTTTTTTCAATCAGTGGCAAGAAATAGATTTTCGAAAAATCTCCAGGAGCAGTTGTTTGTTTTTCCTTGTTGACTTGCGTCAATCATAGATCAAGTGTTTCCCCCACCCCAACGTAAGTTTGTGCGGTGTTTAATTGTTTGTAAACAATTTCTGATCGGTAGTTGCAACTAAGGGCGACTGTTGGATACATGGTAGCTTCGATATTGCATCTATCAATTTTTTCATAAACGGTTCAATGTTTGTACACGCGCTAGTGCACTTGTCTGTTTACATTTTGTGATCGCGATATGAAGGTAACCATCTTTCTTCAATTAAGTGTTCTGTATGGAATCGCTTTTTTTGATATTAAATTTTGAGGTTTGTGATTAGAGTTAAAAAGGGAATCGCATGAAGTCTGCCTGGAAACCTTGCTAGGTGTTCTAATTGCTGGAGGTTAAAGCAACCCAGGTGGTGTTGCTTTTAAACTGAGAAAATGTGCAAGGTGATGATGATAGCAACCTGTTTACCAACAATGGATAGTCTGAGCATTTCCAAAGTCCCTGAAATTTTAAACTGTATCTTTCCAAGCTGGAAGAATTGGGCTCTCAGTAAGATCACGTATAACAGAATGGCCTACTTCAGCTCCTGTGAAATCCGGGCTGTACTGATCATCACCCTTAACACGATTTTCCTGCCTTTCCCCCCCACACAACCCTCAATTCCCTGACTGATTCTGAAGTCTGTTTACCTCGGCCTTGATCACGTGCAGTGATCCTGGGCAATATCCATGCTTGGGCTGAAAAGTAGCAACTAGCATTTGTGGTGCACAAATGCCAGGCAATAACCATCTCTAGTAAGAAAAAAAATCCAACCACCAGCCCTGAATGTCTGTCAACATCCTGGGTCAGTGGGGGGAGGGGATGGCATGGGATGGGTTAACACTGACCAGAAAATGAACTGGACGAGCCATATAAATCATAACTACAAGAACAGGCTAGAGGCAATGAAAATTGCAGTGACTAATTCGCTTCCTCAGTGCCCAAAGCCTGTCCACTCAGCATAAGTCAGGGTTGTGATGGAATACTCCCCTCTTTAGAAGCTCCGACAACAGTCTAGAAGTTTGACATCATTCAGGACAAAACAGCCTCTTCAATTGGCACCACATCCACAAATGAAGTAAACTACTGCTGATGTTGTAAACCTGAAATGGAAAGGGGCAATGCTGGAAATCTTTCAGTCTGGTATCATGTCGAAAGATGAGCAGCTAATGTTACAGATTGGCCTGTATCTGCTGAAAGGGCATAACCTGAAACATTCTCTTTCGACAGAGAGAAACACATTTGATGGTGATATTTGCATAAGTTTGTTTTGAAGTTTTAATTTTGAAAAAAAAAGTTACTTGTTTTTCCTCTCCCAATCTTAGTAAGATTTTTTTTAGTACGTGATGTGCATAGTTAACTTTTCATGTTGTTCCAAACTTGATGCATGATAAGAAATCAATTCTGCTGCACCTGGTATTAATTTTAGGACAGTGCAAGGTATTTTGTATCCCTGTGCACAGACTTTGAAATGCTTGGCTAGATTTTGGATCAAAGCTTGAAATCCCTACAGTTACAAATACCCTAACAGTTATTTATTTGTGGCAGTACTTCTCCAAGATATTTGTTTGCTGACCTCCAAACATCCAAAAGTGCAAGTCATTCAGAATTTCTAAACTATATTTTAGATTAGATTAGATTACTTAGTGTGGAAACAGGCCCTTCGGCCCAACAAGTCCACACCGACCCGCCGAAGCGCACCCACCCGGACCCATTCCCCTATATTTACCCCTGCACCTAACACTACAGGCAATTTAGCGTGGCCAATTCACCTAACCTGCACATTTTTGGAGTGTGGGAGGAAACTGGAGCACCCGGAGGAAACCCACGCAGACACGGGGAGAATGTGCAAACTCCACAGTGGTCGCCTGAGGCGGGAATTGAACCCGGGTCTCTGGCGCTGTGAGGCAGCAGTGCGAACCACTGTGCCACCGTGCCGCCCGTGAATTTTAACTGCATTCACTTTCTTGCTAATCCTTTGTGGGCTTCCCATCTTTACAAAAATACTAATTAAGATTCTCTCCATGCTGCTAATTTTTTTTTTAGAGAAAAGTAGCTTTATGTCTCTCAATGGCCTCTAGTTCTTGTGCATCTCTTCATTCTGTGTTTGTTACTTCCTAAGAAATAGGAGCAGGCGTAAGACATTCATCCCCTGAAGCTTGCCCTGCCATTCCATAAGATCATGAGTGATCTGTTATAGGCCTGATTCTGCCAGCTCTTCATAGCTCTGTTTTTCAATTCGTATAATAACCTACCTATCTACTCTTTAAATACTTTGATTTAGCCTCCTGAGCACTCTGGGGCAAGGAATTCCAAACATTCACTACCCTCTGGGAAAAGAAGCTGCATCATATTTCAGTTTTAAATGAATGACCCTTATTTTGTAACATCATCTCAACATCTACCCTGTGAAGCCACCTCAGAATTTTGTATGCTCCAATGGGATCACTTCTTATCCCTTAATTCCAGGAATCTGTGGAGTGAATCTGTTTTGAACCAGCTCCAAAGGCAGTATTTTTTATTTAATTTTTATTTTTTATAATTTTAAAATTTTGTACACAGTACTCCAGATGTGTCCACACTAGCACACTGAGTCTTCCATTTGTAAATTTCAACTTCATAGTAGTAGGGAAAAATTCCATCTGTTGCCTAAATCACTTGCAGCACCTGCATGCTAACCAATTTTTGTGTTTCATACACTAGAACACACAGATGCTGTTCAGTACTTTTTGGACCCTCTCTCTAATTAAATCATAGTTTGTGTTTTGATTCTTCCTATTGAGGTGCATGTCCTCTCATTTGCCTACATTATACTTTACCTACCAAGTTTCTGCCCACTCACTCATCCTAGCTATATTACTTCCCAGATTTCTTGTACCTTCTTTGCAATATGCCTTCTCACCTATTTTATTTCAGCAAATTTTGATACGTTCCATTCTACCCCTTTCTCCAAGTTATTAATGTAGATGGTAAATTGAGGCACTGGGATGAATGCTTTTGGCACTCCACTAGTTTTATCTTTCCAAACTGAATAAGATCCATTAATCCTGACCTTGTCCTTTGTGTCCACCAATCCTCAATCCATCCTCGTGCGTTACCCTCAAGTCTGAGTTTCTCTCTTCTACAATAACCTTTCATATGGCACCTTTTACAGAATGTCTTGCGGAAATCTCAGCAACCATTCACTTTCACTGTTATTTCTTTGGCATTGTGCCACCTTTTTTCCTGCACTTTTTCTCCCTCTCTTGTTCTAGTACAAAACAAAAATAATCCAGATGTTGGAAATCTGAAATAAAAGCAAAAACTGGAAATGACCAGCATCTGTGGAGAGGGAAAAAAAGTTGACCCTTAAATGTCATGGTATTAGAGGGACGGAATGTAGTCTGGTGTTGATTACGACTGCTGTAGTTCTGTGGTTTCCTCTTGAATGGTAACCCTCTGCCAACTTTGACTGCAATGTAGGATATTGCAGCTGATGTGGATTGCTCCAGGATGGCTATAGTGAAAGCAGCTTTCAAACAAGTCATTCAGAAGAGAAAGTTGTTTGCCCAGTGTCATTAGTTGAGAAGTGAAAAATAATTTGTAGTTTTGAAAAGAGACCAGAAAATACATGGCTGACAAAGTGAGGCTGAAGCACTGAAATTCTTTTGAAGTGTAATCACTGTTGTAATGCAGAAAATGTGGCAGTAATATGACAAAATAATTTATGAAATGTTTATATGCAGAAACCTTTCAAATTGCCCTCATTGGGTGAAAGCAAGAACACCAAATTTCAAGTAGTTGCAATTCATACTACAGTAAAAAAAGTGCTGATTGGTTGCAAGATTACCCTGATCAAGTCATTGCTATGGCAAAAGTAACAGGCGATTATAGATTCCCCAACTTCCAGATAGTTTAGAAAAGAATATGACTTGAACATATTTCTTTTGCTTGTGGGGAGCAGATCCCTGTATATGACATGCTTCACTTCCAACAAGCTCAAATGTGGCTTATGAGCACAACGGATCATCTTCATTTGGTAGTTGCTATTACTGTATTACACTCAGGACTGTTCATTAACTGCTGCCTGCTCACAGAATCAAATCTAACAGTAGGGATTTTGTGCTGAGTTTTGCAAGAATGAGCTGATTGAATATGGCCTTTACCCTTTTGATTATGAATAAATGAGGGAGCATGTTGTTTTGAATCTGCTGTGTCATTATAACTATATATCTGGCATCTCACAGCATGACTTCATACTGCTTCTCACCCCACCATGTGGTGGGTAGAACACTGTTTTTGGACTGACTGAGGAATTCTGTTAGTAGTATTGATGTGGAAATAGAGTGCATCAAAGATATCCTGCAGAACAATATCTCCCTTAATTGGGTTATTGTTCACTGTGTATCACGCAAACTCAAACACATTCAAGACTGCTGGTTTTGGATTGGAGTGTGTCCAATATATTACACATTAAACAAGCTTTCTCATGGCTATGCAAGTAGTATTTTCTACTAGTAAGATGCTGCTTCTAGCTTAAAATGCAACTTTCCAACCAAATCAGCATTCTTTTTTCCTGTAACATATAAATTGTGATCCTCTGAAATGAAATGTATTGCATTTGTCCTCAGGAGTGAAAAATACAACGCTTCAACATCAGTGTCTCATACAGCAATGCATATCGCGTCATGTGCCTAAGTACTGGGATCAAAATTTGTCTGTTTCTGAAGCTCTAGGATTGAAGCTGAGTTTCAAGAGACAAGGGGGCCAGGGATTGCAGAGTCTTCACTTAAAGTAATATGCTAGCCATTAGAGTCCTGAATGGTTTTAACTTTTATCTAATCATTTGCTCCTGATGTCAGGACGGTTGAGTGGCTAAACTGGTTGTGACCCCAATCCAGTTTGGACCTCAGCAGACGCCATCACCAAGAACTCCTTGGGCAACAGGTTAAAATTGTAGGGGTTGACAGAGCAACGTGCTATCTGTGCCATGATATTTACTGTTTTAAAATGGCATTTAAATAGGATAACCAAGCCATGACTTGGGTTAGTGTAGTGAGAATATAAAATATGCATGGTAATGACTAGTCAAGTACATTTAACACATGCAGAATAACCGCATTCAAATGACAACTGAGAAACATAAAGCTTAGCATTAGTTGGGAAGGTTCTTACTTCAAAAACAGCTGTAAAATGAAAATAATTAGAATGTGCTCTAAACTTGAATACCTATATATTCAAAATGTCTACCAGAGCTTTTTGTAACTTATACCCCTTGTAATATTCCAGATCATTGGTGTCTTAACCATTTATTGTGCTATGAAGTAATAAGTGGTGTTATTCCAATGGAGATAATTTGCTGCTTCTGCTTCACAAACAGGTCTTTGAAATTCTCAAAGCAGTTAATCTGTTTTGGTTTACCCATTGAACATGTTGAATACTTCCCTCTTTGCTCACCAATGTAAAAATTGAGGCATGTTTTTAGGAGTCTGGGATTAGTCAATTAATCTACTCCAGTGAAAGTGCATTTCTCTTTTTTTTAAAAAAAACATAGAACTGCTCTGCTAATGTGAACCTGACAATTTCTGTTGTCATTTTGGGGCAAATCAGTGGTCCCTGATTGGATGCTCATCTATGGCTCACCACCTTCCTAGATATGACAGTTCAAATCCTCTTTGGTGGTCCCTCACAGATGAGACTGACTCTCATCCACTTTGTGTGTCTGTAGGTGGCTGTACAGACCCTGGAACAGAGCCTGTGGTACCTACATTTTTGAGCAAGTGCTGATCACGGAGAGGGGTGGGTGGGGCATTGGTGTGACAGTGCATTTTTTTTGTTGTTTGTGCCTGGCTTCCCATTTCTTTCTGATGGCAAGTCTTGAGGTGCTCAGTGCCTTCCCGGATGCTTCTCCTCCACTTTGTACAGAGTTGGGCCAATGATTCCCCGGCGTCAGTGGGAATGCTGCACTTTGCCAGTGAGGTCTTGAGGGTGTCACTGAAGTGCATTCTTTTTTTCACCTAGGGCTCACCTGATGTTTTAAGTAGAGCACCTCATTGGAGATTCTTGTCAGTCGTGCAGACGACGTGGCCAGCCCATTGTAGCGATCAAGGGCCATCAGTACCTTGATGCTTGGGGATGTTGGCTGGGTCAAGAATGCTGGTGTTGGTGTCTTTTTTTTTAACAAGTGAATTTGCAGGATCTTGTGCAGAGAGCATTGGTACTGCTCCAGTGCCTTGAGGTGTCTGCTGTAGACTGTCCATGTCTCCAAGCCATATAGGAGGGTTGGAACTACTACAGCTCTGTAAACCATGATCTTAGTGTCAAATCTGATTATTGTTGTTCTCAAATACCCTTTTCCTCAGTGCGCTCCCACACTGAGGCATTGCTGGATCTCATCATCAGTAGATGCTTTGGCCAACTGGATACTTCTGATTGAAAGTGGTCAGTGTTCTCTAAGGCCTCTGTGTGGACCTTGATCAGACATTTCTTCCACAAAGCTAGACTAGGTTGATGGAGGACCTTTTTTGTCTTGGAGATGTTGTCATATGCCTCTAAAGGTGCTGATGATGGTCTGGACTACATCCTGAGTTTGCACATACCCAAGCAAGATTTGCGTGCTGCAGCTTGACAACACTGGTTGGAGTGATTTTGTTCTTGGATTGAAGGCAGTGGTAGTTGAAAAATTTCCCATCAGTTTTTTTGTAAGTTTTGTTCCGCTCCAGTGGGAGTTTGGTGAGGTGAAGTATTGCAACAAGCTAGATTGACAACAGTAGCAGGAAATCCATGCAGATGCTGTAACTCTTCAGAGCTTATCTAGACTCCACATTGGCTTGCTCTACCTCTATCAATGCTGACTGAACAGCTGTGATCTCAAGCATTTGTTGTTCTCTGGTTGAGAACTGTGTTGGGGCAATGACTGAGCCCTGCTTGACAATGGTTTGAATGGGAAAATGGGTTGGTGGTAGAGCCATTTGTCATTTCCATGACTTCCATGTTGTCATGGAGAAGGATGATGACAAACTAATGGTGGAGCAGGATGTTTCATTATTCTTCCCGATTGAATGGTGTCAAAGGCCTCCCCTCACCTCGCCCTTATCTTCTCGTGCCTCAGTTGACCTCTCCTGGTCTCACACCTGCGAGGACTGAGACCTGAGCGTCACCACTCCTGTTTCCTGACTGCCTTCAAACTGAATCTTCTGGTGCTTGGAATGGGGCGTATCAGCGGCTGCATGGCCTACAAACTGTTCAATCAGTGATCCTGTCACAGCTACAACTGCAGCGAGATTTTAGAAACACTCCATCCAGTGTTTATATCACTGCAATAATTTTTGTAACTACCTCCTAAGTGTTTTAATCGTAACCCCAATCATTTTCTAATGACCACCCCCGGCCCAATGATAGTTTAAATATAACTGACAACCTCCGTGAACTCCAGTTCCTCAAGCTGTACCTTTTTTGGGTTCTATCTCACATTAGACCCACTTGCCCATTATCCAAGTCCTTAACTGAAATAAGTTGGCACTTAACCCAAATTTCTCACTTATTGATCTGGCATTGACTGTAATACTGGCATTAGTAATAAATATGATAACTACAGATATTCCTGCTCAAAAGATGGATGCACAGTGCTATGCAGTTTAGGGTATATACTTTCCTAGCCACACCTAATTAAATGTTGCAATCCATACTGGTGCACAAGCTAAGTGAATGTTGTTCGCCTGAAGTTAACAGTCATCATGGCCGTTTACAGCTTTTGCCTGTGGTCATTGCACAAAATATGACTGTAAATTGTGGAATGCTCATGTGCAGATTAATGTCCAAATCAAGTAGCTACTGCCAATGATACCTTAACATGCTACCCTGATCTCTCAAAAGTGAACAGTTATGAATACTGCTTTTTTTTTTTAAAAAAAGACTATCATGTTAAGTAAGGTGTAACTTTTCCTGACATAGTATTCATCATTACTATTGAGTGCCTTCAGTTGCCCTGAGAAACACACTTTTTTTGAATTTGTGGAACAGTTTGAGGAAGATATCCACATTTTAATGTAGAAATGTGAAAACAAAACTTCAGATTTGGAAATAAATCAATTAAATTCAGAAGTGAGAAATATTAAGTGCCTTTAACTTTGTGTGAATGTTTCGATCTGGTTTGGCTACTTATTGACCATAACTGCTGCTTCCTGCCATATGTTGCCTTGACTCAGCACTCAATTTTAAACTATCATCAGGAAAGGGGTAAAAATCACAGCACAAACCTCCAATGTTTTTGTGGGCTGTTTTCTTTGGAAATCTGTATTGCTCTTTGTTTGACTACAGGAACTAGGCCAGTAATTTTGGGATATGGAGAAAATTGAATTCAAACTGGCTGTGAGCATGCAAAATTGAAGTTTTGATTTCTGTAAAATTCTTAGAACGATCAATAAAACAAAACCTCTAACATATATTCTAGTGATTTCACCTCCCCTCTCCAAGTATCTTGAAAATGTTTTAAGTGGTTATGGCAATGGTAGTAGAGTTGATTTCAGCAATCTCCAATCTTTGCTCTTTAAAAAGTTTCCAGATGAATCAAATTTTTTGAGATGGAGATTTCAAGGATTTCAAGCATAGAAGAAATGCCCAGCAGAATTTTCAGTTTTCTGGACAATTCTTCCAGAATTGATGTGGATTCCACACTGTCCCCATGTGCAACTCTTGTCGATGCTGAAGTCGTGACTGTCTAGCTATGGAAGCATCTGAAGAAAGGCTTATGCCCGAAACGTCGATTCTCCTGTTCCCTGGATGCTGCCTGACCTGCGGCGCTTTTCCAGCAACACATTTTTAGCTCTGATCTCCAGCATCTTCAGTCCTCACTTTCTCCTCCATGGAAGCATCTGAGTCAACTAGATTCCTTTTGGGATCGGACTCTTTTTTTTGTATTGCTGATGTACAGTGATGGACATTGGTATTGATGGTCCCTAGTAATTTTAAATGAAGAAATAGATCAAACCAAAGAGATTCTTCTTTAACAGTGAAGTTCATGTAAAAGTAGTGTCGGCCTGAATGCATCTTCTATGTAAACCTTTGGGAAATTCTACGTAATATGAAGTTTGTTTTGGCTGTTCTGTAGAACAAGTTGACAGGGGCTGATAGATATTTAAAACCCTGCATGAAGCAAAGAAACTTGACTTGTGTAGGACAGGTGGATGTTTGAGTCAAATTTAAAATCTCAGCTGTTTTCAGTGATTTTGCAAATCGACCCTTTTTAGTATAGCAAAAAATTAGGCACTGTTTTAATTCCAACTAGTCTAACATCTGCAACTTTAAAAACCAACTTAAAATAAAAGCATTTCTTTGTCGCCTATGTTGATGGGAAAAGCAGCTGCAAGTAGCAGAACCAACTGCCTTATTTGACAAGTGTTTTAATAATGCCTCCCCTTATCCACTGAAGTCTACTGATTAAAGCAGTTGTTTTCAAAAACTGTGCTGCTAACCTTCTGTGAAACAGGCTTTTTAATAACATCTTAACAAAAGTATTTCCAATGTTGATTAAAGTATATGTATTTTGTAAACTCTGAATTAACATAAACAACTATTGCATTTTAAATTGATTAAGGTAAAGTATTTGTTCCTCCTTTTCTCATCAGCCCAGACAGTTATTACATGTACAGGGTATAACCTGCATGGCATGGTAATCAATCGATCAACAGCAGGCGTGCTCTGTTTTGCCTCGTGTATTTAATTGTTCACAATACAACATCTCAATGGGTGAAATTATCAATCAGTTTAATGCTTTGGTTTTGTTGCAGGTCATCACAAGCAGCTTAGTTAGACAGAGATTTTTATTTTTAATGTCTGCAGAATTCAGGCTGAGAAATAAGTTTTCAGCTGTTGAGAAGGAGGGGCAGAGTGAGGGGAACAGATAAGTGCCCAGAGCAAAAGACCAAGGGAGTGCTAATGGTGCTAAAAGAAGTAGAGATGTAACGTAGGTGTAAATAATAGATGTGAGAAGGAGAAATGGGGCTCAAATTTGTGGAAAGATACAATGTGCTTTAATAAGCCTGAGGATTTGGGGGTATACCTTGGCATGGTTAGAGGATTGGCTAACTAAACCAAGGGTTTGGGTAAGAGGGTATTTTCACCCTTCACCCTGGAGGCAGCCTGCCTCATTCCTGATGAAGGGCTTTTGCCCGAAACGTCTTTTTTTTTCCCCTGCTGCTCAAATGCGACCTGACCTGCTGTGCTTTGTCTATTTACCGTATCCATGCCCCTCATGATTTTATAAACCTCCTAAGGTTACCCCTCGGCCTCTGCTCCAGGGAAAACAGCCCCAGCCTATTCAACCTCTCCCTATAGCTCAAATCCTCCAACCCGAGACCAGAATCGCACGCAATATTCCAACAATGGCCTAACCGATGCCCTGTACAGCTGCAACATGACCTCCCAACTCCTGTACTCTATACTCTGACCAATAAAGGAAAGCATACCAAACGCCTTCTTCACTATCCTATCTACCTGCGACTCTACTTTCAAGGAGCTATGAATCTGCACTCCAGGGTCTCTTTGTTCAGCAACACTCCATAGGACCTTACCATTAAGTGTGAAAGCCCAGGTAAGACTTGCTTTCCCAAAATGCAGCACCTCACATTTATCTAAATTAAACTCCATCTGCCACTTCTCAGTCCATTGGCCCAATCTAATCAAGATCCCGTTGTAATCTGAGGTAACCTCCTTCGCTGTCCACTACACCTCCAATCTGTTCACAGTACTGTATTGGTCTCCTTATTTCAGGAAGAATGTAAATCTATTAGAAGCAGATCAGAGAAAGTTTACTTTTATTTAGTCACGAGATGTGAGCACAGCAGTGTTGGCATTTAAGGCCCTTTCCTAGTTGTCCTTGAGAAGGTTTCGAGGTTCTGCCTTGAACTACAGTTGGTTAACCCACTGTGTTGTTAGGAAGGGAATTCTAGGATTTTGATCCAGAGCCAGTGAAGGAATGACAATAATATTTTCTAGTCAGAATGGTGAGCAGCTTACGTAAGAACATAAGAACTAGGAGCAGGACTAGGCCTTCTGGCCCCCTCGAGCCTGCTCTGCCATTCAATAAGATTATGGCTGATCTTTTCATGGCCCCTGCTCCCCTAACCTCCCACTCACCATAACTCTTAATTCCTTTACTGATTTAAAAAAAAAATAAACTACCTATGTTAGTTTTAAAAACCTTTTACTGAGGAAGCCTCAAACACTTCACTCGGCAGGGAATTCCATAGATTCACAACCCTCCTGGGTGAAGAAGGTCCTTCTCAGTTCATCTTAAATCTGCTCTCCCTAATTTTGAGGTTATGCCCTCTTCTCCTAGTTTCATTTCAGTGGAAACATCCTGGGAAAAAGTGAGGACTGCAGATGCTGGAGATCAGAGTAGAGTGTGTGGTTCTGGAAAAGCACAGCAGGTCATGCAGCATCCGAGGAGCAGGGGCATCGACATTTCGAGCATAAGCTCTTCATCAGGAAGCATCCTCTCTACTTCTATCTTATAGAAACATATGAAATTACGAAGGGAATAGATAAGATTCTTACCCCCACCCTTCCATTCTTCTAAATTATAAAGAATATAATCCCCAGTCTAGTCAGTCTCTCCTTGTAAGTCAACCCCCTTAACTCAGGAATCAACCTAGTGAACCTGTTCTGCACCTGTTCACCTGCCAGAAAGGAGATCAAAATTGCACACAGTACTCCAGGTCTGGCCTCACCAGCATCCTGTACAATTGCAACATAACCTCCCTGCTTTTAAACTCAATCCCTTTAGCAATGAAGGACAAAATTATGGTTGCCTTCTTAATTACTTGTTGTACCTGCAGACCTGTGATTCATGTACAAGCACACCTAGGTCCCTCTGCGCAGCAGTGTGCTGCAATTTCTTACTATTCAAGTAAGAAATTTATTCCTTTATTCCTACTGAAATGGATGACTTCACATTTATTAACATATTCCATCTGCCAGACCATTACCCACTCACTTAAAGTATGTTCTTCTGGAAAGTTTCACAGTCCTCTGCACACTTTGCTGGACCACTCATCTTTCGTATCATCTGCAAACTTTGACACACTATATGTGGTCCCCAACTCCAAATCATCTGTGTAACTTGTGAATAATTGTGGTCCAAACACTGATCCCTCAGGCATACTACTAGTCACTGCCAACTGAGATAGCACTCATTTATACCTTTCTTTTTGCTTCTTGTTGGTTAACCATTCCTCTATCCATGCTAATATGTTGCCCATAAACCCCTTTTCTTTGCCTAATGCAGCAGCCTTTTGTGTGGCACCTTGTCGAATGCCACTTGGAAATCTCGATACACCATATTTACTGGTCCCCATGGTCCACCATGTTCATTATACTTTTGGAATTCTATGAAGACATTACCTGCCCTTCATGCTGCATTTGCCCAATGGGACAATTTCTATCTAGATGCCTTGCTATTTCTTCCTTGATAATAGACTCAAACATTTTCCCCACAACAGGAGGTAAGCGAACTGGTCGATTTAATTCCCCATCTTTTGTCTACCTCCCTTTTTTTAAACAGTGACGTCACAATTGCTGTTTTCTAATCTGCTGGAAGTGCCCCAGAGTCCAGTGAATTTGGGAAAATTACCACATGTGCACTTGCTATTTCTCCCAACAATTCTTTTAGCACCTTGGGATGCAGTCCCTTAGGACCAGGAGACTTGTCTACTCTTAGCTTTGTTAACTTGCCCAACTCTACTGCTTTCATGATAATAATTGTTTCCAGGTCCTCACCTACCTTTTTGTTTCTTTGTCAAATATTGACATGTTATTAGTGTCCTCCGCTGAAGACTGACACAAAAATACCTATTCAATACCTCAGGCATTTCCTCAAATCCCCCTTCCCATTCTCTGAAGGACCAATGTTTACTTTAATCACTCTTTTTGCTTTATATATTTAAAGAAACTTTTGCTATCTGTCTTTAGATTATGAGAAAAAACTAGCTCAGAATATATGTTTCTCTTCTTTTAGAGCTTTTTTTTTGTGTGGTTTTCTGTTGACCTTTTTAAAGCTTTCCCAATCTTTAGTTTCTAGCTGACCTTAAGCCACTTTATTAAATTGAAAGAGCAGACACATAACCTCCCTTATTTCCTTAGACACCCGTGGCAGATTACCCCTTTTCCGACAGTCCTTCCTTTTCACTGGTATATACTTCTGCTGAGCACTTTAGAAAATTACTTTGAAAGTCCTCCACTGTTCATCACCTGTCCCACCATAGACTGTTTACTTCCAGTCTATGTTAGCCAACTCCTTCCTCTTCCTATTATTAGACTCCCTTGTTTAAGCCCAGGACCTTGGTATTGGATTTTAACTTCGCACTTTCCATTTGTATTCTAAATTCAACCATACAGTGATTGTTCCACCCAAGAGGGTCCCTAACTATGTCATTGTTAATTATTCCTGTCTCATTACATGCAACCAGATCTAGGATGGCTTGCTCCCATGTCAGTTCCATTAAATACTGTTCAAGAAAACTATTGCAGATACATTCAATGAACTCCTCAAGGCTACCCTGACCAACCCGGTTCAACAAATTGACATGTAGATTTAAATCCTCCATGATAATTGCTGTACTGTTTTACAAGCATTAGTTATTTCTTTGTTTTATTGTCTACCCCAATGTGATATTATTTGGTGGCCTATACAACTACTCCTATCGGTGACGTTTTCTTCTTAGAATTTCTCATTTCCACCCAAATGAATTCCATCTTTATTCTCCATAGAACCTAGTTCATCTCTTACCACTACCCTGATGTTGTCCTTAAATATCAGAGCTACACCACTTTTCTTACCTACCTGTCTGTCCTTCTGAATAGTCTGATACTCCTGATATTTAACACCCAGTCGTGGCCATCCTGCAACCATGTCTTCGCAATGGCTACTAAATCTTTTTCATTTGAGATGATTTGGGGCCATTAACTCCTCTACCTTGTTATGAATGCTGTGAGCATTCCGGTAAATTGCCCTCATGCTAGTTTTTGTACCCTCTTTTTATAAATTCCAATATCTCCTGAGTTATCCATCCTTTTTTACTTCTTTCATAGTCTGTGTAATTAAACTCTCCTGCACACATGCTAATCTGCTGCTTCCCTTTCTATTTACCACCATACTTACTATAGTTTCTCTAGATTAAAGTCCTAGTGACTACCCTATTTATTCTTTTTGATACAACACTGTTTCCAGATTGGTTCAGGTGGAGACCATCTCATTGGTATAGACCCCTCTTGTTCCAAAACTGATGCCAATGCCCCTTGAAATGGAACCCCTCTTTCCCATACCATTTCTTTTGCCATGTGTTTACTTCCCTAATTTTCTTATCCATAAGCCAATTTGCACATGGATCAGGTAGTAATCTGGATGTTATAACCCTTGAGGACCTGTTTCTAGTGCTTAATAGTCCCCAAACAGGCCTTCCTTCCTAGCCTTGCCTATGTTGTTTGTCCCAATGTGGACCACAACATAGTTCCTCCCCCTCCTGCTCCAGTATCCTTTCAGGCCGGTCAGAGTTGTCCTGCGCCCTGGCACCGGGCAGGGCTTGGAAGGGAATTTGCAGGTGGTGGTGTTCCCATATATCTGCTGCAATTGCCTTTCTCGCTGGAAGTGATTGTGGGTTTGGAGGTACTGTCTAAGGATCTTTGGCAAATTTCTGTGGAGCATCTTGTACATAGCATACAGACTCCACCTACTGGACATTAGTGGTGGAGAGAGTGGTTGTTTGTGGATGGGGTACAAATCAAGCTTCTTGAGTGTTGGAGCTGCACTCTGTTGAGACAAGTATTAAAATATACTCTTGGTTTGTGCCTTGTAGATGTTGGACAAGCTTTTGGGAGTTGAGTTACATCAGTATTCCTAGCCTGTGACCTACTCTTGTAGCCACTGCATTTAAATTGCAAGTCCAATTGGGTTTCTTGTCAATGGTAACCCCTGGAATGTTGATTAATGGAGAATTCAGCAATGGTAACACCACTGAATGTCAAAGGTTGGCGTTTAGATCATCTTTCAGTGGAGTTGGTCATTGCCTGGCATTTGTGTGGCATGAATGTTACTTGCCACTTCTCAGCCCAAGCCTGGATGTTATTCAGATGTTGTTGTTACATTTGAACATTGACCTGTTCAGTACCTGAGGAGCTGTGAATGGTGCTTAACATAGTGCAATTGTCTATGAATGACCCCATGTCTGACCACCTGATGGAGGGAAGGTCATTGAAGCAGTTAATGAGGGTTGGACCAAGCACAAACTCTGAACTGCTGTAGGAATGCCCTTGAGCTGAGTGACTGATCTTTAACAAATGTAATCATTTTCCTATTGTGCCAGCTTTGACTTGAACCACCAGAAAGTTATTCCCTGATTCCCATTGGTTACTGATTGCTAGGCTCTTCGATGCCACTCTTGGTCACATGTGACCTTGGTGTCAAAAGCTGTCATTCTCACTTCACTTTGCCTTGCCTCACCTCACCTTCTTCTTTAATTCAGCTGTTCTTCTGTATTTGAGCACCTGAAACGTCGATTTCCCTATCTCGTGATGCTGCCTGGCTTGCTGTGTTCTTCCTGCCTGTCTACATTGACAGAATCCAAACTGGGTGTCAGTAAGTGGATTGTTGCTTAGCAGGTGCTGCTTGATAACACTGATGACCCCTTTCATTGTATACACTACACTTCTACCTCCTCCTTCAGAACAGTGCGATGTGCTAGGTTTGCAACTGTGGGATTTAGAACAGTTAGTGACTTCATTGGAACACAAGGTCATGAACAGTCTTAAACGGATTAATGTGAAAAGGATGTTTCTTCTTGAGAGCATCTCTGTCCCTGTTTTAAGAATAAGGCATTACCCATTTGAAACAGACAAGAGTTTTGTTTTCTTCCATAAGGTCAAGAATCCTTGGAGCTGTCTTCCTTGAAAGGCAGTGAACGCAGAGCCTTTGAATGTCTAAGGGCAGAATTATCTACATTGAGTAGTGGTGTGAAAAGTTATCTGGAGCGACCAAAATGTGGAGTAATCGGGTCGGTCATGATCTGATCGAATGATGGACTAAGCTCTCCAGTTGAATGACCACTCCAGCTAATTTGTACATTCATGAGCAAGACCTAGTGGCTCCAAGATTGGCGACGGAGTTACTTGTGAACACACCTCCAAAGATGTGCAGATAAGGTGAATTGGCCATGCTAAATTGCCCATAGTGTTCAGGGATGCGTAGACTAGGTGCATCATTCAGGGGCAATGTAGAGTAATAGGGTAAGAGAAATGGGTCTGGGTGGGATACTGTTCAGAGGTTCAGTGTGGACTTGTTGGGCCAAATGGCCTGTTGCCACACTAGGGATTCTGATTCTGTGAAGCTTGGTAGATGTTTTGAGGGACTGGCAACTGATTACCATCTGAGTGTTTCCCTTCAGTTCCCTGAATCACCATTTACCAATTGCCAGTTATTGCATGTTGCTGCTGCAAAATGGCTGCTGTCACCACCTGCACAATTTCATTGTTTAACTTGCTGAGCATAGCAAATTCTTTCTTATATGGTTAATGATGTTAGTGCTGGCAGCAATGTGTGAAAATACAATCTTCTAAGCCCAGCTCAACTGTTTTGATTACCTTGGGTTTCTTGCTCTATGAATCTTTTCATGGTGTGGAATTTTGCACCTGCCAATAAAGATTGTTGGTGCTTCATAAATGCATCATTTTCCACATATATGAACATGGATTGTTTAATTTCAGAATTACAATGCCCTGTTGGTTTTGACTTGGTCTAGGAACATACACATTTTAAGAAATAAGATGACAGCATGTTTGAATACGTACTGGCATGCATGGAATGTTGATGGTGGTGAGCAGTCAGATTACACTTGGAGGCCTATTTAAAACAAGTTAACATAAAGGTTGGTGAATATTCTTGCAGGGTACAGTTCTCCTTATTTTGTATACAGACTTTCCAAACAAGATCTCAACGTCCCATTAAAAACATTATCAGTTATCTGAACAAAACACTCCCTGTCCATCTTGTTTGGATAATTAGAGGTTGTCCTATATACTGAAATCTGAATACATTGGATGCACACATTGGATAGTCATTAACTTCATTTTTGCTCTCCATGAGTTCAGATGTTTGAATAAAATATGCTGATAGTATAGTAAACTATTTTATCTGGCACCTTAAAAACCTGTAGTCTTTGATTAAACTGGCAAGATTTATTTACTTCCTACTGCATAGTTTACTGTATTATTCTGTTCAATTATTATAGTTTTTAAAATGTTTTTACCTCTGTGTAAATAAACTTGTTCAGCTGAATGGCCACAAAATTTAATCAATTGTTGCTATTTCAAGTCAATTTCTTATCAATACTGCGATGACCAGCAAGTCTGAGAAAGATGTATGAAAGCTGTCTGTCAGTAAGTTTTTTTTTGAAATTTAAGGCAAAGTTGGATTGTTATTGAAGTGATTTATGCTGTAAATGAAGTATAACAGTATATTAGGTTTCTGTTACTTGGTGTATGTTTTTACATTGATTATGTAGACCTCTTGATTGATCAAATATTCCAGATAACGATCAGCACACTCCTGGTTTCATAGGTGTCAGTTTTACTGTAATTGATCTTTGAGTATGTGAACAAAATCTATACTTTGATTTTTCAATGCTCATCTTGTTTGAAAACCAGATATTTGTATGTTGTTTTAATTAAGCTTGCACTTGTCCGCAGTAACAATCAGGGCTGATTTTTGCACTCCATCTTGGTGCACAGCAATGTACACCGGCAGTACCTCCTTGGAACTAGAGGCCTGGTACTAATCCATTTTCTTTGTTGCAACCTAAATGGCTAGAACATTAGGCATTCTATCTGGATGCCCTACTCCTCACTCAACTCACCTCATTCCAAGCAGCATTTGTGATTTTAATTTATAACCCCTGTTCTGGAGCTGAATTGAAAATTCTGGATTGCCATTCCATTTAGGTAAAATGGACATGTGTGAAATAGTGTAGGTTCGATTGGCTTCAGATTGGTACGACAGGTTGGCGCAACATCGAGGGCTGAAGGGCCTGTACTGCGCTGTGTTCTGTAAAAGATATATTAATAGATTCTGCTGGTTAAATCAACGGTTTCTGCTTGCTTTGGATTTCTTGTATCTGTAGGAAAGTAACTTTGTGTTATTGTGTAATTTACTGCCACTCTTCCAGAAATTCTCATTAGTACAGCTATTGTTCTGAATTTGATTGATTGATTGTCTCATGTCTTCATTTCATTTGTTCTGTTTTCTTTCTTGTGTTTGATCATGCACAGTCCCATTTCTTCACTTATTCTACATGGACCCTAAATGAAAATCTACCCAGGATGGATTGAAGGATGGGTCAGGCAAGTTTGCAGACGACAAAAAGGTTAGAGGTGTCTTTGACAGTATAGAGGGCTGTTGTAGGCAGCAGCGGGACATTGACAGGATGCAGAGATGGGCTGAGAGGTGGCAGATGGAGTTCAACATGGATAAATGCGAGGTGATGCATTTTGGAAGGTCGAGTTTGAAAGCTGAGTACAGGATTAAGGATAGGATTCTTGGCAGTGTGGAAGAACAGAGGGATCTTGGTGTGAAGGTAAATAGATCCCTTAACATGGCCACCCAAGTGGACAGGGTTGTTAAGAAAGCACATGGTGTTTTGGCTTTCATTAACAGGGGGATTGAGTTTAAGAGTCTTGTTGCAGCTCTATAAAACTTTGGTTAGACCGCACTTGGAATACTGCATCCAGTTTTGGTCGTCCTATTATAGGAAAGATGTGGATGCTTTGGAGAGGGTTCAGAGGAGGTTTACCAGGATGCTGCCTGGACTGGAGGGCTTATCTTAAAGAGAGGTTGACTGAGCTTGGACTTCTTTCATTGGAGAAAAGGAGGAGGAGAGGGGACCTAATTGAGGTATACAAGATAATGAGAGGCATAAATAGAGTCGATAGCCAGAGACTATTTCCCGGGGCTGAAATGGCTAACACAAGGGGTCATAGTTTTAAGCTGGTTGGAGTAAAGTATAGAGGGGATGGCAGAGGCGGGTTCTTTACACAGAGTTGAGAGCATGGGATGCATTGCCAGCAGCAGTTGTGGAAACAAGGTCACTGGGGACATTTAAGAGACTGCTGGACATATGGTCACAGAAATTTGAGGGTGCATACATGAGGATCAATGGTCGGCACAACATTGTGGGCTGAAGGGCCTGTTCTGTGCTGTACTGTTCTATGTTCTATCACTAATATTGGTCTCCATAATATTTGTATCGTTCAAAACTCTGCCCTTGTCTTTTTTTCTGAGCGTGGACCACAAATGCACTACCAAATGAAGATCATTTAACCTGTCTTCAGACTGACTTGCTGTCTTTGAATAGTCCAGTCTGTGTCGTTCTATTTCAATCTTTGCATCCTTTCATCCTTTTTCTTTTGGATCATTGGAATCTCTCCTGGGATAGAAGTGACCTGTCTAAGAAGGACGGATTAAACCTGAATTGCAAGGGGACTATTATGCTGGATGGGAGATTTGCTAGAGCTGTTCAGGATTTAAACTAGTAAAAGGGTGGGGTGGGGGTTGGGGAAGTGGGGAAATAGTGAAGAAAGATCAGTCTAAGGCTGGTACAGTTGGGAAAAGGAGTAAGTCAGTAGTGACGATGGGCGAGAACAAAGTAGAACTGAGAAATTAAACTTGCATTGAAATAAATGCAGAGCCTAATAGGTAAGGCAGATGAACTATGGGCATGGTTGGGAACATGTGATAGGAATATCATAGGCATGACTCTGATGGACAGGACTGGCAGCTTAATGTTCCAGGGTATGGATCCTATTAGAAAGGAGAGGAGGGGGTGTGTTTTTTTTTTGCTAAGAGCTAACAATATGGCTGTATTTAAGGAGGATTTTCCTGGGAATATATCCAGGGAAGTTATTTGGGTGGAACTGAGAAATAAGAAAGGGATAATCACCTTATTGGTATTGTGCTACAGACCATCCAATAGTCAGCGGGAAACTGAAAAACCAATTTGAGGAGATCTCCGTTATCTGTAAGAATAATAGGGTGGTCATGGTAGGAGATTTTAACGTTTCAAACATAGACTGGTAGTGCTATTGTGTTTAGATGGAGAGGAATTTGTGTGTACAAAAAGAATTCTGATTTAATATGTAGATGTACCCACAAGAGAAGGACCTCTACTCTTGGGGAAATAAGGCAGGGCAGGTGACTGAGTTGTCGGGGGGTGAAGCACTCTGGGGCCAGTGACCATAATTGTATTAGTCTTAAAATAGTGATGGAAAAGGATAGACCGGATCTAAAAGTTGAAGTAGTAAATTGGAGAAAGGCCAATTTTGACAGTATTAGGCAAGAACTTTCAGAAATTGATTGGGGGCAGATATTCTCAGGTAAAGGGAAAAATGGAAAGCCTTCAAAAATGAGATATTATCTCTGGACGTTTGCTATGTTCATGTTAGGGTGAAGGGCAAGGCTGGTAGGTGTAGGGAATTCTGGATGACTAGAGAAATTTGAGGTTTTGGTCATGGGAAGAAAAAGAAGCATATGTCTGGTATGGACAGCAGAAATAGAGAGAGTGAATCCTTAAAATACAAAGACAGTAGGAGTATATGTAAGAGGGAAATCAAGGGAGCAAAGAGGATATAGGAGATGGCTGAGGCAAGTAAGGTTAAGGAGAATCCAGAGGAATTTTATAGATACGTTTAAGGACAGACCAGTAACTAGGGAGAGAAAAGGCTTGCATAAAGATCAGCAAGGTGGCCTACGCATGGAACTGCGAGATGGGGGTGATACTACATGATGATTTTGCATCAGTGTTTACTGCAGAGAAAGATATGGAAGACTTAGAATGAGGGGAAATAAATCGCGGCATCTTCAAAAATGTCCATATTGTAGAGGAGTTTGTGCTGGATGGCTGACAACTCCTAAAGGTGGATAACTCCCCAGGACCTGATTAGAAATACACTAGAACTATGTGGGAGGCTAGGCACGTGGTTGCTGGGCCCCTTGCTGTGATATTTGTATCATCGATAGTCATGGGTGAGGTGCCAGAAGACTGTAGGTTGGCTAACGTGATGTCACTATTTAAGAAGGGTGGTAAGGACAAGCCAGGGAACTCTAGACCAGTGAGCGTGACGTCAGTGGTGGGCAAGTTGTTGGAGAGAATCCTGAGGGACAGGGTATACATGTATTTAGAAATTTAAGGACTGATTAGGGATAGTTAACATAGTTTTCCACACACAAAGCCATGTCTCTCAAATTTGATTGAGTTTTTTGAAGTAGGATTTGATAAGGGCAGAACAGTAGACGTGATCTGTATGGACGTCAGCAAGGCGTTTGACAAGATTGCTCATAGACTGGTTAGCAAGGTTAGATCTCGTGGAATAGCATGCAGTGTGCTTTTGCCTAGTCTCCTGAATGCAGAGCGAACTTCACGGAAAACCCTGAGCCCCTGAGGAATTCGATTTAACCGAAATAATCAATTAACCGAACGAAATAGTGCCCACCCATCTCATTCGGATAATCGAGGTTCCTCCGTATTTGGATACAGAACTACTTCAAAAGTAGACTGGGGTTGTGGTAGAGGGTTGCTTTTCAGACTGGAGCCACTGACCAGTGGTGTACTCCAAGATTTGGTGCTGCATCCACTACTTTTTTTGTCTTTCAGATAAATTACTTTGTGAACATAGGTGTACCAAGTAAGTCTGCAAATTGGAGGTGTATTGGACAGTGAAGGAGGTTGCCTCACGGTACAATGGGATCTTGAATGAATGGGTCAATGGACTGGAGTGGCAGATGGCGTTTAATTTAGATAAATGTGAAGTGTTGCATTTGGAAAGGCAAATCTGGGCAGGACGTATATTCTTCATGATAAGGTCCTGCGAGTGTTGCTGAACAAAGTGACCTTGGAATGCAGGTTCATAGTTCCTTGAAAGTGGAATCGCAGGTTGATAAGATAGTGAAGAAGGCTTTATTAGTCAGTGCATGGAGTATAGGTATTGGGAGGTCATGTTGCAGCGGTACAGGACGTTGGTTAGGCCACTTTTTTTTATTGGAGTACTGAATTCTGGTCTCCCCGCTATAGGAAGAATGTTGTGAAATTTGCAAGGGTTCAGAAAGAATTAAAGGAAGTTGCCAGTTGTTTTTTTGGGGCGGGTGGGTTGAGCTGTAGGGAGAGGCTGAATGGATTGGGGCTATTTGCCCTGGAGTATCAGAGGCCGTGGGATGACCTTGGAGGCTTATAAAATCATGAGGGGCGTGGATAAGATAAATAGACAAGTCTTTTCAAAGTTTGTGAGAAGATTTGTAGTTCGCGTGCTTGTTGTTGTTTAGAGGTATGTGGGCTAAACGCTGGCAAATGCAATTAGATTTATCGAGGATATCTGGTTGGCATGGATGAGTTGGACCAGAGGATCTGTTTGTATGTTGTACATCTCTGACTCTATCTGGCACTCTTCAGGAGTTTTGTTAATTTTATTCATGGGCTGAGGCAGCATTTGTGCCCCTGGAGAAGGTGGTGGTAAACTGTAAGTAGACCCACAATGCTATGAGGGAGGAAGTTCCAGGATTTTGAGCTTGAATGGGAAGTTGCATGTGTGGTGTTCCCACAAACCTGCTGAAATTGTCCTTCTAGATTGTAACAGTCATGGCTTTGATAAGTGCTTTCCAAGGAAGCTTGGTGAATTTTTCTGATAAATCGTGTAGATGGTACACTCTGCCACTGTACAGTGTTGAGGAGGGAGTGAATGTTGATGTGGTCCTATCAAGTGGCCTGCTTTGTTTTGGATGGTATTGGGCTTCTTGAAAGTTTATGGAACTGTTACTGTTCCAGGCAAGTGGGGCATATACCATCACACTCCACTTGAGCCTTTGTAAATGGTGGACAGGCTTTGAGCATTCAGGAAAAGTGCAGTAGGTCAGGCAGCATCCAAGGAACAGGAGAATCGACGTTTCGGGCAGGAGCCCTTCTTCAGGAATCCTTCCTGAAGAAGGGTTCCTTCCCGAAACGTCGATTCTCCTGCTCCTTGGATGCTGCCTGACCTGCGCTTTTCCAGCAATGCATTTTCAGCTCTGATCTCCAGCATCTGCAGTCCTCACTTACTACTTTGGGCATTCAGGAGGTGAGTTACTTGATACAAGATTCCTAACCTCTGACCTATTCTTGCAGCCACAGTGTTTATATGGCTAATCAATTACAGTTTCTGGTCATTGGTAACCTCTAACATATTGATGCTGAGGGATTCACTGATGGTATTGTCATTGAATGTTCAGGGGTGATGGTAGAGTTCTCTAAGTGGGCATTTGTAAAGCAGACCTTTTTTATCAAGTGAACGTTGATCACTAACTCTGACAATACTGTCTATCTCGCCCTGGATGAAAACCTAATCACTGAACATTAATTTCTTTGTAATATTGAACACATTGTATTTTGATTTCATGCCTATTTTCAAAATAAAATAGTTCCTGAGGCACTGATATGACAGTGAACTACTTTGTCCTTTTATTTTTTTTTTTTGTTGTACTAGACTCTTCCCATACCCTATAAGTTCCTTCTCAGTACGGCTACTGGTTGTAGTTGAAAGTGGGAGTTCCCTAAACATTTTGTCTCTGAATTCCATCGAGGCTCACCCTTTTCTTATCAGGGCCAACCTTTGTAAATGACTACTTTCTGTGCTCCTTTCAATAAATGAGTTATGCTCTTTGATATTGAACACTATTTTGCATTGAGGGTAATGAAGACAGAACAATGCACTTAGATGACCAACTTCTAGTGTCCATCACAAAAGTTACACTCGCCACGACGACAGCTGTCCCAACCGTGATAATGACTGCTTGGTGGCAGGGACACAAACAAGTTAGAGATCTGCCCCACCTACACACATAATGTGAGAGTGACCATTGCACAAACCCTGTCTACTTCAGATTTAAAAGTAATTAACTTGCAATATTGACTGTTCAACGTTCCATTGCTCTGGATTTGTGTTTCTAGCTTTAATGTTTGTTTAATGTTAAGCTGGTTTTACTGGTTGCATTTATTTGGTGGTGCAGAAATTGCTCTACAATGAGTAATAGCACAACTGCATTTTTGAGATAGTGGATGCACTATCTGACAGACCTTCTAAACTCGCTCTAAGGCAAGCATGAAGGAAACTGGTTTGCAAATTTCTTTTTTCGGCACCAAGTCAAACAGTTTGAAAAGCTGGATTTAGGTTTGCTCGCTGCTTTTCCTGCTTTCTATATATTTCTATTTCTAAATAGAAAGCGGGAATTATCCTTCACCTGAGGCCCACTGAAGATGTTACCTAGTAGGGTGATGAAACATCTGGAAATAAACCTTTCAGCTCAGTGAGCAAACTTACATCCAAAATCTCCAACCTGAACTATAAATCTTCTCAAAACTCAGTTTGAAAAGCTCTAAAGGTGGTGAATGACTTGTCACTTAAATGATTACTCCATACGATTATTCATAGGAAGTATGAGGATTGCTTCCAATTATTGCCAACAGTTGGGGAAAGATAGAATATCTATGTTAAAATTCTGAAGCATTAGAGTTTGTATTGTGTAAAGGTTGCAATGGAAGTGCAAACCTCCTTTTGTGGTTTAACTTTGAAGGCATTTTATCCTAGTTGGCTTGAGACCATTTCAGAGAGCAACCATGTTGCTTTGGGACCATGGTCACATGCATATCTGACTGAATTGAATGGCAAGTTTTTTTCCCTGACCAGCATTAGTGAACCAGATGGTGTACAAGCAAATTTGAAGTAGCACTGCATAGTAGTGTTCCAAAGTAAGACCTGGATAAGAGTACAAAATTGTTTTCTTTAGCTCATACTTCACATTAAAAGGAAATTGATTGGTGACATCAACTGAAGATTCTGACTTGGCAATTCCAATTAATTGTGGATCAAAATGAGCAGACCAAATGTGGATGACTACTGAATTCTTGTTTTTGTTCAACTTTCTCTGTGACCTCTCTCTTCTCTATCTCCTAACTTGCCTTTGCTGTTCTTGTTCATGCCTGATGATTGGAAAAAAAAACATTGGTTCAACATTAACTGTGCTTACAGCTGCATCATCCCAAGTTATGGACTTCTCTCCCAAACCTTTGGCTGTCCCACTCTCCTCCTAAGATATTCCTTTGCATATTGGTCTACTAGTATAACATTTATGCATGGAAATGTGTTGCTGGAAAAGCGCAGCAGGTCAGGCAGCATCCAGGGAACAGGAGAATCGACGTTTCGGGCATAAGCCCTTCTTCAGGAATGAGGAAAGTTTGTCCAGCAGGCTAAGATAAAAGGTAGGGAGGAGGGACTTGGGGGAGGGGCGTCAGAAATGTGATAGGTGGAAAGAGGT